>NC_071991.2:17261015-17562343 GCF_028885655.2 Pongo abelii
TGTTGAGAAATTGACCCACAGTCACATAGCAAGCAAATGACAGAGCTGGAACAGTAATGTCGGACTAACTCCACAGTAGACGCCCTCAATCACTGTACTGTACTGCGATAAAGAATACAAGAAATACAGGCCTTCTCTAGTAAGGACCATGACAATCCGTGAGCATCATTTCCCATGTTTCTTCTTCTCCAGGGACACAATGAGCAGATCATTATGAACTCGAATCAGCCTTGACAAGGAAGGTTCAGCATTCACAAACCTATTCAAAATTGAGTGATTTAGTCCTCTTCATATACCAATGTGATGATTACTTTTATGTGTCAACTTGACTGGGCTAAGGGATGCCCAGATGGCTAGTAAAACATTATTTCTGGGTGCATCTATGAAGATGTTTCTGGAAGAGATTAGCATTTGAGTCAGTATCAGACTGAGTAAAGAAGATTGGCCCTCACCAATGTGGAAGGACACCATTCAATCCATTGAGGGCCCAAACGGTACAAAAAGGTAGAGAAAGGGCAAATTAACACTTTCTTTTTGAACTGAGACATCCATCTTCTGCTCTCAGACATCAGAGCTCTGGGTTCTTGGGCCTTTGAACTCTAGGACTTCTAGCAGCGGCACCCCCAGTTCTCAGGCCTTCGGATTTAAACCAGGAGTTAACATCATCAGCTCCTCTGATTCTCAGGTCTTCAGACTTAGGCTGAATTACACCACAGGCTTTCCTGGTCTCCAGGTTGCAGGTGGCGGATGGTGGAACTTCTCAGGCTCCATAATCCTGTGAGCCAATTCCCAAGATAAATCTCCTCTCATATATGAATATACACACATTACATAGACATTATATATTACATAATATATTATATATGCATTATAGATTATGTATACATTATATATTATATAGAATATATACATTACATATTATATAATACAATATATACATTGCATACTATACATGTATTATATATTCTATATATGTATTGTATCTATATATTATTGCTTTTAGTATACTATATGTATTATATCTATAACATATTATATAGAATATATAATTATTATATTTTCTATTATATTTATTATATTATATATAATTATATATTATATTATATATAATTATATAGCTATTATATAATATTTTCTAGTATATTATTATATCTATATAATATACATTATATATACAAGGTATATATTATATCCACATTATATATGTTACATATAATATTATATAATCTAGCTAACATAGATATATCTATAGATATACTGTATTAGGTTGGTGCAAAAGTAATTGCAGTTTTTAACATTGAAAGTAATGGCAAAAATCGCAATTACTTTTGCACCAACTTAATAAATATATATACATTATATATATATGTATATATCCTGGAGTCCAAAGTCCTTGAGTCCTGGAGCCCCAAAACACCTAGGGCCACCCCAATTGAGGATGCTCAGGCCATGTGGAGGTTCCCTCATTGAAAGTCAGAGTAACCGCCACACTTGAGTGAAGACATCTCTGTATGACTTTAGCCTCCAGATGACAAACCAACCCCAGCTACTGAGTCTCTCCATCTGAGGCCCAGACTCCACCTGTCAAAGTCCAGCTATCCTTGTCTGATTCCTAGCCCACGGAATCCATGAGCATAATAAAATGGTTGTTTTACGTCACCAAGTTTTGGAGGGTCCATTGTGCAGCAATAGTAAACCAGAACAGATATGCACGCCTCCAGCCCCAACTCCATCTCCTTCCTTCAATAGCTGTCCAATTCACTGAATTCTTACTAGTTGATTTCAGCCTTGGGGGTTATTTGGACAGGAGTTATTGACTGCAATCTCTTTCTCCATAAAGCTCAGACAAGTTGCAAGCTCCCTGAAGGCAGGAATGAGTTTGTCATTTTAACAATTATAGCTCAACACCAGCCACAGTGCCTGGAGCATAGGAACAGGCCGTTTCAGTTATCTATCACATTCTTGAAGCCATCCCAAAGCTTAGTGACTTAACACAGGGGTCAGCAAATTATTGTCCACAGGCAAGTCCAGCCTGCCAGCTCTGTTTCTAAATAAAGTCTGATGGGAACACAGCCAGACTCATTGATTTACATATTGTCTATAGCTGCCTTCACTCTACAGTGGCAGAAGTGAGTAGTTACAACAGGAACCATAAAGCCCTCCTGCGTAGCCTAAAATATTTACTATCTGGCCCTTTACAGAAAATGTTTATTGGTCCCTGGCTCAACACAACAATAATTAATTATTTTTACAACTTCTGTGGTTGGCTGGGATCAGCCGAGCAGGCTTTTCCCCCCTGCACGGTGACTAATGAGATTGCATTTATCTGAGAGCTTGGCTGGTGCTAAGACATTAAGGGTGGTCTCCCTCACAGGACTGGGGCCTTGGTGCTGTTGGCTGGGACATCTTGCTGGTGCATCTCAAATCTCTTCCGCTTAGCCTTCCATTCTCTCTCTTCTCTCTCTCTGTCACTCACCTCTCATCATTCATTAACTCATCTCAAGTTTTCCTAGTAAAGCCTCTAAGAAAGAAAGCAAAAGCAGAAGCTACCAACCCTCTTTAGATCACACCCAGGATTGCTTGAGGATAACTTGAGCCCAGGAGCTCAAGACCAGCCTGGGCAACATAGCAAGACTCCATTGCTATGAAAAATAGTTAAAAAAAAAATTAGGCAGGCACAGTGGTGCACGCCTGTAGTCCCAGCTACTTGGGAGGCTGAGGTGGAAGGATCGCTTGAACCCAACAGTTGGACAACCTACACAGCATCTTTCCACTGCATTCTATCAGTGACAGCAAGTTGCAAGTCAGCCAAGATTGAAGGGCAGGAGACTGCCCACTCCTGACTGGGTGGAGCCACATGGGTACACAGAGAAGGCAGGAACTGTTGGTTTTTTTTCATCTTTGGATGCAATCTACCATGAGAGCACATGGCCGCTATTTGCTGAGTGAATGCAGGAGAGTTCACAAAGGCATAAAAGTGGAAAGAAAATTGAGCAAGAGAAAGGCGATGCCCTGAAGGATACTTCCTACCTTATCACATAGAAGGCAAGGTCTGTGCGAGTCGTCCGCAGTAGGAAGGGCCCAGTGGAGCTGCAGAAGAGAACAGGTTCCCACTGAGTATGGAAAGAACATGAAACAAATCAGAAATATGGTGAATGAAACCATCTGGGGAGGGGAGGAGCTGCAGGGGTGAGGTGGAGGGGAAATTAGACTGGATCTATACAGCAAGAAACTCCAACTCTCTCTGAAAAAGTGCAAAAACCACACTTCAGGTGTACCAGCTTTTTTTAGAAGTTGTCTAGAAGGTTTTCCAGCTTTCACCCAAACGCTCCTCCCACACACACACACACAAATAGACTTCATAAGTTAATGGCAGACAAGAGCTAGCAAGGATTGATGGGAAGGCAAACCAATGAACTGTTGTGAGTGTCTGCAACATCTGAATGAGTGTATTGAATGGCCTTCTACGGTACTAGTCATGTGTCAGACCAGACACCTGATCTCAGTGACTATGCCTCCTCAGGCTGTGAGTTCTGTTATGACAGCATCTGACCCAGGCTGGTTAGTTTACGTTCTTGGAAGTACTTGTTACAATCCAAGGCAGAAATACGATAGTCTTCAACAACAAACAACAGAGCATTATCTTCCAATGGTACACGTAGGTTGCAATGAACAAAGCCAGCAACTCAGTAAGTGAAATGTCTAGAAGAAAATAGTTCCTATTTATTATTTCATTGAATCCTGTGAAGAAGTTGAAATTTATCCATTTCGTAGAAGAGAAAACTGACCCTTCACGGTGGCTCATGCCTGTAATCTCAGTGCTTTGGGAAGCCAAGATGGGAGGACTGTTTGAGGCCAGGAGTTCAAGACCAGCCTGGGCAACACAGTGAGACCCCATCTCCACAAAAAAATGAGAAATAAGCCAGCTACTTGGGAGGCTGAGGCAGGAGGATGGCTTGGGCCCAAGAATTGGAGGCTGCAGTGAGCTATGATTGCACCACTGCACTCCAACCTGGGTGTCAGAGTGAGACCCTGTCTCTTAAAAGCAGAATAGGAAACTGAGGCTTCAAGATATTAAAGAATTCTCCCACATTCATGCAGCTAACATGTGGAGAAGGTAGGATTTATACCCAGTTTTGCTATAGCCTGTAACATGTCATGTTGCTTCCTGGTAGAATACAGAAATTTCTACATAAGGAAAAAATCAATTAAAAAAAAAAGAAGGAAATTTCATTTATCTGGAAAGATTTGTCTGAAAATATGGCCGGGCACAGTGGCTCACGCCTGTAATCCTAGCACTTTGGGAGCTGACTTCACCCTGTCACAGCATCACATTATGGGTTAATTTATCGTGTTTCTAATCTCAAACGATACCTGAAAAGTCAGCCTCTATCTATCCTGCTGTGTTTACATCATCCTAATGGCTCAGAATTTAGGTGGCAGTTACTCGTGCAACACTGGCGGGAATGTAAAATGGCGCAGCCACTATAGAAACCAGCATGGCAGTTCCTTGAAAAATTAGAAAAAAAAAAAATTACCATATGATCCATCAATTCCACTTCCGGGTATATACCCAAAATAATTGAAAGCAGTGACTGGAAGAGATATTCGTACCCCCATGTTCACACCAGCATTATTCGCAGCAGCCAAAGCATGGAAGCAACTCAAGTGGATCCAACCAATGGATGAGTGGATAAACAGAGGGCTGTTGGAATGCAGTATAGACACATTTATGTGTATGCTCTGATTATAAGTACATAAAATAACTGCAGAGAGACCAACTGGAAGAGAATTTAAAACTGAAAATTGTTACCATACAAGGCTGGTAGAATTATCAGTGACTTTTTTTCTTTTTGAAAATATTTTATTTAAATCGCAGATTAAACATTATTATCAGAATGATTTAAAAGCCAGGAAGCATCTCGAAATGTATTATTACTTTCCATCATAAACCCAGTTTTCAGAGATTTATAACTCAGACCTTTCTATATGTATGAGTCATAAACAGAGAGAGAAGAAGAGAGAGAAAGAGAGAGGAAGGGTGGGAAAGAGAGATTGGTCAAGCAAATGCATGCCTTAAAGGATTGATTGGTTGATTGATTAATATTTCAAATACCCTGCCCTAGACTGAGTTAGGGAATGCAAAGAAGCACAATAATATAATAACAGGGAAAACACTTTGCTGGTTCTACAAGAAGTTTAAACACAGAATTACCATAAAACCCAGTAATTTCACTCTAAGCATATTCCCAGAAGCATTTTAAACACGTAGCCAAGCAAAAACTTGCACATGTGTGTTCATAGCAGCACCATTACCAAAAGGTGGAAACAACCCAAATGTCAATTAACCAATGAATGGATAAACCAAACATGGTATAACCATACAATGGAATATTATTCAGCCATAAAAAGGAATGAAGTTCTGATACGTGGAACAGCATGAATGAACCTTGAAAACACCATGCTAAGTGCATGAAGCTAGACACAAAAGGTCACGTATTGTATGATTCCACTTAAAGGAAATATCAAAAATAGGCAAATCTATAGATAGATGGAAAGTAAATTAATGGTTACCAGGGGCCAGGAGAAGAAATAAAGGGGGGGTGTGACTGCTTAATAGATAGGCAGGAGGTCTCCCTTAGAAGTGACCAAAATGTTTGGTGATAGACAGTGATAGTGATAGTTTGGTGACAGATAGTGACAGGGATAGTGACAGTTTGGTGATGGTGGTGACAGACAGCGGTGATAGTTGCACAACATTATGAATGTACTAAATGTCACTGCATCTACACTTTTAAATGGCTAAAATGGTGAAATTATATGATGTATATTTTACTACTTTTTTTTTAAGTGCAACACCTGGTTCATGACCTCAAGTTCATGGCCTCATAGCCAGGAAGTAGGCACCCATGCTGAAAGACAAGCGTAGTGGCCATGTTCATATCCACAATGCCCAGCATAGTTCTTGGAATATTATAGGGACTGGAAAGATGGGACAAAGGGAAGAAAGATGAGAAGGGAGGGAGAGGGGAATGGGGTAGGGGATCCTG
Organism: Pongo abelii; assembly: GCF_028885655.2. Lineage (NCBI taxonomy): Eukaryota > Metazoa > Chordata > Mammalia > Primates > Hominidae > Pongo > Pongo abelii. Next base: position 17,267,066 of record NC_071991.2, read on the forward strand.
GAATACCTGAATTGAATTAAGTACCTTATACAAAATGTACCCTAGAGCCACATATTCCTTCTGAATAGTTTCAAGATTGTGCTCACATCTCCTGCTTAAAAAGAATGCCCTTGTTAAAGTCATAACACGCTGCAGCCATACTCCACTCCTGAAAGTGCTGGTCACTTGATTTGAATAGATAAATTGCTTTTCCCCAGAAGCACGCAGGACAACATATAAAATGTAATTGTCAATACTAGTCCATGACACATCCTGGAGGGGCATGTATGCTTTTAGGGACACATCCTGGAGGGGCATGTATGCTTTTAGACAGTCTATACTAAGGTAGAAAGAGTGGAGGTGTAGGCCAGGCGCAGTGGTTCACGCCTGTAATACCAACACTTTGGGAGGCTGTGGCGGGCAGATCATGAGGTCAGGAGATCGAGATCATCCTGGCCAACATGGTGAAACCCCATCTCTACTAAAATACAAAAAATTAGCCAGGCACGATGGCATGCGCCTGTAGTCCCAGATTCTTGGGAGGCTGAGGCAGGAGAATTGCTCGAACCTGGGAGGCAGAGGTTGTAGTGAGCTGATATCGTGCCACTGCACCCCGGCCTGGAGACAGAGCAAGACTCCGTCTCAAAAATAAATAAATAAATAAATATAAATAAAAAATAAGAGTGCAGGTGTAGATAAAATAACTTAAATGAAGACACTTGGCAGAGAGTCTGGCTTATAGTCGATCCTGAGTAACTGTACACTGAACCTTCACTAAGAGGAAAATCAAGAAATCGAGCTTCTGGTTCTAGGTAGGCTGAAGTGCATGACATTAAGGAAATCACTCAACCATCCCTGAGTTGATTTGTCCAAAAAACTGAGTTGTTTTGTCCAACCATGACTACAGGCAGCTGCGTGAGATGATCTTTAACATTCCTCTTAGCCTTTGTACGTATCTTAGCATAGAGATTAAGAACACCATTTCTGGAGTGGACTCAGTGACAGTGGAGACATCAAAAGGTGGGAGGGTGGGAAGAGGGTGAGAGATGAAATAATACCTATTGGGTAGAATGGACACTATTGGGGTGATGGGTGCACTAAAAGCCTAGACTTCACTATACAATATGTCCTTGTAACACAACTGCACTTGTGTCCCTAAATCCACAAAAACAAAAAAATTAAATAATTTTTGTAAAGAACACTGTCTTTGGAATGCCTAGCTCCAGCCCTGACTTCTTCCAGAAACTCCAAGCCTTCATTTGGTGGCCACACATGCAACTCAAAATGAACAGGGTTGAACAAAACTTTTGACTCCCCAACAAGTTTGCTCTTCCCACTTTGCCCATCTTGGTAAATGGCACTGCTATCCACTCAGCCACTCAAATCTCATATTCCTGTGAATCCTCAATTTCATCTCGCCCTTTCTATCCAGCAGCCCAAGAGCCATGCACATCTTACCTACCTGCAATCCATTCACATACTGACATCAGAATATTCTTTTTAAAATTAAACCTGATTGGGTTTCTCAACTGCATCAACAGTTTCCCATTGAGTTACCAATAAAATCCAAACTACCAACAATGTTACAGGCCCTAAGACTCTGCCTCTGCCTCCTCTTGGACTTCATTACCCTCCTCCCACCAGCCTCCACTATTCAACCACACTGGCATGGCCCCTTCACTCATCTAGGCATTTGCACTGGCCATACCCTTCCCATAAATGATATCTGCCTTCCTGGCTTGCCCACAACTTTCTGATTCCAACATAAATATTACCACCTCAGTGAGTATTTCTATCACCCACCCAAATTAAATGACTTCATCAACTCACTCTATTTTACTATCTGCATAAAACTTAGATTTTTTTCTTGCTTATTCATTGAATTATTATCCTTTTCCTTCAGAGAACTTTTTAAGTCCCATGAGAGCAAGATCCTGTCTGTCCTATTGACTGCTATATCTCTAGCACCAAGGACAGTGACTGGAACATACTAAATGTAACAGTTATCTATTGCTGTGTAACAAACTATCCCAGAGCTTAGCAGAATAAAACAACAAAAATGCATTATCTCACACAGTTTCTGGGAGTCAGAAATCAGGGCTACTCAGCTGGCTGGTTCTGGTTTGTCTCTCATTAGATTGCAGTTAAGATGTCATAAGGCTACAGTCATCTGAAGGTTCAATCGGGGCCTTCCAAGATAGCCCCCTCCCATGGCTGGTGGCAAGAGGCCTAATTCAAGTGAGGCCAAGGAAGAAGCCACAGGATCTTCTATGATGTAGACTTGAAAGTCTTCTAAAATATCTTACTAGTTGCATAGGTCAGCCCTATTCACTGAGGAAGAGGACTACCTCCTTGTGAATGTCAGGAGGCAGGGATCATTGGGGGCCAGCATGGAGGCTGGCTACCACACTAAGTATTCAATTAATATGCATTGATGAATAAACTCATGATCAAACACTATAAAGGGCCAGGTGTGGTGGCTCACATCTGTAATCCCAGAACTTTGGGATGCCAAGGGGGGAGAATCACTTGAGCCCAGGAGTTTCAGACCAGCCTAGGAAACATAAAGTGACCCCCATCTCTACAAAAAAAGAAAAAAAAATACCTGGGCATGGTGGCTTGCACCTGTGGTTCCAGCTACTCTGAAGGGTGAGGTAAGAGGATCACTCGCACCTGGGCGGCTGAGGCTGCAGTGAGCCACGATCACATCACTACACTCCAACCTGGGCAACAGAGCAAGACTCTATCTCAAAAAAAAAATAGTAAAAAGAAATCTGACTACTTACACTTAAATTCTAGCTCTTGCACTTGCTAGCTGAGCGGTTTTGGCAAATAAGCCAACTTCTCTAAGCCTTAGTTTCCTCACCTGTAAAATAAGATCATTGTAAGAATTAAATTATGTATTCAATGCAAAAGCACTTAACATGATGTGGAGCATATAATAAAGGCTTAATAAATGTTGGCTATTTTTTCTTGTAGCTACTATTAATTCTTGGCCATAGGCTCCTCATGAATACTCCTTGTAAGGGTGTATCTTTTAAGGAGAGGAAAATTAACTCACCTAGAAAGAAATGTTTAAAGTCTTTTGCCTGCACCAGAAAAACCCAAAACATTTTCAAGACTGCCATGAAAACAAGGTAATTGGCAGTAGACTACCTGAAGATGTATTGAATCCACCAAGGCCACTGAAGAAAACTGAAATCTGAAAAAATTGGATCGAGATGCCAGCTGAGCACTTGCTTTGGTCACTCCTCATGCCCAGGAAAAAACAGAAAATCAATACTATTGCTAGAATATAAAAAAGTGTACCATCAGCAGACCAGAAACTTTTAGGAATTCATAAAAAAGAGAGAGCAGATGTGCACAATCATACTTAGCTGATAGTAATGTCAAAGGGTAAAGGGTTTTTGGGGGGCATTGGCTGCATGTATCAAAAATATTTAATACGCATGTTATTTATACTGTTTCCATAATAGAAATGTATATTAAAGATGTATACTCAAACATGTACCCAAGAATTGTCTGTGTATATTTGTGTATAAGCATATTCACTAAAACATTTTTCTGTAATCGCAAAAAAAATAGAAACAATCAAAAGTTCTAGGAGTGGTCATCATTAGACAAATTATGAAATACTATGCAGCCATGAAAAATGATAAGGAAACTTCATTTGTACTGACATGGAAAGTCATTTTTGAATATATTCTCATTTTTTATTATTTCTTATTTCTTATTTATATTTAAAATTAGGTGATAAAAAGAAAGTTGCAGAAGATTGCGCAAACAAAATGATGGCACTTCTGTAAAAATAAAGTCATACAGTCATAAGTAAACATAGAATATGTGTGTGTCCATAAATGCATACAAAAAATCAGAATCTTATAAACCAACCTGTTAAAAGTGATGTATCAGCCACATCCAGTAAGGAATTGGAAATCACAAAAGTTATTTGCATAGAAAGAATTTAATAAAAAGAAGTTATTAACTGGGTATAGAGCTGTTGACTAAGTAACTGGAAGTTACCACAGTGGTAGCAACTACACAAAGCATTGAACACTCCCAGGACCTCCAAGGCTGGGGGAACAAAGAGAAGAGGCTGGAATCATTAAAACCTTGAAGCTTTGAGAAGGAGCTACTATGAAGTTGGGACTCTAACCTCTAAGGAGAGAAGAATGATCAATGCTGTTGTCTCAGAGTGGGACATAATGAAGTTTGTCTGCAAACACCAGAGAAACTGCAAACTGAATTCAGTCACTACTACCGAAAGGAATTGCCACTACTGGAGTAAAACAGTGCTTCTTGGATGGCACTTGGCAAGAATGGGAAGCAGAAGTCCACGGGAAGCAGACAGAAAGTTCACAAGAAGCACACAGGAAGTTCACAGAAAGCACACAGGAAATGCACAGCAAGATGACAGGAGGTCCACTAGAAGCAGACAGGACATCCACAGGAAGCAGACAGGAAGTCCACGAGAAGCACATAGAAAGTCCACAGCAAAAAAAACAGGAAATCCATGAGAAGCACACAGAAAGTCCACAAGAAGAAGACAGGAAGTCCACAGCAAGCCAAAAGGAGGTCCACAAGAAGCACACAGGAAGTCCACAGGAACTCCACAGCAAGACAACAGGAGAGCCACAAGACACACACTGGAAATCCACAGGAAGCAGACAGAAAGTCTACAAAGAAGCACACAGGAACTCCACAGGAAGCAGAAAGGCAGTCCACAGCAAGCCACAATGAGGTCCATCAGAGGTAGACAAAAAAAATCCACAGGAAGAAGATAGGAAATCCACCATAGGCCAACAGGAGGTCCACAGGAGGCAGACAGGAAGTTCACAGGAAGCACACAGGAAATCCACAGCAAGTCAACAGGATAAGAAGCACACAGGAAGTCCACAGGAAGCACACAGGAAGTCCACAGGAAGCACACAGAAAGGGGTAATTACTTCCTCCTCTCCGTGCAGTCTCCCTCTAGCCCACCCTTGGCAGAGCCCTACAAAGCCAAATATGGCCTGCAGAGTCAGATCCCTACTCCAGGATTACAAAGAAGACTAAATACTAGAGTCATTGACTCCATTCAGAATCCCAGTGGTGAGGAGCCTTCCTGAGGTCATGTTGACAAGGCTTTGTTTGAGACTCCAGGCAGATGCATTTGCAAACTCTCAGAGACATGATGAGCAATTGCCTCAGATGCAATCCATGAAGCATTCTTCAGAAGCAAGGTAGGGCTGGAAGACAGTAACTCAATTACTAGAGGTGGCACTTCTCAAAACAGCATATATTTCCATTTTTCTGAAGCCAGAGGAGTCTTTTATGTTTAATTTTTATCAAACTGTGAAATGAGGTTTTAGCTGTGGCTGTCTCATTGATGCCAGCCATGCTCAGGAGGCTCTGTTTCTGTAGTGTCTTTAAAATTGTGCCCCTGCAGTGTCCCCCATAGGCAAGAGCACACAGCCCAGTTGAGATGGGAACTTTTTCCTTAAAAATTTCCTCAGAAGGTTTTATCTTTCCTTACTATTTTTTTTTCAATTTCATTCATCCTGTTATCTTAGGAAGCCCCATTCAGCAGCAGTGTCAGTGGCTCACCAAAAGCATGTCAAAATTAATAAAAGCTGCAGGGCAGCCAAATTGCCTTTTTGGCACTAAGGGCTGGTGGACACGTGTGTGTGTGTGTGTGTGTGTGCGTGTGTGCATGTATGCGTGTGTGTGTGCATGCGCGTGTGTCTGAAAGAGACAGAACATAAAAATAAGACTTACAGTTTTGCTTTTACAAGACACCTGAAAAATCCAACTAGGGTTTAAAAGAAAAAACAGCTCTTAAATTTTCCTTAAAGAAATGCAGCTGATATGCATCAAAATAATAATATTCTGTGAGTCTGCACCTTAAGTTTGAATCCAGTGTTGGGTTCATTTGCTTTTTTGGAAAGGAGGATAGTAGAAAACCCAGTGTTATCCACACCACAAAGCATAAAACCAATGAAGAACTAAGAATTGTGGGAGTGGAAAGAGTTATGTCGGTCCTTCGAGAAACACCCTCTTAGTCTAAGCTTTGTAAACTGACCTCCAGAGAAGATAAATAATCTCTCCAGGGCCGTGCAGCTGCTAAGAGGAAGAGCTAGAAATAGAACCCAGGTCTCTCTGGTCAGTGCTGTGTCCATTGCCCCACAGTGCTTTTCCATATCAGTGAATGCATATGCAACTAGATGGAGAACATGAAATGTTCACCAGGAATCCTCTTGGGGTCAGCAGGCCATGCGTTAGGAAGAAACAGCCGATGACACATTTAGAGTCATTTAAAACTCAAAAGGTAAGTTCAAGGAATTAAAGATGGTTTCCCAACTATCTTCAAATAATGGATCCTGTTAAATGGAGATTTTCCAAGTTTCTTCTCGAATATGAGAACACAGTTCAGGGTCAGAAGCTGGTTCAGCTCTACTTAAGTTGGTGAGGATGGGGAGAAATGGGAACATTTGTACACTGTTGTGGGAATGTAATAAATTAGTACAACCTCTATGGAAAACAGTGTGGCAATTTCTCAAAAAGCTAAAAATAGAACTACTATTCAATCCAGCAATCCCACTACTGGGTGTCTACCCAAAGGAAAGTAAATCATTATATAAAAAAGACACCCGCACTCACTTGTTTATCACAGCATTATTCACAAAAACAAAGTCATGGAATAAACCTAAGTGTCTATCAATAATGATTAGATAAAGAAAATGCGGTACATATATACCATGGAATACTACTCAGCCATAAAAAAGAATGAAATCGTGTGTTTTGCAGCAACACAGATGAAACTGGAGGTCATTATCCTAAGTAAAATAACTCAGAAACAGAAAGTCAACTGCCACATGTTCTCACTACACCAAGTAAAATGGAAATAAATTCATATACCTTTATTTGGGGGATCAAGAAACAAGTAAAATAACCATCTTTGCACAGGATAGTGTGACCAGAACACCACCACTGATAGGTGAAGTCATTGCTATAGCTACCATTAGACGCCTCCACAGATGCTTCCAAGCATAAATTCTACTTGGTTCTGATCTCTGTTTCACTTGTTTTTAGAAGCAAAGACCCAGGAGGGGGCATCCAATTGGTTGAGCAGAGGTCATATGCCACAACATGGCCACAAAGGGGCCAAAATAGAAGGTCTCCATTTTCTATAGGTAGGTGCACATTAATTCCCCAACATTTCACTCAGTGAGAGAGTTCTCCAAGACAGGAAATGGGGCTGGATGTCAGAACTCAAAAATAAAGATGACAAAGCCCTCTACAAAAGGATAACATAGATTTTCTTTGACCTTGACCCTGTCCCTCTCTCATCCACAGTCTATTTTTTCACAGTTGGAATTCTCAGACTTGGATTCTCTACCATAGGGTTTTTCTTCAATGGCCTTCGTGGTCGATGGGAGAATTCTGTATTCACAACCTACTAAGGCAGCAACACAGAAAATCTCTTGACCAACAGTTTCATGACCTGCCTTAAGGAAGCATTGGAGATACTCATATAGTCACAACTATGCCAACAGATACATGCCTTCTTGCTATGAAAGCAATGCCCAGGGAATCAGTACAGACTCAATCCCCCCAAATGCAGGCCAAGTGACTTTGAGAAAGTCAACTTTCTAAGCCCTGGATTTTTGCACCTATAAAGTGAGGTTAACAATCTCTGTCTTATAGGATTGCTATGAGAGGTAAATGCAATAACACTCAAAAGGGTCTGGCAAACTGCCTGGCACAGAGGAAGATCTCAGATGTAAGAGTTAGTTTATCATCTTTAAAAGTTTATGAGATAGTTAGAAAGACCAGATGTATCCTTTCTGTGAGCTGAAAAGTTTTGCAACCATGCTATCCAAGAGTTTTCAAAATGGATTCAGCTGCCCAATTCCCCTTTGCAAATTCGTGGAGCCCCCAAATATAAAACAAATAAAGCTGAGCTGTTTCAGCTGAAGCTTTGAGGAGCTTGGAACCTGGCCTACTCAAGTGACCCCCCACCCCTTCATGCTTTTCTTCCTGCCTCCACACAGGAGTCGCATCTATCAGAAACTCTCAGACCTCTCTAAGAACGGGAGCGCTCCATGAAACACAACAGAAAACCACCATCTACTCCAATCACTTATTCTACAGTGGGGGGATATTTGAGGTTCAGAGAGAAGTAATTTTCTCAAAGGCTTTGTAAGAAGTTCCTTCTCTATTGAAAGTTAGTCATTCCTTATACTTAAAACTCATCTTCAGGATGGATAGATAAGTAATAAAGCAAGCAGAACAAAATGTTAATGGTAGAATCCAAGTGGCAGGTGTATGCGTGTTCACTGTAACATTCTTCTAAATTGGCTGAATATTTGAAAATTTACATAAAGAAATGTTGAGGAAAATTTGGAAGAGAAAGCTAAACTTTGTGGTCAGAGGCCAATGAGGTTTCTAAAAAAATAAAACAGTCTCAGGTTTACAGTTTATCAACTTCAAGCTATTGAAATAAGTATTCCCCTGAATGGTGTGATCATGTCAAGACGTAAGTTTAAGATTCTTTTTCTTCTCAGGATATCCAAGATCACAATAAAACATGTGCTGGCTGGGGATTTCTCTTGGAGAATAAAATTACCAAAAGAAACATGCAAACACTTTCATTTTATGTTATTTATTTATTTATTTTCCTTTCTTCTTTTTTTTTTTTTTTTTTGAGACAGTCTTGCTCTGTCACCAGGCTGGAGTGCAGTGGCGCAGTCTTGGCTCACTGCAACCTCCGCCTCCTGGGTTCAAGCGATTCCCCTGCCTCAGCCTCCCAAGTGGCTGGGACTATAGGCACCCACCACCACACCTGGCTAATTTTTGTATTTTTAGTAGAGACGAGGTTTCACCATGTTGGCCAGGATGGTCTCTATCTCCTGACCTCGTGTCCATCCGCCTTGGCCTCCCAAAGTGCTGGGATTACAGGTGTGAGCCACTGTACCCGGCCTATTTATTTTTTATTTTTTAGAGACAGTCTCGCTCTGTTGCCTAGGCTGGAGTGCAGTGGCCTGATCATAGTTCACTATAGCCTTGACCTCCTGAGCTCTAAGTGACTCTTTCACCTAAGTCTCTTAGGTGGCTGGAATTACAGGCACACACCACTAAGTCTGGCTAATTTTTTAATTCTTTGGAGAGAAGGGCTCTCACTATGTTGCCCAGGCTGGTTTCCAACTCCTGGCCTCAAGTGATCCTCCCAGCTAGGCCTTCCAAAAGGCTGAGATTACAGACATGAGCCATCACATCCAGCCGGAAACCCTTTTAAAAGAGCGAATCTACAGAAGATATCATGAGTAATTTAGAAAAGCTACAATTCCTGGATGAAAGAACCAACTATACCACTACCACACTGTTGTAATTACTGTAGCTTTGTATTGGATCACACAATATATACGTATACCAAAACATCACATAGCACACCATAAATATATATAATTTTTGTCAATTAAAAATATTTTAAACCCAACTATAGAATCTAGAAATAAAACTTTTATTTGAAAAAAAAGGAAAATTGTTCATAGATTTGTGTTGATAATTTTATCTGAAATGTAATCGTCCTACATACTCACACACAGTGTACACACAAGTAAACACCCCCAGGAGTTGGTCAGGAGCAACTGAGGGCAGAAGTCCAGGTTCTCAGGCCATGTCGTGGGTGGAAAAGAGAATAATGAACACAGAGAAGAAAGGATCCAGTAATGCTTTAAAAAAAGAAAATAATAGTTCCAATAAAAGAACAGCTTTCAACAAACAGCTCTCCGTTTTTCAAGGAGGAAAGAAAAGTGATGGCCCTAAAAATAGAGCAAGATTATCCAAACTGAATAACACGGGTCCCAGGAGGAATAGAAAAGGTAAGTAACCTTGAAATCATAATTAAGGAAATAATTGGGGAAACATTTCCCAGATCTATAAAGAGAGCTCAGCAGACAAACGGAAGAAATGCTCAGAATTCTGGCCAGAAATATCCCTAAAAGAAAAGTCCCAACGCCATGTAATTACAAACAGTAAAAATGGAAAGAAAGATACAGAAAGAAAATAGAATGCCAAGAATAAAGGATAATTAATTGGGAAGAGAGTTAAGGGAGCCAGCAAGTTGTACAGAGGGGAGAGACCTGCCTTTGGAGTTAGTAGATTCAAATAGGCATCTGGCTCTCTCACTTTGTGGACATGAGGCTTATTCACCATGTTGTCTTGGCCAGCTGACACCATCTTGTTAGTTACCTCATCTATGAATGGGGGTGGTTATAACTGCTCTGTATGGTAGTCATAGGGATTGGCTGAGATAACCTACATTTGTGGTTTCCAAACATACCCAGGGTGCCCCAGGAGGTGAAGAGCTGAAAGGAGCAGTGCGGGGAGAGGGGCACCTCCCTTCCCTGGCTCCCACCTGTCATGACATCACATTACTCCAAATACATCTGGTTTGCATTATTTGTCTTCTTTGTGAGACTTTGTTCACAGAGAATGTTCTAGAGCAGAAAAATAGTTTTAAAACTACTAACCAGAGTGAGGGTCTTTAATAACCTGGGAAGAATGAAACTAATGTATTATGATCCATTCATTCATACATTCATCAAATATGGACTGTACCTGGAGCTGTTCTAAGCACTAAAGATTACAGTCATACAGCCAGGTGCAGTGGCTTATGCCTACAATCCCATCACTTCAGGAGGCTAAGGCAGGAGGATTACTTGAGCCCAGGAGTTGGAGGCTACAGTGAGCTATGACTGCACCACTGCACTCCAGCCCTAGTGACAGAGAAAGACCCTGTCTTTAAAAAATAAAATAAACAGATATAGAGCACAATTATGGGGAAGACAGATGGTCAACACACTAATAAATATATAACATGTCAAGTGCCCTGAAGAAACATAAAGTGAGGTCAAAGGAGTGGATGATTGATGGTGTTTTTTAGCAGGGTGGTTAGGAAAAAGACTTTGTTGATGAAATGGTATTTGAACACACATAAGAGAAAGAGGGGCTGAACCATGCAGACATACGGTGGAAGAACATTCCAACAAGCACAGGGAACAGAGGAGGGCGGAGAGGGAAAAAAGAGGAGAATATGGGCAAGATCTCATGAGACATTGCTAGCACAGATTTCTTTCTGAATGCAGTTTTTCTTTCTTTAATGAGGCCAATGAGATGAGGATCTACTAGAGGGTTTGGAACAGAGGAAGTACATGATCTTCTTTGTATTTTAGATGGATCATTCTGAATGCTGCGGGAAGACTAGACTCCAAGGAGTCAAGAATGTAAATAAGAAACCCATTTGGGATGTGAGGATAGAGAGAGAAGTAGAGAAGCAGGGAAGGAGGTGGTGAGCAGGGCACAGATTCAGGATGAACTCGGAAATCAGAGCTGCAGCATTTGTTGAAGGGTTGAATATGATGTGAGAGAGAAGCATCTAGGGTGGCTCTCAGGTTCTGGGCTAGAAAACTGGTAGAATGGGGCTGCTGAGACAAGAAGATGGGTGGTATAAATCTGGAGGAATTTTGGTGGGAAAAGAAGAAGAATCAAGAATTCTGTTTTGGTACTTTTAAATGTGAGATGCCTCTTTGACTTAGAAGAGACAACCAGACGCTTGTAAATGCAAGCCTGGGGGTAGGGAAGAGACTGAGTTAGAGCTCAACCCATAGGCTTGTCTCAGTCTATTTTGTGTTGTTATAAAGGAATATCTGAGGCTGGGTAATTTATAAAGAAAAGAGGCTTATTTGGCTCACGGTTCTGCAGACTTCATGAGAAGCATGGCACGAGCTGGGCACGGTGGCTCACCCCTGTAATCCCAGCACTTTGGGAGGCCGAGACAGGCGGATCACTTGAGGTCAGGAGTTCGAGACCAGCCTGGTCAACAGGACGAAATCCTGTCTCCACTAAAAAATACCAAAATTAGCCAAGCGTGGTGGTGCACACCTGTAGTCCCAGCTACATGGGAGGCTGAGGTGGGAGGATCATTTGAACCTAGGAGGCAGAGGTTGCAGTGAGCTGAGAGCACGCCACTGTACTCCAGCCTGGGCAACAGAGTAAGACTCCATCTCAAAAAAAAAGGAGAAGCATGGCGCCGACATCTGCTTGGCTTCTGGTGAGGCCTTTTGTGCTGTATCATATGTAGCTGAGAAGGTCAAAGGGGAAGACAGACCAAACCCAAGGGGGTACTAGCTTTATAACAACACACTCTCTCAGGAAGGAATCCGTTCCCCCAAGAACCATGCCAGTCTCGCAAGAACAAGAACTCACTCACTAGGGCAAGAACAGCACCAAGCCATTCATGAAGGATCCGCCCCTATGAGCCAAACACTCCCCTCTAGACTTCGCCTCCCAATACCACCAGCTGTGGAATTAAATTTCAACATGAGATGTGGTGGTGACACACAACCCATACCCAAACCATAGCAGGACTTACCATGCATGAAGGATCCTGAGTACAGGGAGCCTGGGGAAGCCTCTAGAAATGGGGACAAATGGAGAAGAGGTTGTTAACATCACTTATCAAGGATCACTTTTTTTTTTTTTTGAGATGGAGTCTGGCCCTGACACCCAGGCTCGAGTGGAGTGTTGTGATCTCAGCTCTCTCCAACCTCCTCCTCCTTGAACCTCCGGGTTCAAGTGGTTCTCATGCCTCAGCTGCCCCAGTAGCTGGGATTACAGGCCCACACCACTACACCCAGCTAAGTTTTATATTTTTAGGAGAGGCGGAGTTTCCCCATGTTGGCCAGGCTGTTCTCGAACTCCTGACCTCAAGTGATCCACCAGCCTCAGCCTTCCAAAATGCTGGGGTTACAGGTATGAGTCACCGCACCTGGCCTCAAGGACCACTTTAGAAGTATAATCTTTAACCTATTGTATCTGCTACCACAGTAAAAGAATGAAAGTTATCCAAAATAAGTAATTTAAATATTTTATCGTGTCATTTTATAATACCATGAAATCTCAAAGGGAAATGAGAAAAAAAATTATGTTTCCAAGGCACAAAAATATATCAAAAAGTAGAGATTAGGAAGAATACAAGTCCAATGGAACATCTCCAGTCCACTCTAAAATTAGAGTTTAAAACAGTTGTAGGTTGAAATATATCTATTTTATTTTGTTAAATAGGTTTAATTACAAAACAATACTTGGCTGATAGAAAAAGTTTCCTTCTGGTTGCATTTAAATAGAAATAGAAAAGCTCAAAGTATTGAATAGAAAGAATATTTGCGATTGGAGAAAACAAAGAACTTCATTAAGCGGTAAAGAAGACACGTTGAAGAAGCAAAGGATAAATGCAACGATTATAAAATTAAGCAGTAATGGGCTGTATTCAGCTCCTACTTTTCAATATCATCTACTTAGCAGCCCTGAAGCAGCCTTTCCCAATTTTTAATTAAAACGCCTTTAAAAACACAGAAAAATAATCAAATCCATAACTCCGTGGAAAACCAGGACCAATAGTCAGTCTATTTCTAGATAGAATTTGGAGATTTTCCCCTACGTGGTCAATGGAACAAATAGCTCACTTGGGCTGAAAGAAGACAGATATTATTCTTATTATTCTTCCTCTCCAGTGTTTGTCTCCAGTTTAAAGTATGTATCACCAGAAACTTGAGCAGTTAGCCCATCTCCTGCAAAAACGTTCCTTTTTTTTTGAAACAGTTTCGCTCTTGTTGCCCAGGCTGGATTGCAACGGTGTGATCTCGGCTCACCACAACCTCCACCTCCCGGGTTCAAGCAATTCTCCTGCCTCAGCCTTCCAAATAGCTGGGACTACAGGCATGCACCACCACGCCTGGCTAATTTTGTGTTTTTAGCAGAGACAGGGTTTCTCAATGTTGGTCAGGCTAGTCTCAAACTCCTGACCTCAGGTGATCCGCCTGCCTTGGCCTCCCAAAGGGCTAATGTTCCTTTTTAAGGGCCATCAGAGCGCAATTTCCCTTGCCCCAAACTCTACCTCTCCTCACCCAAATCAGGGGCTCTTCTTCCAACATTCAATCGGAACCTGCCATTCTCAAAAAATATCGAACCCAAGTAGATGGGCTGGACGGGCTGGAGTCCGGGAGTGGGATGTACCTTGAAAGGTGAAACCCTAAGGAAGGGTTATTATTTTATTCATTTACTTATGAGTAATGAGTAAAGATGAGCTTTTGTAGTGCTCTATTCTGGGAGCTGTGGGTATGGTTTCACTTCCTACACTTGTTAGAACCTCCGGCTTTGGGAGTGAAAGACATCATCTCTTGCAGCAGAACCTCCCTAGAGTAAACTCACCACACGTTGAGAATCAGTCTTTTTTTTTTTTTTTTTGAGATGGAATTTCGCTCTTGTCTCTCAGGCTGGAGTGCAATAGTGTGATCTTGGCTCACTGCAACCTCTGCCTCCCAGGTTCAAGCAATTTTCCTGTCTCAGCCTCCTGAGTAGCTGGGATTATAGGCACACGCCACCATGCCCAGCAAATTTTTGTATTTTTAGTAGAGATGGGGTTTCACCATGTGGGCCAGGCTTGTCTCAAACTCCTGATCTCAGGAGATCCACCCACCTTAGCCTCCCAAAGTGCTGGGATTATAGGAGTGAGCCACCGTGCCCGGCCGAGAATCAGTCTTAAAAGCTGCATTCACGGCAGCTCTAAGAAGAGTGTTTGACCCAGTGCGTAAGTAAACACCACAGGCAATGCACATATTCAACCATTAGTAAGTACCATGACTAAACATATCTCCCTCCTGTCAAGGACAAGGAAAGAGACCCCCCCGCAGTGACCACCACGTGCAAAATGCATAAATAACAGGTCAGGTATGGTGGCTTATGCCTGTAATACCCGTGCTTTGGGAGGCTGAGGTGGGAGGATCACTTGAGGCCAGGAGTTCGAGACCACCCTGGGAAACATAGAGATCCTGTCTCTACAAAAAAGTTTAAAAATCAGCTTGGCATGGTGGTGCATGCCTTTAGTTCCAGCTACTCAGGAGGCTGAGGAGGAAAGTTGAGCCTAGGAGTTTAAGACTGCAGTGAGCTATGATTGCACCACTGCACCCCATCCTCGGCAACAGAGTACAACTCTGTCTCTAAAATAAATAAATAAATAAATAAATAAGTGAGTAAAATCATAATAGAAGACCTGATGAAACAAAAACGCATAATAAGTAGGAAAGGATTTCACTACCTAGACTAAAAGGAGGAGCAATAAAAGAGAAAATTTTATTTATTTTATTTTATTTTATTTTTTGGGACAGAGTTGCACTCTGTCGCCCAGGCTAGAATGCAGTGGTGCAATTTTGGCTCACTGCAACCTCCGCCTCCCAGGCTCAATCATCCTCCCATCTCAGCCTCCTGAGTAGCTGGGACTCCAGACATGGATCACCTCACCAGGCTAATTTTTGTATTTTTTTTTTTTTGTAGAGACAGGGTCTTGCCATGTTGCCCAGGCTGGTCTTGATCTCCTGGGCTCAAGAGATCCACCTACCTCAGCATCCCAAAGTGTTGGGATAACAGGCGTGAGCCACCATGCCTGGCCTAGAAAACTTCTTCTTGATAGGCAACAACTACCTCTATGATCCGGGAATGCAAAGCCAAAAGAGAAAAGACTGAGATGGAAACACAGCAAAATAAGAAGGAAACTAAACAAGATAAGAAAAATGTACTGAGAGATTTAAAACATTATTGGGCAAAGAGAGTGAACATTTTTTTAACTATTATATTGCCAAGGCCTAACACATCATCTATAAGGTACTAATCTGTATTCCAAAAATTGCCTAGGCAAAGCACAGAAAGGTCATTACTTCATATCCTAAATACTAGAATATGCTGGGCTCTGTGTAAAAATAGTCCTCTATTAGTAGGTTAATATATCTTGATTTTTCTGATAATCTGATCATCTAATCACTCGCTATTGGATTATGATTCACCTCATTAATAACAAACAATTCACATTGCTGATACATTGGATGTAGTTGGGTAAAATAGGAACAGCTACAAAACAGAAGAAAGTTCATTAGATCAGGGGTCCCCAAACCCTGGGCCGAGGGCTGGTACCAGTCTGTGGCCTGTTAGGAACTAGGCCGCAGAACAGGAGGTGAGCAGCAGGCCAGCGGCGAGCACGACCGCCTGAGCTCCACCTCCTGAGCTCTACCTCCTGTGAGATTAACAATAGCATTAGACCGGGCACAGCGGCTCACGCCTGTAATCCTGGCACTTCGGGAGGCCGAGACGGGTGGATTGCTTAAGGCCAGGAGTTCAAAACCAGCCTGGCCAACATGGTGAAACCCCCTCTCTACTAAAAATACACAAAATTAGCCGGGCATGGTGGTGGGTGCCTGTAATCCCAGCTACTCGGGAGGCTGAGGCAGGAGAATCGCTTGAACCTGGGAAGCAGAGGTTGCAGTGAGCTGAGATCATGCCACCGCACTCTAGCCTGGGCAACAAGAGTGAAACTCCGTCTCAAAAAAAAAAAAGGATTCTCATAGGAACATTGATATGAGACGGGGCAGGGAAGTGCTGGGTAGAGAGGGGTGGGGTCCCTGGCAAGGACTCCACCCTCGGGCCTGTGCCCACAGACCTAGGTGAGGACAGGCATTCCTGTTTTAGTGCCCAAATGTTGCATTTTCCAAAACCACTCTGGCCCACCACACCCCCCGTCCTGTGCCTATAGAAACTCTGAGACCCCAGCAGGCACACACACAAGCAGCTGGACATCAAGAGGAACACACTGGCAGAAAAACACACTGACAGACGCTAGCAGGCCATCGATGATGGAACAACACGGACGCCAAGGGGAATTCGGCAGAGGGCGGTCGGAGGAGAGCGCGGCTGCTGAGCAGCCCAACTCCAGGGGAAGACCACCTTCCACTCCACCCTCCTTTTGGCTCCCCATCCATCTGCTAAGAGCTACCTCCACCACTCAGTAAAGCCTTGCACCCATCCTCCAAGCCCACTTGTGGTCCAATTTTTCCAGTCACTAGGACAAGAACCCTGGATACAGAAAGCCCTCTGTCCTTGGGATAAGGCAGAAGGTCTAAATGAGCTGATTAACACAAGCTGCCTGCAGAGGGCTAAGCTGAAAGAGCACAGGGTAACAGATGCCCACTGGGGCCTCAGGAGCTGTAGACACTCACCCCTAGACTTGCCTGTCTGCATGCTCCCCCTATGGGTTTGAGAAGCAGGGCGCTGAAGAAGTGAGCCACACCCCCATTGCACGCCCTGCGAGGGAGATAAGGAAAAACTTTTTTTTTTTTTTTTGAGATGGAGTTTTGCTCTTGTTGCCCAGGCTGGAGTGCAATGGCGCAATCTCGGCTCACTGCAACCTCCGCCTCCCGGGTTCAAGCGATTCTCTTGCCTCAGCCTCCTGAGTAGCTGGGGACTACAGGCATGTACCACCACGCCCGGCAAATTTTGTATTTTTAGTAGAGACAGGGTTTCTCCGTGTTGCTCAGGCTGGTCTCAAACTCCCGACCTCAGGTGATCCACCCTCCTTGGCCTCCCAAAGTGCTGGGATTACCCGTTTCAGCGTGAACCCTATTGTAAACTGCACACGTCAGGGATCTAGGTTGTGCGCTCCTTATGAGAATCTAACTAATGCCCGATGATCTGAGGTGGAACAGTTTCATGCCACTACATCGCCACCCCCACCCCCACCCCCCATCCGTGAAAAAATTGCCTTCCATGAAGCCAGCCCCTAGTGCCAAAAAGGTTGGGGACCACGGCATGAGATTCTATGGAGATAACTCTGTGACTCTGGCCTTATTAGGGTTATGCCCTGAAGAGCTAATAAGTGAATGGCATTTCTCCAAAATCAGAGAATCATTGAAAGCCATTTAAAACCATTAGGATCAGTACCTCTTTTGGTTTGGACATATACTTACATGCTTTCCTCTTGTTCAAGATAACTCCCTGCACTAGCAATACCTCTCCATCACGTTGGTTAAAGGATATAATAATTGAGCAATACTTCATCCTGTTCAAAGATATCCATCATGTCATCAGAGCCTTACAGCAACCCTGAAAGGAAATAGAACAGGTGTCTGCCTGTGTCCACACTGGAGAAGTCAGTGCAGAAAGAAAGAAAGAGATGACTGTGGTTTCCCAAGACAGGCAGGCAGGGAAAGGATGGTAGATTCGTGTCTCTCATCATAAACCTTTGCTCCCTTTCCAGCCACTATGAAACTTCAGGACACAGTGCCCAAATCTAACACCTGAGTCATGGAAACCTTAGTCTACAAACACACCCAGGACTTCCTCACAAGGGACTGGCTGAGAAACTGCTCGAATGACAGTTTGCAAAGATCCTTAAAAACAAATCAACAAGGCTGGGCCCTGTGGCTCATGCCTGTAATTCCAGCACTTTGGGAGGCCAAGGCGCACAGATCACCTGAAGTCAGGAGTTCGAGACCAGCCTGGCCAACACGGTGAAACCCCGTCTCTACTAAAAATACAAAAAAAATAGCCGAGCATGGTGGCAGGTGCCTGTAGTGCCAGCTACTCAGGAGGCTGAAGCAGGAGAATCACTTGACAAACCCAGGAGGCAGAGGTTGCAGTGAGCCAAGATCATGCCACTGCACTCCAGCCTGGGCGACAAGAGCGAGACTCCATCTCAAACAAAAAACAAAAACAAATCAACAAAAACAGAGTCGATTCAGGTACTTTGGGGGAGGGAGGTATAGGAGGGGTATATACAGAAGGGTGGTTCTAGATTGCTGATGTGTTGCATTCTTGAGCTGAATGTTGGCACATGGATGTGCTCAAATTGTGACAGTTCATTGAGCTGTGTCCTTATAATTTATGCACATTTCTGTGTCAAGTTTATGCTTCCATAAAAGTAGAGATTTTCATTTTTCTTTTTTTTTTTTTTTGAGACGGAGTCTCACACTGTCACCTGGGCTGGAGTGCAGTGGCACAATCTCGGCTCACTTCAACCTCCGCTTCCTGGGTTCAAGCGATTCTCCTGCCTCAGCCTCCCGAATAGCTGGGATTACAAGCATGCGCCACCACGCTCGGCTAATTTTTGTATTTTTAGTAGAGATGGGGTTTGCCATGTTGCTCAGGCTGGTCTCGAACTCCTGATCTTGTGATCTGCCCTCCTCAGCCTCCCAAAGTGCTGGGATTACAGGCATGAGCCACTGTGCCCGGCCAATGTAGAGATTGTTTAAAGGCACAGATATCTTGCTAATTCCATGCTCGCCTTTGCCTCTCTTTTTGTCTCGGTTTTTGCATTCTTCTCTCCCCTCCCAGGGTGAATCATCCTACTTGTTAAAATTGTACTACAGCAAATGTTAGTAAATTATGTGCCTTGTGGTGGTGATTAAGTCAAATCAAACACATTTGTCACTGAAGAGATGGCCTCCAGCTGTTTATCTGGGAAATATAATTGAATACTAATGGGATAAACACTAGAAGTCGCCAGTTTTATTTTTACTATAGGTGCGGGCTAAAATATGAGAGAGTGAATTTCACTGAGTTTAAAATACAAACAGAATTTTTAAAATACACCATAGTTTTTCCAAAGAATTTAACACAGGTGATTTCAAAATCAGTTCCTCTCACTCCATCCATAAAGAAACACAGAGGATGCCCTTATTTGCATAGTACAAATGGGACTTTATTTTAAGCCCAAACTTAGTATGTTCACTTCTTATTTATGAACTTGTCTCTGCATTTCACATTGCATTTGCTCAATTTGCATTTTCCAAAAATACTTGTTACATTGCTTACCTTTGAGCCACACTCGCTGCCAAATAGAAGTTTTGAAGATTTCAACAAAAATGAGCTGGGCACAGCGGCTCATGCCTGTAATCCCCGTGTTTTTGGAGGCTAAGGCAGGAGGATCTCTTGAGGCCAGGAGTTTGAGACCAGCCTGGGCAATATAGTGAGACCCCGTCTCTACTAAAACAGATTTGTTTTAATTAGCCGATCCACCTCGCACCTGTAGTCCCAATTACTCAGAAGGCTGAAGTAGGAAGATCACTTGAGCCCAAGAGTTCAAGGTGAGCTGTGATTGAGCCGCTGCACTCCAGCCTAGTTGACAGAATAACACCCTGTCTCAAAAAATATACCTATATTTGACAAAAGTGATAATGAACTTTGAACATATTTAAGCAACTCAAAAAGTAGATTTATGCTTTAGAAGACAATGATATTGCAAATAGAAGTGAAATGTTTGCATAAAATTTAACAAATTTAAAAAACTTCCGATGATGGCTGGGCCCGGTGGCTCATGCCTGTAATCCCAACACTTTGGGAGGCTGAGGCGGGTGGATCACAAGGTCAGGAGATTGAGACCATCCTGGCTAACATGGTGAACCCCCCGTCTCTACTAAAAATACAAAAAATTAGCTGGGTGTGGTGGCGGGTGCCTGTAGTCCCAGCTACTTGGGAGGCTGAGGCAGGAGAATGGCGTGAACCCGGGAGGCGGAGCTTGCAGTGAGCCGAGATGGCACCACTGCACTCCAGCTTGGGCGACAGAGCGAGACTCCATCTCAAAAAAAAAAAAAAAAAAAGTCCAAAGACATTCTATAATACTTCTGAAACATCCTGCATGCTCTCCAAATTGAACTACAAACTTGGATGCAATTCACTCTGAGGATGCCTGCCATCCTAGAGAGGTGAAATACAGGAAACATAGACCCAATAAACACACCAAGACCTTAGCACAGTTTGTTGTTATCAAGCATCTTTTGACTTTTGGTTTACCTAGTTGCAAAGGTGCGAGGTCCAGCTTCCACGATCCCCTCTTTGGACAAAGCCACTAACACAGGGAGCAGTTAAGCAACACATCCAAGCTCCCAAGACTGAAACCCAGGTTCCCAGTACTATTTTGTGACTGTACATGAAGATAGAAATCACACAGGTCAGCCGGGTGCGGTGGTTCACGCCTGTAATCCCAGCACTTTGGGAGGCCAAAGCGGGTGGATCGACTGTGATCAGGAGTTCGAGACCAGCCTGGTCAACATGGCGAAACACTGTCTCTACTAAAACTACAAAAATTAGCTGGGTGTGGTGTCACCCGCTTGTAATCCCAGCTATGTGGGAGGCTGAGGCATGAGAATCACTTGAACCTGGGAGGCAAAGGTTGCAGTGAGCCGATATCTTGCCACTGCACTCCAGCCTGGGAGACAGAGCAAGACTCTGTCTGAAGAAAAAAAAAAAAAAGAAAAGAAAAGAAATCACACAGGTCAAGCATTCATGAATTGCAGTGGTAGTGTAACAGGAGGCAAAATATGCTTGTACTGGGGATGCTGTCATAGACACGGACTGAATGGTGGAGGTGCAGCTGACCAAGACCAGGACCAAACTAATCAGCGATGACAGGAGTAGTGGAAGGAGACGCAGTGGAGTAGGCAATAGGCAGTCTACGTCAGGGGACAGTCAGTATTTGCAAAGCATGACACTAGGCTATTATTATCAGAGGTCTTGCAGAAAGGCAGAGCCCTGGATCAGAAAAGTCCATTATGATGCAGGCAATAGGGGCTAACTTTCAGGAGAGCTACAAGTGATCTGGACGAAGCTGAGTACTGGGTTCAGGAGACCTTGCAGGGTTCCAAGACCATCTGCAGTCAGAAATCAAAGAGATTCTATTACAGGCATGTATTAAAGTGTTCACTTTTTTTTTTTTTTTTTTGAGATGGAGTTTCATTCTTGTCGCCCAGGCTGGAGTGCAATGGCACGATCTCAGCTCACTGCAACCTCCACCCTCTGGGTTCAAGCGATTCTCCTGCCTCAGCCTTCCGAGTAACTGGGAATCCAGGTGCCTGCCACCACACCCAGCTAATTTTTGTATTTTTAGTAGAGACAGGGTTTCCCCAAGTTGGCCAGGCTGGTCTCGAACTCCTGACCTCAGGTGATCCACCTGCCTCAGCCTCCCAAAGTGCTGGGATTACAGGTGTAAGCCACCACACCCGGCAAGGTGTTCACTTTTCTAACCTCTCCCATATGTATGTGTGTGTATATATATATGCATGTGTGTGTGTATATATATATACATATATACATATATAAACGTATATACATATATACACACACATATATACGTATATATGTGTGTGCATATATATATATATATATATATATATATATATATATATATATATATATATTTGAGACAGGGTCTCTGTCACCCAAGCTCTGGCATGCAGTGCTGCAATCACAGCTCAGTTCACTGCAGCCTTGACCTCCCAGGCTCAGATGATCCTCCCACCTCAGCCTCCCAAGTAGCTGGGACTACAGGTATGCACCATCACACCAGGCTAATTTTTGTATTTTTTTGTAAAGACAGGGTTTTGCCATGTTGCCCAGGCTGGTCTTGAACTCCCGAGCTCAAGTGATCCTCCCGCCTCATCCTTCCAAAGTGCTGGGATCACAGCCATGAGCCACCGTCCCCAGTCCTCTCTCCCATATAGTTTTGCATTTAGCCCATCACCTCCCACTGCTGAGAAAGGCTTGTCCAAACCAGTCAACCCCAGGAAGGGAGAGAGAGAGGAGACAAGTCATCAGTTCTTTACCCCGCCACCTCTTCCAGATGACTGCTTGCCTCTTTCTCTCTGGTTAACACGAGCCCGTTCACTGAGCCACAATTTTCAGAAAAATTCAATCTTCTTGAGTTAGAACCAGAGAAACACATTGTTCATCAATATTTTTTGCTCCATCAAATCAGCCTTACCTCTCCCCTTCAACCATCTTTCCATTCAAAATTCTTTAAAAATACACACAAAGGGGAACAGGCAGGCCAGCATGCATGCTAATTACATTGTGTTCATTTCTCCTCAAGCACAGCCTGCTAACAGAATCATGTTACGCATTTGTTTCACTCTCTGTTCTATTCTGTAATGCACAGTTGTTAGACTCTCGCTTGGCAGACACAGCAGAACCAAAGGGATTATACACTTTGCATCTGGAAATATTCCACAATCATTATAGACCAAAATCTGTGCTGGGTTTCTTCCCTCCTATGCCAACCAGGTAAAACAAGAAAGAGAGAAGGATACCTTTGCTCACCCAGAGAAGCACCATCAGAGAAATCGCCAGGATAATGGGAATCACATGTTCTCAGAGCCGGTGACTTATTCTGGACGTGAAACCCACATGTAGCAAGTAAGCAAAGAGAGGACTTGGAAAGGCTTAGGTGATAGGCTTTTAACGCTGTCAAGGGAAACATTCAAATCCTCCAATTCGTGAGTACTATGCCAGCACATTTTTTCTCCAAAAACTGGAGCACAACTCCAGACCTTTAATGAGGCAGAGTCATAGAGCGACTAACCAACCAATACTCAAATTTGGGGAAGTTGGGTGGGCTTACTGATGTCGTCGCTCTCACTGCGGGTCTCACATAGGGCAGGTTTCTGATTCCTGCCTCTGCACAGATTTCTGCAGTGCAAGGAGTTATGGGGCCACTTTAGGATAATGAAATCCACAAAAGTGAAATTGTCACAAGGAAGAACTTAGCATCGTGGTGCTCAACCTTTGACGCGCATCAGAACAGCTCTCCGAATGTCTGGGTGCAAACCTACTTAGTCAGAATCTCTAGGGATGGGATCCAGATGTGCCTAATTGTAAATGACGGCAGGCACGAGTTGGCTGTGCCCCCCTCCCCTGTTCAGAACAATGGTTTCTTGAAAAATATTGATATGCAGTTTCATTTATTTTTACATCTCACTCTACCATCTGTGATAATGAGTGATTTCTTCTTTGGAGAAGATTTCATCACAGAAGTATTCCATGAGAGGACACCTCACTGTAAATTAAAACCGAGTGAAAAATGCAAGGGTCAGATCTCCATGCCGAATCCATTAGCTCTTATTCCCAGCCCTTTCTCACCTCATCTCAACTCCAGCTGACTCACAGCCAATATAGAAAAGGCAATAGTTTTACCAAATCTAGTGTCCACTTCTCAGGTATTCAAACACACAGAATTTTCCCTACTGAAAAGGAGCCAAGATTTTACAATCCTTATAAAATATGTGCACATGGACCCAAGCCAGATGCAAATCATGACCTGGCCCTGTTTGGAGACCTGGCTGTGGTGCAGGGAAAATAGCCCAAGCCAGGAGTTGAGAGACCCAAAGCCGTTTTTGTTTTCACCACTTAATAGCTTTGGGGCTCTGGGCAAAGTGACTTCCTCTCAAAGCCTCAGCATCTTCAACTTGAAACAGGGCTGTAACACAAGTACATCGCTTTCCATATAAAGACAGGGTCTTGCTATGTTGCCCAGGCTGGTCTCAAACTCCTGGCCTTAAGTTAATATTCATGCACTCATCTTCCCTCCCTATCTTCATCTTCTAATCTGCTCCATCCTCAGACTAGGAACCTCACCAGGAGCACTGGAAGAACTTGTGGATGAGACAGAGCTTCACCCTTGCTTGGTGCTGCTTTGCTCTTAACTGTTCCTTGACCCAGTTTGGTGATATTACTTCTGCTCTCTATGGCAAGTCTTGCTGGCTCCAACCACAGCCACCCTCTATTTGATCCCCTTCCTGACAGTCCCAGAACTGAACTGTTGCAGGAAGGAGAACTAACTCCCTCCAGACCTGGCTCTGACATTCAGCCTGTTTCCCATAGCCTAGGTGCCTCTGCCCCCACTTCTCAGGAGCATATTCTGATACCTAGATTTGCAACTTGTTCACCCAAACCAGGATCTCCCAAACCTGGGGTCTCACCTTTTCATTTGTTTTCTGTTTTAGTCCAGCTCCAAGTCACCCATTTAGCATTCTAATTCTCATCTTGGACTGAAGCCCCAAACTTCAATCCCAACCCAGTCAGTGAGTGACTCAGCCTGTTTCCTATGGAGGAGACTTTTTATTTATTTATTTATTTATTTATTTATTTTTTTAGGGACAGAGTCCTGCTCTGTCACTCAGGCTAGAGTGCAGCATGGCACTCGGGCTAGGTATGTACATAGCTCACTGCAGAGTCCACCTCCAGGGCTCCAAGGAGCCTCTCACCTCAGCCTCCTGAAAAACTGAGACTACAGTCATGCGCCACCATGCCTAAATAATGTTTTTTATTTTTTGCTTTTTATTTTTTTTTTTTTATTTATTTTTGAGACAGAGTTTCGTTCTTGTTGCCCAGGGTGGAGTGCAGTGGTGCAATCTCGGCTCACTGCAAACTCCGTCTTCCAGTTTCAAGTGATTCTCCTGCCTCAGCCTCCCGAGTAGCTGGGATTAAAGGCACCCGCCACCACACCCGGCTAATTTTTGTATTTTTAGTAGAGACAGGGTTTCACCATGTTGGCCAGGCTGAAAAGACAGGATCTTGCCATGTTGCCCAGGCTGCTCTCAAATTCCTGGCCTCAAGTGATCCTCCTGCCTTGGCCTCCCAAAGTGCTGGGATTACAGGTATGAGCCACCATACCCAGCCCCAGGGAGGCCTTCTTAATGCCAAGAGTCTGCAGGACTGTCCAGCTAGATACACCCCACCTCCTTCTCAGGTGCTCCATTTCTGTGCACTGCCCACCCACAAATCCTGCCCAAGTGGCAACTAGCAATTGCCTCACTTTTCTTCCATCTGCAGTCCCTGCAGCTAGGCTGATGGCCCCAGGCTCTGGCTCACCCCAGGAGGCGGGCTTGGTGCCAAGACCCAACCCCTTCCAGCCTGGCTCACCCTTCCTGTCCCAGGTCAATGAAGTCCCACCCCTTATTCTGAGCCTTGTCCTCACAACCTGTTGACTCCACCCTACTTTAAAAAAATGCACACCCGACCTTGACTTAAGAGTACCACCCTATCTGCTGCCGCCCATATGCCTGGGGCATTAAACCCTGGAGACCACTCCCTCCTTCTTTGAACAGTTTATCATTCCCTTGGCGACTGTATTCCTTTGCTTTTGTTGCTGTAACAAGTTACCACAAACTTAGTGGTTTAAAGGATACAATTGTATTATCTTTATTTATAAAGAACGGGTCGTAATATGAGCCATGGTGAATGGCTGTAAATACAGATGAAGTTGGCCCAGTTCCTAACAGGCCACAGACTGGACCTTCCTTCCTTCCTTCCATCCTTCCTTCCTTCCATCCATCCTTTCTTTCATTCATCCTTCATTCCTTCCATCCTTCTCTCCTTCCTTCTTTCCTTCCTTCCATCCTTCCTCTTTCCTTAGGTGAGGCAACATTGTTCCCGTGCATTATTTTCTTTAACTTGCATAACAAATAGCTGCTATTCCTAGCTGTATATATCCAAAGGTATTCCTCCAGATCCAATGGCTGAAAAAGCAAGGTTTAACCATACTGTGAATTTATCCCTGAATACAAGAACTGGTCAAGGACTTCCTGTATGGTAGCAAGTAAAAGATGAGAACAGTGCTGTAGATGAGAATAAATGACATCATGTTGACCTGTTCATGGCTCTCTTAGGTGATAACATAAATAGGCAAGTATTTCCTCCTGCTGTGTGGCCAGTTCCTAACAGTCCAAGGACTGGTACCAGCACCGTCTGTGGTCCAGGGGTTGGGGACCCCTGAGGAGGTGGACATCTTTGGAAGCCACTATTCTGCCTACCACAGAGATGGGGACATTTCTCTCTCCTAATTCTCTCTTCTTTGCTTTCTGACCATTCTGCCTCATTTTCCTTCACTGGCTTTTTATTCTCCTGTGATTTGTGTGTGTGTGTGTGTAGCGGGGTCTTTCTCTGTTGCCCAGGCTGGAATGCCATGATACAATTTCAGCTCACTGCAACCTTCACCTCCTGGGCTCAAGCAATTCTCCCACCTCAGCCTCCCA
Organism: Pongo abelii; assembly: GCF_028885655.2. Taxonomy (NCBI): domain Eukaryota; kingdom Metazoa; phylum Chordata; class Mammalia; order Primates; family Hominidae; genus Pongo; species Pongo abelii. The sequence goes on from NC_071991.2 coordinate 17,293,717, forward strand.
GGGAGCTGGAACTACAGGCGTATGCCACCATTTCTTGCTAATTTTTGTATTTTTTAGTAGAGATAGGGTCTCGCCATGTTGCCCAGGTTGGTCTCAAACTCCTGGGCTCAAGCAATCCACCCTCCTTGGCCTCTCAAAGTGCTGGGATTACATGTGTGAGCCACTGCACCTGGCCCCAGTGAGCTCTTAAATGTTGACAACCCCCTCACCCTGATTTCACCGTGGCCCGTTTCTGCCATAAATCTCCCGATGCACTCCTACCAATATGGCTTAGGTCATACACTGATGAATTCCTGAGTAGATATCGCCAGCCTAATCCTTTCCCCAAAGCTTCAGACCTATATGCCCAGTGGTCAGACCTCTCTGCCTGGGTAGATGGCAAGACCAGTGTTCCCAGTGGGCATTGCACCCCAAAACAAAGTCAAAAAATAATAGCTAATGTCAGAGCCTCAACAAGGGGACCTCTGGGCATGGTTTTTTCCCTCCTGGGTGCAATGAGCAAAAAGAGACAAGTTGATTCTTGCAGAAGAAATCAACATGGATAAGCAGAAGGAATAAACATGTATTAATTTTTTACTAGTCTTCCTTTTTTGATATGTAAATAGCCCCATTTTCCCACATCTTGCTTTCCTAGTAGCTTCTCCATGAAAGAAAAAAAATTACTTAAACATAATACAAAGAAGAAAATTACAGAGGATAAGAATGTAAATGGCTATCCCTTACTGAGAACTTATCAGGAATTTTGTAAAGCACAGTAAGTGAAATACTTTATCCCATTTAATCCCCACGAAGAGCCAGTGAAGTAAAGTATTTTTTAAATCAAATGAAGAAAGTGTGGTGTTGGAGGTTAAGTAACTCACCACATTCATACCACTGTAAAAGAGGCTGAGCCCAGACTTGAACCAAGGTCTGCCTGACAATGATGGCCATGCATCTTGAGATAAGACGGAAGGCAGATGTTCAAGAATGAGGAGCATGTAAAAGCAAAAGGCAATAGCTTCTCTTCTTCCATAAGGCAACACTCATACTTTCTGGTGTCTTTTAATTTTTTTTTTTTTTTTTTGAGATGGAGTCTTGCTGTTAACCAGGCTGGAGTGCAGTGGCTCAATCTCAGTTCACTGCAACCTCCACCTCCCGGGTTTAAGCGATTCTCCTGCCTCACCCTCCCAAGGAGCTGAGATTATAGGCCTGCACCACCTCGCTGAGCTAATTTTTTTTTTCCTAGACACAGTCTTTCTCTGTCACCCAGGCTGGAGTGCGGTGGCAGAATCTTGGCTCACTGCAACCTCCAACCTCCATCTCCTAGGTTCAAGCAATTCTCCTGCCTCAGCCTCCCAAGTAGCTGGGATTACAGGTGAGCACCACCACGCCTGGCTAATTTTTTTTTTATTTTTAGTAGAGACGGGGTTCTGGTCTCAAACTCCTGACCTCGTGATCTGCCCACCTCGGCCTCCCAAAGTGCTGGGATTACAGGTGTGAGCCACTGCACCCAGCCTAAGTTATTTTTTAATGTACAGTAAGTTATTGTGGACTGCAGTCGCCTTGTTGCGCTCTCAAATACTAGATCTTATTCGTTCTAACTATATTTTTATACCCATTAACCATCCCCACATCCCTCCTACTGCCCTTCCCTTCCCAGCTTCTGATAACTATCCTTCTACTCTCTATCTCCATGAGTTCAATTGTTTTGTTTTGTTTTGAGAAAGAGCCTCACTCTGTCACCCAGGCTGGAGTGTAGTGGCATGATCTCTGCTCACTGCAACCTCCGCTTCCCGGGTTCAAGCCATTCTCCTGTCTCAGCCTCCCAAATAGCTGGGATTACAGGCTCCCATCACCACGCCCAGCTAATTTTTTTTGTATTTTTAGTAGAGACAGGGTTTCACCATGTTGGCTAGGCTGGTCACAAATTCCTGACCTCAGGTGATCCACCCACCTTGGCATCCCAAAGTGCTGGGATTACAGGTGTGAGCCACCTCGCCCAGACCAATTGTTCTAATGTTTAGCTCCCACAAACGAATGAGAACATATCAAGTTTGACTTTCTCTGCCTGGTTTATTTTACTTAAGATAATGACCTCCAGTTTCTTTCATGCCATTGCAAATAACAGGATCTCATTCTTTTTTATAGCTGAATAGTACTCCTCCATTGTATATACGTACCCCGCCTCCTCTTTTTTTTTTTTTTTTTTTTTTTTTTGAGAAGGCATTTTGCTTTTGTCGCCCAGGCTGGAGTGCAATGTCACAATCTTGGCTCACTGCAACCTCCGCCTCCTGGGTTCAAACAATTCTCCTGCCTCAGCCTCAAAAGTAACTGGGACTTCAGGTGCCTGCCACCATGCCCAGATAATTTTTGTATTTTTAGTAGAGACGAGGTTTCACTGTGTTGGTCATGCTGGTCTCAAACTCCTGACCTCAAATGATCCACCTTCCTCAGCCTCCTCAGTAAGTGTGGGATTACAGGTGTGAGCCACTGTGCCCGGCCCCATTTTCTTTATCCATTCATCTGTTGATGGACACTTGGGCTGCTTCCAAATCTTGGCCATTGTGAACACTGTTGTAATAAACATGGAGTGCAGATATCTCTTCCACATACTGCTTTCCTTTCATTTCAGGTACATACCCAGCAGTAGGATGGCTGGGTCCGATGGTAGCTCTATTTTAAGTTTTTTGAGGAATCCCCATATCATTCTCCATAGTGTCTGTACCAGTTTCCATTTGCTCTTATTTCTTTTCCACAGTCACTCCACGATTCTGCAGCCTAGAGAGAAGAATCTCTCGGTCCCCGTTCACTCACATACTTGCCACCATTCCCCTGGCTCTGGAGTCAGATTACCCAGCCTGCCAGCCCCCAAGAGGGCTCCAGTAATGAAAGTGTCTGGAGGACAGATTGCCTGGGAACTGCCAGCCAGTCACCACTGGCCCCACCACACCCCTGGATAATTTCCTCCAGTTGATGGAAATTGTTGCTGGCTATTGATTTTAGAAGATGCCAAGGCAAAAGGAACAAATATAGCCCAGTACTCATGTAACAAGGGAGACGCACCACAGCTCCCTAACTCCTCCATGGTCAACAGGTGGTCTATGGAGACACACTGCTCTTCCCGGGTCTGCTCCTGGATCCCAAGGGCATGGTCATCACCTAGGGGCCCAGGGTTCCTCCTCACTTAGGTGCTTATCCTAGAGGATGCAGTCTGGGCTTTGCACAACAGTGGAAAATGATAGCCCCCAGACAAAGCCCTGCAAAGTGCAATGAAGGGAGGTAGTTCCATCCATAATCCTCCAACAGGGAACAGATGAGTACATTCCAACCTCCCCTCCCCCACCTCCCTCCACTCTTCCCCTCCCTTTCTTCTTGCCCATTACTTTTGTTAACTGAAAAAAAAAAACACAGTTTATAAATGTGGAAAAGACTTTATTTCTTTATTTCTTTTTAATTTTTTTTAAGATAGTCTCACTCTGTCACCCTGGCTGGAGTGCAGTGCTGTGATCATAGCTCAGTGCAGCCCCAAACTCCTGGGCTCAAGCAATCCTCCCATCTCAGCCTCCTGAGTAGCTGGGACTACAGGTACATGCCACCACACTTGGATAATTTTTTTTTTTTTTGGTAGAGACAAGGTATTGCTATGTTGCCCAGGCTGGTCTCAAACTCCTGGGCTCAAGCATTCCTCCTGCCTCATCCTCCCAGTGCTGAGATGAGATTACAAATGCAAAGAATGTATTTCTGGTAAAGGGTTACAGCCTGCAAGATGGCCATCCAGCAGGCTGGGAAGCACAGCCTCCAGCCAAGACCAGAAAGAGGCATGTTGAAGGGGGAGGGGCTGGGGCAGGAACTTTATGCTGAATAGTTTGGCTAAACATATATATTCAACAGGTTACCAGAGGAGCTATGAATATTCATGAAGGTGGTCCTGACGCATGTATATTGAACAAACCACATGTAACATAATGACTCAGGTTCACTTTGGGGTGGAAACTTAACATTTCAATGTATGACAGTTAGGCCCTGCATGTGAAAAGGTCTTTTCAGGCCACAAAAGCACTCAGTGTGCAGCCTCTGCAAACCGGCCAGAACCAGTCCATAGTTGGTGGTCTTCTTATCAGGAGAAAGTTACTGAAATCAGGCGCCTGTCCAATCAAAGCTGGACTTATGGCTGGGGGAACGGGGGGGTCAGTTAGCCAGCATCTGTGAGCTGGATAAGTTATAATTGTTTAAACATTGCTTATCTCTAGGGCAGTGATTGTTTAGCTGCTAGAGAAAAAGAAAAACCTTGTGGCAGTGAGAACATAATTTATTATTCCAGTGTAGGCGTTTGTGACTTAACCTCGCCTGACATGACCTTAGATCCTGTTTACAATTTGGTATCTTATTGCCACAAAGAGTCTGTTCTGCTGGTCTCCTGGTCTCTATTTTAACATTAATGCCAGTCACTTGTTGTGTCTAAACTGCAAAAGAACAGGGATATTATGAGGCACGCCTGACCTCCCGTCATGGCTGGGAACTCAGTTTTAAAAATTTTTCTGTGGTCCCCTTGGCAAAGAGAAGGTCCATTCAGTTGACAGTGAGCAGGAATTTAGGAATTTTGTTAGTTTACACTTTCATTTTTGTTTTTGAGACAGAGTCTCACTCAGTCGCCCAGGCTGGAGTGCAGTGGCGTGATCTTGGCTCACTACAACCTATGCCTCCCTGGTTCAAGCGATTCTCATGCCTCAGCCTCCAGAGCAGCTGGTATTACAGGTGTGTGCCACCACACCCAGCTAATATTTGTATTTTTAGTAGAGATAGGGTTTCACCACGTTGGTCAGGCTAGTCAGGCTAGTCTCGAACTCTCAACCTCAAGTGATCCACCCGCCTTGGCCTCCCATAGTGCTGGAATTACAGGCGTGAGCCACCACGCCTGGCCAGTTTACACTTTCTTTTCACAATATTAAATTAGATGTTTCACTTCTATTTGGGGTGCTATAACAAAATGCCATAAACTGGGTGGCTTATAAACAACAGAAATTTGTTTCATACAGTTCTAGTTCTGGAGGCCGGAAGTCCAAGTTCAAGGTGCTGTCAGATTCAGTGTCTGGCGAGGGCTGATTGATACAGACAGCTGTCTTTTCACCTTAACTTCATATGGCAGAAGCAATGAGGGATCTCTTTGGGGCCTATTTTTAATGAGGGCAATAACTTCATTCCTGAGGGCTCTACCCTCATGACCTAATCATCTCCCAAAGGCCTCACTTCCAATACCATCACCTTGGGTGTTAATATTTCAGCATATGAGTTTTGGGGAGACATAAATATTCAGTCCATTGCCATTCTACTCCAAAAGTCATTTCTAGGAAAAGAATGAAAGACAGAGACAGAGGAAACAAAGGAAGGAAAGAAAGGAAGGAAAGAGAAAAGAAAACCCCCACCCTCTGCTTTGGAATAACATTTTGTTCATTTGCAACTTTATTAATTTAAAATTAATTTAGCACATGGGCTGGTAGCAGTGGCTCACGCCTGTATTCCCAGCACTTTGGGAGGGTGAGACAGGTGGATCACTTGAGGTCAGGAGTTCGAGACCAGCCTGGCCAACATGGTGAAACCCCATCTCTACTAAAAATACAAAAAATTAGCCAGGTGTGTTGGTGAGTGCCTGTAATCCCAGCTACTCGAGAGGCTGACGCAGGAGAATTGCTTGAACCAAGGAGGTAGAGGTTGCAGTGAGCCAACATCATGCCACTGCACTCCAGCCTGGAGACAGAGCAAGACTCCATCTCAAAAAAAAAAAAAAAACAAACAAACAAAAAAAAAAAACTAAGCTAAACAAAATAAATAAAATTATTTTAGTATATGTATTCCTTAAGCATACATTCATTCATAGAGTTTTCAGATTAAATTTCCATATGATTAACTCTACTCACAAATTTAAATTCCCTCATATGTTGTATACTACGTTTACAAATATTTCCCTTCAAACTTCAAGTACCTAGAGGAAAATTTACAAATCTAACAGGAAATGTCACTAGGCCCTTCAACAGTTCATAAATCCAATCACTCAAAGCTTTAAATATAATCATTCAGAATCTTACATTCGATATAGTTTATAAACAGCCTTCTTCTCTTAAATTGTTTATATTAAAATCACAAGTATAATCGCTTTTGTAAATTGACAAATAATAACTGTATATATTTATGGGGTACAATGTTTTGATGTCTTGATAGATGTGTACATTCTGAAATGATTAGATCAAGCCAATTAACATATCTATCATCTTACATACTTAACACTTTTGTGGTGACAACATTTAAAACCTACTCTTTCCGCTGTTTTGAAATATACAATACATTATTATTAACTATAGTCCCCATATTGTGCAGCAGATCTCTAAAACGTATAGCATAACATTCTAAAAATATTCCAACACCTGCTGAAGTCTCTGAGTGCCTTGTAACCTGCAATGCATTATCACAGCGGTCCTCAAGCTTTTTGGCACAAGGGACTGGTTTCCTGGAAGACAATTTTTCCATGGACCGAGGGGAGGGGGGATGGTTTTGGGATGGTTCAAGAGCATTATATTTATTGCGCACTTTATTTCTATTATTATGACATCGTAATATATAATAAAATAATTATACAACTCACCATCATGTAGAATCAGTGGGAACCCTGAGCTTTTCTCCAGCAACTAGATGGTCCCATCTGGGGGTGATGGGAGAGAGTTACAGATCATAAGGCATCACTTTCTCATAAGGAGCGTGCAACCTAGATCCCTCACATGCACAGTTCCCAATAGGGTTCATGCTCCTATGAGAATCTAATGCCACTGCTGACCTGTCAGGAGGTGGAGCTCAGGCGGAAATGCGAGTGATGGGGAGTGGCTGTAAATACAGATGAAGCTTCGCTCACTCACCTGCCGCTCACCTTCTGCTGTGCAGCCTGGTTCCTAACAGGCCACAGACTGGTACCTTCCTTCTTTCCTTCTTTCATTTCTTTTCCTTCCTTCCTTCCTTCCTCCCTTCCTTCTTTCCTTCTTTCAATTCTTCCTTCCTTCCTTCCTCCCTCCCTCCCTTCTTTCCTTCTTTCCATTCTTCCTTCCTTCCATTTTTCCTTTCATCCATCCTTCCTTCCTCCCTCCCTCCCTTCTTTCCTTCTTTCCATTCTTCCTTCCTTCCATTTTTCCTTTCATCCATCCTTCCTTCCTCCATTCTTCCTTCCTTTCATCCATTCTTCCTTCCTTTCATTCATCCTTCCTTTCTCCATCTTTCCTTCCTTTCATCCATTCTTCCTTCCTTTCATCCATTATTCCTTCCTTCCTTCCATCCATTCTTCCTTCCTTTCTTTCTTCTGTCCTTCCATCCTTCCTTCTTTCCTTAGATGAGGCAACGTTTTTCCCATGCATGATTTTCTTTAACTTGCAAAACAAATAGTTGCTATTCCTGGCTGTATATATCCAAAAGTGTTCCTCCAGATCCAATAGCTGAAAAAGCAATGTTTAACCATACTGCAAATTTATCAATGAATACAAGAATTGGTCAAGCACCACCTGTAGGCTGGTGAGTAAAAGATGAGACCAGTGCTCTAGATAAGAATGAATGTCACCAAGTTGACCTGTTCATGGCCTTCATCGGTGATAACATAAATAGACAAGAATTTCTGCTTCATGTCAGGCCTGTGGCCCTTCCAGGCCCATGTTTCAGCTCTGAAAGTGGCACCAAAGAATATTTGAGGAAGAATATGGGAGTAATCACAAACACTACCTTTAAGTACTACCTTCCTAAGTAACCTGGTGCCACCAGGCAGTTGCACCTGGCACACAGTAGGTGCTCACTAAAAGAGGTCGTGCATGAAAGACAGAGGTCAGGCATGGAGAGACTGCTGTGTGGGTTTGCTCTTTTTTTTTTTTAAAACAAGTTCTTGCTTTTTCACCTAGGCTGAAGTGCAGTGGTGCCATCTTGGCTCACTGCAACCTCTGTCCCCTGGGCTCAAGTAATCTTCCCATCTCAGCCTCCCAAGTAGTAGGGACTACAGGCACATGCCACCAAGTCTGACTATTTTTTTTTTCTGTATATTTTTAGTAGGGACAGGGTCTTGTCATGTTGCCCAGGCTGGTCTTGAACTCCTGAGCTCAAGTGATCCACCCGCCTCAGCCTCCTAAAGTGCTGGGATGACAGGTGTGAGCCACAGCACCCAACCACAAGTTGATTCTTGGTTACCTGCACACTACTTGGAGAACAAAACTAAGCGTTAGTGAACAACGATCCTATGCCAGGCATTGTGAGATATACTTTACAAACAGATATACCTTACAAAATAACCCATGAGATGGGTTATTTTATGAATGAGTGGGCACAGGAGTTGAAGGGACTCACCATGATCTCTGATGCTCTCCTGCTCCCAGAGCTTCCACTTGACTTTAGAGAAAGCCAGGGCCTACTGGAGAATCACGCAGCCAAGTCCTAAGAGAGAGAGACAAGCACCCAGGTGGCACCTATGTCTGCTCTTGGGAAATCCTTGAGTGCACGTCAATGATGAGAATTCAGGAGTGATTTCTAATCCAAAACCAATGGCAATCAGATCTACTTTGCCCCAAAACTCTATCCAGCTGGGGCCCAAAGGATTCCTGAAATTTCCTCAACAGCCAGTTGAGGTCAGTTAATTGTCATTGTCCTGACCTAGCCTCTTTGGTATATATAGAGAATCTACTTCCTACCCAAGAGGACACAATTCTTGAGGGACTGTTACAGCACCAAAGGCCTCCATTTTTTTGTTTGTTTGTTTGTTTGTTTTAGTACAGTTATGTATTTATCTTTTTCCCTTTTTTCAGACAGAAGTTCTCACTCTGTTGCTCAGGCCGGAGTGCAGTGGAGTGATCACGGCTCACTACAGCCTCTATGTCCTAGGCTCAAGCAATCCTCCCACCTCAGCCTCCTGAGTAGCTAGGACTACAGATGCATACCACAGATGTCTCTACAGATTTTTTGTAGAGACAAAATCTCACTGTGTTTCCCAGGTTGGTCTCAAACTCCTGGCCTCAAGGGATCCTCCCACCTCAGTCGCCCACTGAGGATTACAGGGATGAGCCACTGTGCCCAGCCAAGTCCAGTTATTGAATAATTTTTTATTAAGAGCCTACCATGACCAGGGCAGTGCCAGGCACTAAAGATACCATGATAAACAAGACAGACATGCCCTCTACTCTGACAGCTTAAAATCCACTAATAATTCTATTTCAGTGGAGACACCAGCAATCTAGAAAGTTCTCAGGGGAAGGCAGATGGGAACAAGGTCAAGAAACCATATGATGAGATTAGCAAAAATACTGGTAATTTCTGCCACTGGGTGATGGGTATGGGTGGATGGGGTCATTACAGAATTCTTTCTATTTTGAGGTGTTTTTGGAAACTTATGTAAGTCATGTGGAGTTGTCATGCTGAAACAAGGTAAGCATGATGAACATTACCCAAAAGGATAATGATACCCCTTAAATTTTTAGCACTTTCCAAACCAATGTAGTCACAACCAGTGCTAACAGGAGTGGTATGAAGTAGGCAGGGGAGGTAATAACTATGCTCATTTTATGAATGAGGAAAAGACTAGATTAGACTCATAGAGGCTTGGAGTTAGAAGGGACTTAAGAAGCCTGCTGTCAGTTTTCCATCCTAATGTTTAACATGACAATGATCCTATCCAGTACAGCACATTACATCAAAAGTTATAGAGAGGGCTGGGCACTGCAGCTCACGCCTATAATCCCAACACTTTGGGGGGCCTAGGCAAGTGGATCACTTGAGGCCAGGAGTTTGAGACCAGCCTGGCTAACATGGTGAAACCCAGTCTTTACTAAAAACTCAAAAATTAGCCAGCCATGGTGTCAGGCACCTGTAGTCCCAGCTACTCAGGAGGCTGAGGCAGGAGAATTGCTTGAACCTGGGAGGCAGAGGTTGCAGTGAGCCAAGATCGTGCCATTGTACTCCAGCCTGGGTGACAGAGCGAGACTCTGGCAAGAAGAAAAAAAAGGAAAGAAAGAAAGAAAAAAAGGAAAACATTATAGGGAGATAGATGTGAACCCAATATGAAACAATAACTTTTTAAAATCTGAAAATGGTCTAGGCATCTTTAAAAAGCACTGAGTCTCCGGCCCTAGCAGTATGGAGCAAAAGGTGGAAGCTTCTCCCATTATGAATGACTTGGAGAGATGTTTGCTGTAAATGCGATTAAAAAGCATCAAAGGAGGCCAGGTGCAGTTGCTCACACCTGTAATCCCAATGCTTTGGGAGGCCTAGGCAGGAGGATCACCTGAGCCCAGGAGTTTGAGACCAGCCTGAGCAATTTAGTGAAAACATGTCTGAAAAAAAAAAAATTAGTAATAATAATTAGGTGGGTTCAGTGGCACATGCCTGTGGTCCTAGCTCCTTGGGAGGCTGAAGCAGGAGAATCGCTTGAGATCAGGAGTTGGAGGCTTCAGTGAGCTATGATCGCACCACTACACTTCAGCCTGAGTGACAGAGCAAGACCCAGTCTCAAGAAACAAACAAAAACAACTTAAAAAAAGTTTTGCTGTAGTTGGGATTAGAAAGCATCAAGGGGGCCGGGCGCGGTGGTTCACACCTGTAATCCAAGCATTTTGGGAGGCCGAGGTGGGCGGATCACCTGAGGTCAGGAGTTCAAGACCAGCCTGGCCAACATGGCAAAACCCTGTCCCTACTAAAAATACAAAAAAATAGCCATGCTGATGGTGTGCACCTGTAATCCCAGCTACTCAGGAGGCTGAGACAGGAGACTTGCTTGAACCCGGGAGGCAGAGGTTGCAGTGAGCCAGGATCACGCCACTGCACTTCAGCCTGGGTGACAGAGCAAGACTCCATCTCGAAATAAATAATAAATAAACATCAAAGGGGTCATCCAACTATTGATTTTCCCAGGAGCTGAAGATTTCAAAAGGCTTCTTTGTAATTTTTTTATGGATTCCCTCCTGGGATAGGCAGGGGTAGGGAGGACCATCCAGACAGGACTTTGGTCCCCTCTTGTAACGATGGAAGAAAGAACATTGAAATAACAACAGCTCCCTTTTATTGAGCAGGGCGCTCTGCCTTGCATTTGCTGAGGGCGTCTATGCCTTATCTCACCTAACCTCCCCATGAAGCTAGTAGGTAGGTACCCACATGATCCCAAAACTGTGGCACAGAGAAATCAGGTGACTTATCCAGCCGACAAAAGGATCTCCAGAGTAACCTTCAGTTTCCTGCTTCCCAAGGTTTCCCTCTTTTCCTTGTTTTGAATTCTCTAGCACTCAGGGAGGCCAGCCAGAGACTGACAAGGGCACTTAGGGAGTGGAAATGAAAAACAAAGGCACCTGCAGAGCCTATTAGTGAGTCGAAATTCAACTCCCAAACCTGAAGTTTGGTTCCTTGAGCTAAAGCAGAGAGCTTTGATCACAGTTACTAACTCGTGAACAGCACGGACTGACCTCGGTTCCCTGCGGGGAAAGGTAAACATTCTTGTGGAAATGCAAACACATCACTAATGGTCTAAAATGGCCCTTAATGGAGGCATAATTTCTTTTGGAAACAAGCCCCCCATCAAGGTAAAGGCGATGGTATTGTTGTTACCCCCTGTGGGGATGATCTTTCCAGCTCCAGCCAGCAGTCTTTCTCTGGTAGTGACGGCACCCGCAGGGCAGGTGAAGAATGAAATACTAATTTCCTAACCCCCAAATCTGCCTTGATCTGCTTGAAAAGTCAGCACCTCCTCTACTTGGGAGGTGAGTGCCACTCAGTATAGTTCTCCTCTGAAAAGGAAGTAGATAGGTGAGGTTGAGAAGGTATAATTAACAGGTGGATCCCGGAACATCTCAGACTGTGATACCAGCCGAGACTTTCTCTGCCAAGTGCACCCATGAAAGAACCTTTTCCCGCCACCATTATCAAAACAGCTGTCAGGAAAGTGCCCTGTTATTAAATGTCGCTCTGTACGTCTGCATGGGAGGCGTAATCACAGGTGGTCGACCTGGAGGGGAAGCGGTTCAAGGGGAGGAAAGAAAGAATACACAAGAATGAGCGGACTAAAAACACATAAATGAAGTGTAAAAATTCAATTAGAGCTCTAGGAACAGTGAGATGAAATGGAAAAGTGGGGAATGGGGGAGAATCTCTGAAGGTTTCTTTAGCTCTTTGGTGAATAGATCTGTTCTTTTTTTCTTTTCCTTTTTTTTTTTTTTTTTTTTTTTTTTTTTTTTGAGATGGGAGTTTCGCTCTTTCGCCCAGGCTGGAGTGAAGTGGTGTGATCTCAGCTCACTGCAACCTCTGCCTCCTAGGTTCAAGCGATTTTCCTGCCTCAGCCTCCTGAGTAGCTGGGATTACAAGCACCCACCACCATGCCCGGCTAATTTTTGTATTTTTAGTAGAGACGGGGTTTCACCATGTTGGCCAGGCTGGTCTCAAACTACTGACAGGCGATCCACCCGCCTGGGTCTCCCAAAGTGCTGGGATTACAGGCGTGAGCCACTGCGCCTGGCCCCTTTTTGTTTTTCAATCCATGGAGCAGAGAGAGAGGTTCTAGAAAGGTGACAAACAGGAGAACGTGCAGTCCCAGCATGGCCATGTCTCCCTGGCCCACCCACCGCTTCCTTCAATGGGGTCTTGGATCAATAAACTAGAAAGCTATTGGTGGCATGTCTGACCTGGCCTTTGTCAAGTCATGAAAAACACAAATGACTATCAAAGACCGCTCACCAGGAACAGCTGAGCGAGAGGAAAGGGTAGGTCGGCCTCCCAAGATTCAGGCATGGGGAAATTAAGTAGAATTTGTTATCCCCAGAGTCATCCCCATGATGGGCCAGTGAACTAAAGACAATTGCTAAGTGTGCGAGTGTCAGTCACCAATTAATAAAATTGTCTTTGAGCTGTGGCTAGCAAACCCAGGTGCACATTAGAATCACTGGAGGGAGGGGTTGGTTTAAACAGAATTCAATGGGCTGGGCATGGTGGCTCTTGCCTGTAACTCCCGTGTTTTGGGAGGCCAAGGCAGGAGGATCACTTGAGGCCAGGAGTTCAAGACCAGCCTGAGCAATATAACAAAACCCTGTCTTTACAAACAACAACAACAACAACCAAAAACAAAACAAAACAAAACAAAAAACCCCACAGTTCAATGCTAGGTCTCATTCCAGGACAGTTACAGTAGAATTTCTGGGAGTGGGGGTGGGGGGACTCAAGCAGCCCCTTGTCTTTTTTTTTCTTTTTTTCTTTTTTTAAGAGACAGGATCTTGCTCTGTCATCCAGTCTGGAGTGCAGTGGTACAAGCATAGCTCGCTGCAGCCTTCAGCCCCTGGGCTCAAGTGATCTTCTACCTTAGCCTCCTGCATAGCTGGGACTACAGGTGTGTACCACCATACCTTACCTGGCTAATTTTTAAAATTGTTTTGTAGAGACAGAGTCTTGCTATGTTACCCAGGCTGGTCTCAAACTCCTGGGCTTAAGTGATCCTCTTGCCTCAGCCTCCAAAAGCACTGAAATTACAGGCATGAGCTGTCTCACCTGGCCCCCATGTCTTTTAAAGCACCCCAAGATGATTCTAATGTCCAGCCATGATGGAATTACCAATCTGGAAGGAAACAGGGCTTGTACCCTATCTCCCAGGAATACCCATCCATACCTAATCTGAATCCTCCCAACCTCGAAGGCACAGTTCACATGTCACCCCTGAAAAAAAACCATCACTGAGCCCTTAGAGGTGCAAGATAATGAGCTACACGCTCTCATGGACACAAATAAGAACAAGACAGTCTCTGCCCAGACAGTTTATAAATGCAGGGAGGGAGAAAGCAAGTGTCTCATACAGAGGGAGAGCTCAATAAATATTTATGAAATAAAAGAATGAATGAATAAATAAGCGAATGACTTTACAATAATAACACAGCAAATTAACTACATGAAAACAGAGAAGCAAGTTATTATGCACAGAGGAAGGGATGATCGATGGGGTGGGGGCTGGGGGGGACTGTAAAGGTGGTAGCATTTGAATTGGGCATTGAAGGATGAGTAGTAATAACATGTAGCATTTGTTCGGAGCTTTGAAGTTGACAACCGTTTTACATGCATTAACCCATTTAGTGCCTTTCTATAGTGCTTGAGGTTGGCAATGTTTGGTATTTAGCCGCTACTTTAGAAGTGAGGAAAGGTCAAATGAGTTAACCAAGGTCATGTAGCTGGTGAGGAAGGGAGCCCCGGTCTCAAGTGTGGAATCCATCGCCTCTCCGTAACGCTGCTGCGGACTCGGGACATTCCATTGGGAGAAGGACGTTACAGGCCAGGAAAACGGCATAAGAGAGACATGGATGTGTCGTTTTGAGCAAGTGGTTTATACACGGAAGGGTGTTGTTTTTTTTTTAAAGGAGCCTTCCTTTTAGGAATGAATGCAAGAAGGGCTAGCTGGCATAAAAATGAATGAAACCATGTCCTTTGCAGCAACATGGATGGAGCTGGAGGCCATTATCCTAAGTGAACTAACTCAGAAACAGAAAGCTGTTCTCACTTATAAGTGGGAGGCGAACATTTGGTACGCATGGACAGAAAGATGGAAAATTATTATAGACACTGATGATTCCCAAAGTGGCCAGGGAGGGAGAGGTTGAAAAACTACCTATTGGTGTGTACAATGTTCAATATTTAGGTGACACATTTACTAGAAGCCTAATCCTTAACATTATGCAATATTTCCATGTAATAAACATGCAGATGTACCCGCTGAATCTAAAATTTTTTGTAAAAGAAGGGACCAGATGCAGTGGCTCATGCCTGTAATCCCAGCACTTTGAGAGGCCAAGGCAGGAGGAGGGCTTGAAGCCAGGAGTTTGAGATCAGTGTGGGCAACATAGCAAGATCCTGTCTCTACAAAAAAAATGTATAAAAATTAGCAGGCATGGTGGCACGCACCTGTCATCCTAGCTACTCGGGAGGCTGAGGTGAGAGGATTGCTTGAGCCCAGGTTACAGTGAGCTATGATTGCACCACTTCACTCCAGCCTGGGTGACAGAGCAAGACCCTGTCTCTAGAAGAAAAAAAAAAGACTGGCTGGGAGAGCTGAGATGTTGGTGAAGGTGTCCCCAGAGACCTCTGAACCCCCAAAATCATTGTTAACATTTCTCTTGAGACTCTTGTCACATCCTGCCAGGCAGTCTTCTTGGATGAATTTGTCTCATCTCTCCTCCTATGTGATAAACTCCTTGGCCGGTTACTGGCCACATTTGCATTTAAATGTCTCTAAAACCCAGCCAGGGTGGATGTAGTTCTTGTGGATCCTGTAGCTTACACAATTTGAAAAGCCTTCTTTAAGAAAAATAATCTAACATTATAAACACCAGATTCTGTAGAAAGTGAATATTTATTTAGAATGAAGGAAGGGCATACTGCCAATTACAGACTTTAAAAATAGACAAATATGACAAAACCAGGAAAAGAACGGATATGTTTATTTCTTAACTACCTGACACCGCTTTGTAATACGTTTTTAACCTCCGATTTTTTGGCCACATAAGCCTTGATTGGCTTTTGAAATGATTTCTAAATTTGTAATATCATTTTTGCTAGCAAGCATGGTTGACTAAAACCTAGTTTCGTATTATTGAAGGTTTGCAAATGTTTATTTGAGCATCATAGCTTGTTAATAATGACGTTATGTTTATAAAGTTATTTTTTTGATAGCTGCAAGATTTGGAGACATTTCTTTTGCACAGGAACAAATCTCAAATACTCTTTGTCTTGATGACTGAGAGATAGGAAAAAAGGAAAATCACACATCATTCAACTCAACACTTCTGACATCAGATGTGTAGAATATGGAGGGGGGTGCTTCCCCCACACGCCAACCAAGCAATTCTTCAGCAGACACCAACTGGAGGTCCTATAATTCAATTCAATTCAGTTCTCACACTATCTATCTGGAGATAGCATCAGATCCCACACGTTAAAGACTCAGTCCAAAGACTGCCCCCCACTTCAGATGCCAATCACAAGCCCTAGGTTGTGATTTGTGCTTTTGACCAGCTATCAATCAGGGGTTCTCACAACCCCCTCCGTGTGTCCGATTAACTTGCCAGAATAGCTCACAGAACTCAGGGAAAGGCTTACGTTCACCTGTTTATTGCAAAGGATATTACAGAGGACAGAGATGAACAGCCAGATGGGAGACGGGCATGAAGCCAGGCACATGGGCGGGTGCGAGGGAGCTTCTGCACTCTCCAGGCTCACCACCCTCCAGGAACCTCAACATGTCCCACTATCCATAAGCCCCCTGAACCCTGTCCTTTTAGGTTTTCATGGAGGCTTCATGAAATAGGCATGATTGATTACATCATTGGCTACTGATGATCAACTCAACGTTCAACCCCTCTCCCCTGTCTGGATGTCGGGGGTTGGGCTGAAAGTTCCAACCCTCTCAACACGTGGTTGTTTCACCTGGCAACCAGCCCCACCCTGATGCTGTGCAGGAGCCAGCAGCCATCAGTCATCTTAGTAGCCTACAAAAAGACGCATCATGACTGGGCACAGTGGCTCATGCCTGTAATCCTAGCATTTTGGGAGGCTGAGGCAGGTGGATTATCTGAGGTCAGGAATTCAAGACCAGCCTGGCCAACATGGTGAAACCCCGTCTCTACTAAACATACAAAACATTAGCCTGGTGCGGTGGCAGGCACCTGTAATCCCAGCTACTTGGGAGGCTGAGGCAGGAGAATCACTTGAACCAAGGAGGCGGAGGTTACAGTGAGCCAAGATCACACCACTGCACTCCAGCCTGGGCAACAAGAGCGAAACTCCGTCTCAAAAAAAAAAAAAAAGACACATCACTTTAGAGATTACAAAGGCTTTCAGGAGCCACGAGCAGGGAGATGGGGGAATATAATATATATTTCTTATTATAAATTTCAATTTTACAGTGACCCTCATTTACCAATGTGTTATAGATGTTCTCATTGCAGTGGTGTTGTATCTTTCATGTTATCTTTTTTTGTTTTTCTTTTTTTGAGATGGAGTCTTGCTTCGTCACCCAGGCTGGAGTGCAGTGGTGCGATCTCAGTTCACTGTAACCTCCGCCTCCTGGGTTCAAGCGATTCTCCTGCCTCAGCCTCCTGAGTAGCTGGGATTACAGGTGAGCACCAACACACTGGCTAATTTTTTATTTTTAGTAGAGACAGTGTTTCACCATGGTGGCCAGGCTGGTCTTGAATTCCTGACCTCAAGCGATCCCCCTGCCTCGGCCTCCCAAAGTGCTGGGATTACAGGCGTGAGCCACCATGCCCAGCCCCCTGCCAAAGGAAAATCTTGAGTTCCTTCAAGGCAAATTCTAGGCACCTAGCCAGCTCTGAGACATAAATGAGCAACTTGATAAGCAAGAAGGTAATAGTGGCTTAAAATGATATCCAAGGAAGTTAGAGTGAAATGTTTGGTCCCCTATAGAAACTAAGATAACATCTTAACGTATGACCCTGAGTTGCTTTTCAGAAACCCAGACCCTCACCAAAGGGATCCGCTGACACAGAGACCTCAGATAAGGGGAAGCTGAGGACTGAACCCTGACCTCTGTTGTTTGTTCTAAATTTCTTCCTACAAGACCTGGAAGAAGCCATCCTCACAGGCCAGAGCTAACATTCTTTTCTACTGAACCCTAATTTTTAGACAAAGCTTTGCCTCTTTAACCAGCCTCAAATCAGAAAACCTTTGAATTCCCCTATGACCTGTTTCCCCACACCGCCATTTTTAGATGTCCCACCATTTTAGGTCAAACCAACGTAGAGCCTCCATGCACTGACTTATGGCTTTGCCTGTAACCTCTGCCTTTCCATCTTTAAAAACCCCTCCCTGCAAGTCATCAGAGAGTTCAGGTCTTAGGCATAAGCTGCCTGATTCTCCTTGCTTGGCGCTCTGCAATAACCGCTTTGCTTTCTCTCATTGAAAATCCCCATGTCAGTGTTTGGCTTTGCTGCATCGGGCAGGGAAACCCAAGCTCGGTTCAGTAACAATGACAGTTATCATGTATTAGGTTTATGAATTTAGCAAAAACATATGAGCATGCAAACACATTGCTGAGGCTCATCCAACATCTTAGAAGAAAAACCGAGGCAAGTTTCATTAGCTTCAAAGTGGATCCACCTTTTTTTTTTTTTTTTTTGGAGATGGAGTTTCGCTCTTGTCACCCAGGCTGTGCAGTGGCACGATCTCGGCTCACTGCAACCTCCGCCTCCTGGGATGAAGCGATTCTCCTGCCTCAGCCTTCTGAGTAGCTGGGATTGCAGGCACATGCCACCACACCCAGCTAATTTTTGTATTTTTAGTAGAGACGCTGTTTCATCATGTTGGTCAGGCTGGTCTCGAACTCCTGGCCTCAGGTGATCCGCCCACCTCGGCCTTCCAAACGCCTGCTGGGATTACAGGCATGAGCCACCACACCCGGCCGTAGATCCACCTTTGAACACATTCTGTGCTTTTGAGAGAATAAGTGCTGAATGAATGAATGAATGAATGAGTGAATGAATGCCTTTTTCTCATAATGTGGAAGCCTAGGCTGGGAGCTGAGATTACAGAACACTCCAAACAAGGGACCTGCAGGAGCTCTCTCCCTGATATGCGTCCCAGGTTGGTGGTTCCAGCCCAGAATTAAGCACAGTATTCCAGGAGTGATCTGGCTCTGCAAAGTGGGTGGAGAACACCTGTTGCCTTGCTCATTCCAGACCATTTACCTCTATTAATCCAAACTAAAATTGCTGTATTGGGCTTTTTGCCTTTCCTTCTCTTTTTGGCCAGCTACTCTTTTTTTTTTTTTTGAGACGGAGTCTCGCCCTGTCGCCCACGCTGGAGTGCAGTGGTGCGATCTCGGCTCACTGCAAGCTCCACCTCCTGGGTCCACGCCATTCTCCTGCCTCAGCCTCCCGAGTAGCTGGGACTACAGACACCCATCACTACGTCCAGCTAATTTTTTTGTGGTGTTAGTAGAGACGGGGTTTCACCGTGTTAGCCAGGATGGTCTCGATCTCCTGACTTCGTGATCCACCCGCCTCGGCCTCCCAAAGTGCTGGGATTACAGGCGTGAGCCACCATGCCCCACCAGGATTGCTTTCTTAGAGACCATCTGTGAGAACCAGAGATGTGGATCTACTCAAAATATAGTAGGGGAAACAAATGGTCAAACATCAGTAAGACAGTACAGTCATCAGGTCCAGAAAACTATTAATAGAAACAGGCTTGAAATCAAAGGCTAAGACAAGGCCCTGGTCAGTAAATCTGTCTGGATCAGAGAAGACTCAGGATGTTACCAAATTGAACTGGGGTCCCCTCACCCAGTGCAGTAAAGCTAAACATCCACACTGAGATTTTGCAGCAGGAGAAAGGAGGGCATTTATTTTCAGGGCACCAAGCAAGAGGAATTGGGCAGCTCACACTTAAGACCTGACCTCCCCCCGATGGCTTGCCAGCAAGGATTTTTAAAGGCCAAGTTTTTAGACAAAGCTTCACTTCCTTACCCAATCACAAATCAGAGTCTTTGAATCCACCTCTGGCCTGCAAGCCTCTCCACTTCAAAATATCCTGCCTTTTTCAGCCAAACCAATGTATAGTGAGTGAACTCTCAGGAGATCTAGTTGTTTAAAAGTGTGTAGCACCTCCCCCTTCTCTCTCTCCCTCCTACTCTGGCCACGTGAAAGATGTGCCTGCTTCCCCTTCACCTTCCATTATGATTGTAAGTTTCCTGAGGCCTCCCCAGTCATTCTTCCTGCACAGCCTGTGGAACCATAAGCCAATTAAACCTCTTTTCTTTACCAATTACCCAGTCTCAGGTAGTTCTTTATAGCGGTGAGAGACTGGACTAGTGCATCTCACCAGCTCATCTGACTCATGGCTCTCTCCAGGAAGAACTCTTTGCAATAGGTAAAAATATATCTTTCCATGTCTTTTGAGGTCAATGATTCCAGAATGTATTCATATACAATTATTAATATCACAATAATACTTTGAGACTGTGCAGTTTACAAGGCTCTGTCTTGTATAATCTCATTTAACAAAAAGCTGCCTAGGAAAAAATACAAGAATTCGACTTTATGAAAAAGTGTATTGAACTCTAATTACTAATGCCCTGTCCAGCCCCAGGACATTTGACTCCAAAAGTCAGTGAAATTGTACTTCCCAATTGAACATTCTGAAATCCAGGTAACATGATACCAGGATTCTAAAAGCCTTCGTCTTCATACCACAGTCTTTGTTACAGCAAGAAGAGAGTTCTACAAAATACTGATTTCCTAACTGCATGGGCAGCCTCCGTTAGGACTTAGAATGTATCTACACTGTACTTTCCCAAAGACTTATAATTTGCATTCAGATAATGGTATCAGATTGGAGACAGGATGAGGTGTTAAATAGAGTCAAGGAAACCAAGTTCAGAAAGTGGACAAGTTGCACGTTTTACACCAGGGATAAAGCTCCTAAATCTTGAATTTGACTTTTTACTCACTACCTGGAGTTCAATGTAGACTACGATGAGAATAGATTAAATAAATGTAGAGACCTGGAAAATGTGGACTTCTATGGAAGTTAAGAGCATAACCATTCCTGGCATGCTTCTCCTTCAAATGGGAAGAAAGCCAGATGGAGACAGAAAGCCTGCAGTTGCAGTCAGAAAAGAGAAATTTAAATCCCCAGCTCTGTCACTTAGCGGTGGCCACTTTGGGTAAACCGTTTAGTCCCTTTTGCTCGACATACATCCTTTCCGTAAAACAGGAATAATTCCCCCATTGCTGGGCTTTTCCTGAGCTGTCTTAATCTACTGGTTTTCAGACTTGGTCTCTGGACTGGCAGCATTGGCATCAACCTAGAACTTGGTTAGAAATGCAGATTCTCAGGCCCTTTCCCAATTCTATTGAATCAGAAACTCTGGAGATGGGGCCCAAGAATCTGTGTTTCAACAAGGTCTCCAGGGGATTCTGGTGTATGCTAACATTTGAGAACCTGACTTCATATAATGTCAGTAAACATTTATTTTATTTTATTTTAGATTCAGGGGGTACATGTGCAGGTTTCTTCCATGGGAATTTTGAGTGATGCTGAAGTGGGTTTCTGTTGATCCAGTCACCCAAAGAGTGATTATAGTACCCAACAAGTAGTTTTTCAACCCCTTCCCCTCTCTTTCCCTCCCCTCTTTTGGAGTCTCCAGCATCCATCATTCCCATCTTTGTGTCCATGTGTACCCAATGAATAGCTCCCACTTACAAATAAGAACAGGCAGCATTTGGTTTTCTGTTTCTGCGTTAATTCCCTTAGGGTAATGGCCTTCAGCTGTACCTGTGTTGCTACAACAGACATGATTTCATGCTTTTTTATGGCTGCATCGTATTCTATGGTTTATATGTATCACATTTTCTTTATGCAATCCACTGTTAATGAGCACCTACGTTGGTTCTAGGTCTTTGCTATTGTGAATATGGCTGTGAAGAACATACAGGTGCAGGTGTCTTTTGGTAGAATAATTTATTTTCCTTTAGGCATATACCCAGTCATGGGATTGTGGGGTCAAAGGGTACTTCTACTTTTAGTCCTTTGAGTAATCTCCAAACTGCTTTCCACAGGGGCTGAACTAATTTACATTCCCACCAACAGTGTGTAAGCATT
This sequence comes from Pongo abelii, assembly GCF_028885655.2. Lineage (NCBI taxonomy): Eukaryota > Metazoa > Chordata > Mammalia > Primates > Hominidae > Pongo > Pongo abelii. The sequence goes on from NC_071991.2 coordinate 17,315,341, forward strand.
TTTTTTTTTCTTCTACACAACCTTGCCAATATCTGGTGGGGTTTTTTGACTGTTTATTAATAGCCATTCTGACTGGTGTGAGGTGGTATCTCATTGTGGTTTTGACTTGCATTTCTCTAATGATTGATGCTGTTGAGCATTTTTTCATGTTTGTTATCCACTTGTATGTCTTCTTTTGAAAAGTGTCCATTCATGTCCTTTGCCTGCTTTTTGATGGGGTTATCTGGGGTTTTTTTTCTTGTTTATTTGTTTAAGTTTCTTATAGGATCTGAATATTAGTCCTTTGTCAGACACATACTTTGCAAATATTGTCTCCCATTCTGTCGGTTGTCTGTTTACTCTGTTGATAGTTTCTTGTGCTGTGCAGAAGCTCTTTAGTTTAATTAGGTCCCAGTTGTCAAGTTTTATTTTTGTTGCATTTGCTTTTGAGGTCAGTAAACATTTAGAGTCTGCAGATGAAACACTGGATCACATTTGTGGTCACTTTGCCACTAGCACACAGCTTGTGCTCTCTGCCACTGGAAATATAAGACTCTCCAAAGTTATACTCCTGTAGGAAGACCTGTCAGAATGGCCCACATTCAGAGGCTGCTATTACCAAGGGTACTAGTGGTTTACCTGGAAAGGCATGAGCAGGGTCATATACAACCCTCCATATAGGGAGGTGTGAAAGTAGCTGAATCAGCTCTGTGTGGTTTCATTGTGCTGGGACCTTCTTCACCCCTACTAGCAACGTCACAAAGCAGAACACACGCCAACCAACTCCTTGTTCTATTGTATATGGGCCCTACAAAAGGAGTATACACCGTGCTGGGTCCCCAGCAGCCTCATTTCAGATATAGGATATGTCTGTCTAAATACTTTCTGCCCCACCTCAGACCCTTTAAATCAAGGCAAAAAGTCAGGTATCAAGGGTGATCAACCATCCCAATTTGCCCAGGACTAAGAGATTTCCCAGGGGATAGGTTTTTCAGTGCTAAAACCAGGGATGTCCCAGGCAAAACAAAACAGTTGGCCAGGCCGGGCACGGTGGCTCATGCCTGTAATCACAGCACTTTGGGAGGTCGAGGCCCATAGACCACTGGAGGTCAGGAGTTCGAGTCCAGCCTGGCCAACATGGTGAAACCCTGTCTCTACTAAAAATACAAAAAATTAGCTGGGTGTGGTGGTACATGCCTGTAACCCCAACTACTTCGGAGGCTGAGGCAGGAGAATTTCTTGAATCTGAGAGCCAGAGGTTGCAGTGAGCCAATATGGAAGAATCACTTGCACTCCAGCCTGGGTGACAGAGTAAGACCCTGTTAAAAAAAAACAAAAAACAGTTGGCCACCCTACAGTGAGACAGCACACACTGCAGAAAGGCTTCTTGAGAGATATTTACCACACTCATCCCTGAGAAGAAGCAGGGAACCCTCTTAGAAGTCTGCTGAGCCCCACAAGGATGGAAATAAAGAAAAATCTTGAGTTCCTTTGTGAGCAACTTGGTAAGCAAGAGGAAACCCGGGCCCCACCAAACAGATCTGCTGGTGTGTAGACCTCAGATAAGGGGGAGCTGAGGACTGAACTTCTACTGCTATTTTTTGTTCTAAATTTCTTCCTGCAGAGCCTGGAGGAAGTCACAACCACAGGCCAGATCTTAACATTCCTTTCTGCTGACCCCAAGTTTTTAGACAAAGCTTCACTTCCTTACCCAATCACAAATCAGAGTCTTTCAATCCACCTCTGGCCTGCAAGCCTCTCCACTTCAAAATATCCTGCCTTTTTCGGCCAAACCAATGTATAACCTCCATATATTGGTTTACAATTTTGCCTTTAATTTCTACTTTCCTGAAATTTACCCCTGCCTTTAAAAATCCTTGCTGGCAAGCCATCGGGGAGGTCAGGTCTTAAGCGTGAGCTGCCCAATTCTCCTCGTTGGTGCCAGGCAAATAAATGCCCTCCTTTCTCCTGTTGCAAAACCTCGGTGTGGATGTTTGGCTTTACTGCATTGGGTGAGTGGACCCCAGTTCGATTTGGTAACATCCTGAGTCTTCTCTGATCCAAACAGATTTACTGACCAGGGCCCTGTCTTAGTCTTTGATTTCAAGCCTGTTTCTATTAATAGTTTTCTGGACCTGATGACTGTACTGTCTTACTGATGTTTGACCATTGGTTTCCCCTACTACATTTTGAGTAGATCCACATCTCTTGTTCTCACAGATGGTGCAATCACAGCTCACTGCAATCTCCAACCCCTCAACACAAGTGATCCTCTTGCCCCAGCCTCCCAAGTAGTTGAGGCTACAGGGGCATACCACCATGCCTGTCTAAGTCACATGTTTTGAGCCTACCCACTGTGCTCCACTTCTTAGCATTCTTAACCTATAAAACAACTTCACGTATGTTATCTCAAGTATGACCTCATGATAAATCTGACAACAACCCTATGAAACAGGGAAAAAGGTACCATTGTCTTGTTCCTGATGAACTGCTGGGTGCCCAGAAGGAACAAGTGACTTATGACCCTAACAGTTAAAACCGCCATTTAAACTGCTCATGATATTGTAGGTCAGAAAGTCTTGGCTGACGGTGCATCTCTGCTGTCTGTGTCACAAGCTGGGCAGGCAAGGACTGGAGGATCCACTTCCAAGGGAGCTTGCTCACTGTCATGTGTGGTGCCTCGGTACTCTTTGGCCTCTGTCAGTCGACAGTTGCCACATCTTCCAGGCCCTCTCCACGTGGCTCAGATTTTTTACTACACGGAGACCTCATGGTGAACACACTTCTAAGGCAGATGGCTCCCAAGAGGCAGGAACTTGAAGCTGCCAGGCCAGCAAAGAGCTATGCCTGAACTGACCCTGAGTCATTTTTTCCATGCCCTCTTTATTAAAGTAGTCACAAGGCCTGCTTGGGGTCAAAGGGATGGACACTCTCCACTTCCTGATAAGGTAGAATAAAGTCAGACTGATGGATTATTCTGGTCACCTTTGCTCCATGTCAGGACCTTGATTTCCAAAATCCCGTTTCCTAGTGCTTCCCAACAAATGACACTTTTTTTTTTTTTAGACTGGGGTCTTGCTCTATCACCCAGACTGAATGGCATGGTATCATCATAGCTCAACTGCAACCTCGACCTCCTGGGCTCAAGTGGTCCTCCAGCCTCACCATCCTGAGTAGATGGGACTACAGGTGTGTGCCACCACACATGGCTAATTTTTTTATGTATTGTAGAGATGAGGTCTTGCTATGTTGCCCAGGCTGGTCTCCAACTCCTGGCCTCAAGCAATCCTTCCACCTCGGCCTCCCAAAGTGCTGGAATTGCAGGCATGAGCCACCACACCCAGCCAGATAACACTTCTTGATTATGTACCAAATGTAAATGATGCACATATATTTACCTTAGCAGAACATAAGTGCTTCATTCATCCCTTGTCTAACGTTTTCCCCAAGAAAACAATTTGAATTTAGCCCAATTTTTGGCAATTATAAATTCACGAGTGGATGGTAAATTTTTGTAAGCCAATAAAACACACATTCAGAATCAGCTCTTCTGAAATTAGTAGTGATTCTAGAAATAAGTTTGCAAATCAAATGATCAATTCTAACAAAATCGGAAGGGGGACATTGAATCTACTTAAGAAAATTAACTCTGGATACTTGACAATCACGTTATCAGCATCATTTGCATGTAAACATTCTGCTCTTATCAAAGATTCTTATCTAGTCATTAAAGTAGGCCTTGTACTTGGCTAAATGCTTGTTATAATTTCACAATTTTCACTCACTAGGGCTGGCCACCCTCCAAGATATTCCAATTAAGAGTTTATTACTGTCACACTTTCAGGAGCCTGAGTAGACATATAGTTAAATTCTATCTAAAGGACATATTCCAGGCTATAGCTGCTCTGTTTCTGTGTGTTTTTTTTTTTTTTTTTGCCTTGTGTTTCTAATGAAAATAATCTATTGATCCTGTTCAAAAGAGGAACACACAGCTCCAAATCATTACCTCCTGGCAGTAACTAATTTTTGAGTCTTATCTGTTTCACCACACTCATTTAATGGCAGTTGAATAAATATCTAAAACGCAGACTTTTCATTCCTTTCTGAAGGATAGTGTCTTCCAAGAAGGGGGCGAAAACCAATAAAACCAACAAATATTTACCGAGCATCAAACTATGTGTTCAATGCCAAGCTAGACACCCTCAGGGTCTTTGTCCTTAAGGAGGTTACACACAGCAGTGGAAACAAGATAAGGTCAAAAGGGTAATTCTGAACTGCCTGAAAGGGGCCTCAAACCTGCCATTTGACCTTCTTTTGCTCCTGATCAAATAACAGCTCAGGGGACCAGGGACAGACATGTGACCAAAGGCAGCCAGTGCGAGTTATTGCTTGTGTGTGTGGCCTGGCTCAGGGAGATAAACTGGTACAATCCAATTCTCACCAGAATTTAAGCTAAAAGGCATAGAAGTTTTTGCCAACGGGGGTGGTGAGCACTAGAGCTGAAAGGTCATATCGATTTAGGGAATAGGGCAAACAATTTTCCACAAAAAAAGGGCTAATCTGCACAAAGAGATGAATTGCACAAACCCGCAGCACACAATCAGAAAGAGAAAGAGAAGACAGGTTTCAGTTTGCTATGCCCAGACACAGTTCCCCAGAGACTGGTTCTACTTTGATTTCTTTCCTCGGATTCTATGAGATCTCTTTACAAGACAACAGCTCCTTTTTGGGTCTGAGATGGTTTGATTATATTCTGTAACTTGGAACCCAAAAACCCAAAAGAAGCTCATGCACTTATGTACCAAATGCCACACTGGCCGGGCCCGGTGGCTCACGCCTATAATCCCAGCACTTTGGGAGGCCGAGGTGGGCGAATCACCTGAGGTCAGGAGTTCGATACCAGCCTGGTCAACATGGCAAAACCCCATCTCTACTAAAAATACAAAAATTAGCCAGGCATGGTGACAGGCACCTGTAATCCCAGCTACTTGGGAGGCTGAGGCAGGAGAATCACTTGAACCAGGGAGGTGAAGGTTGCAGTGAGCCGTGATTGTGTCATTGCACTCCAGCCTGGGCAACAAGAGAGAAACTCCATCTCAAAATACATAAATAAATGTCACATGAGCAGTGTTGACAATTTTTTGCCACCAGTGTTCACTTGACATAGCGCTGGCTTTCGGCTGCAGTTGAGGACTAGAATTTTAAAACTGAGCACAACTCAGAATGATGCAGATAATGCTGACTCTTTCTAAGCCCAGAGACCTTTTAGATGTTGGCAAATAACATATAACAAAAACTCCTAACAAAACCTGTTAGGTTGTCTTAGAATAAAGAACTGGTAAGCCGGGGGTAAGGGTGGGCAGGAGACTTAACTGGTGCTACATACCTTTTTGTGTTTTTGGAGTTTTAACATATGCATATTCAAAAAATGAATAAACCATTTATTTTTTCATAGGCAGCAAACTTGGGCATGAACAAAACATGTAGCAATGCTATGTTTTCCGGAAAACAATATCTCACACCAGAAAAACATTTGGTTATTTGACCTGGTTACCGGGTCTACCACAGTCTGGTTCAAACGAATTTACTCAATCCTGCTGCCAGCAGCCCACCTTCCAGAACATTCCATTCCAGCCACTCTGGTGTGATACAAAAGTTGCCTTTTTCCTATATTTTTTTAAAATCATAGTACTCTCTTGCAGATCTACCAATATAATAAGTTCATTTAGAGCCAGTAAGTAAATATTTCAAGAAACTAAAAATCCAAAAACAAACTTGTACGTAAAAAAATTGTCTTCTACTTTCTCCGTTCTGAAGTTTTGCTTTTGAGGTTCTACTCAGGAATGCTCTTCTCCCCAGTCCCTCACCCCCATGCCCCTCACTCCTCCAACCCCTAGTGCTACCCACCTACTCTTCAGCCTCTGGAGAATTTTCCTCTTGAAGCCCTCCCAGATCCTACCAATCCATTTTCCTACCTCACCTATGTTCATTCAGGCAATTTGTCAGTTTCTCATGTTTCTTCCAACCAGGCACCGTATGGTCTATAACCCTAAAATAAATATTAGTTCTTTCTTGGCTTAAACCATTGCATTGAGTGGCTACTGACATTGTATGGCTATATAACCTCTCACAGGTAGACCCTGCTTCCCTAGAGATCAGGGACTATGGCCTACTTCAAATTCCCTAATTGAATATAGAAGGTTCCCAGTAAACATGAATCAATTAATTGAAAGCTATACACTAAAAACTTTTATTAGCACACACACATACAAAAATCAGAAGACCTGGGCCAGGCATGGTGGCTCACACCTGTAATCCCAGCACTTTGGGAGGCCGAGGCCGGGGGATCACTTGAGGTCAGGAGTTCAAGACCAGCCTGGCCAACATGGCGAAGCCCCATCTCTACTAAAAATACAAAAATTAGCCAAGTGTGATGGTGGGCACCTGTAAACCCAGCTACTCAGGAGGCTGAGGCGGGAGAATCGCTTGAACCCAGAAGGTGGAGGTTGCAGTGAACCGAGACCATGCCATTGCACTCCAGCCTGGGTGACAGAGCGAGACCCCATCTCAAAAAAAAAAAAAAAAAAAAATTAGAAGACCCACATTCCCAATTCATCCAGCTGCATAAATCGTTCACTGTGTTTCCATAATCTTCTCAAAGAGCTACTATAGTCAATTTCCAATTATTTGTGTCAGTGGGGAAGAGGAACAGTCTGAAAACTGAAACCCACAAATAATCCATACATTTTAATTTTGGTGGATGCTTCCAGCCAGTATGAAAATTTCCCACTGTGAGTGTCACCGTGGTTCCTGCCCCTCCTCTCTGGCAGGGGCAAACATTGCCAAAAAGTCACCTTAGCAGGGAAAAGGGAAAACCAGGGTCCGAAGGATCTGGGGACTGGCTAATCATGGCTAATCAGACTGCAAATAATGAAGCCTGACTGAGTCATAGGAGGGATTGCCCAGTGTGGTGGCAAAGGACAGAGTGGATTTGTAAGATCCCACTCTGAATTCCAACTCATAATAGCACTCTGACCCCTTGGGCCACCAGCTATATGTGACCCTTGGCTAACTCAGCCAACTGTGCTGCCATTTCTTCATTCTAGACTCTGCAGCAAAGACGCATGTGGAAAATAGAACAAGAGGCTGGGGGCGGTGGCTCATCCCTGTAATCCCAGTGCTTTGGGAGGCCAGGGCAGGCAAATCACCTGAGGTCAGTTTGAGACCAGCCTGGGCAACATGGTGAAACTCTGTCTCTACTAAAAATACAAAAATTAGCCTGGCACGGTGGCGGGCACCAGTAATCCCAGCTACTCGGGAGACTGAGGCATGAGAAAGTGTTGAACCTGGGAGGCAGAGGTTGCAATGAGTCGAGATCATGCCACTGTACTCCAGCCTGGGCAGCAGAGCAAGACTCTGTCTCAAAAAAAGAAAGAAAGAAAGAAAGAAAATAGTACAAGAACCACACTAGCTAGTGCCAAATTAACTTCATTCAATTAGCAAATATTATTGCACACACACTATGACAGGTGCTGATTATACATATATGTATGTGTGGATTGATTAGTGTGTGTATAACATACATACATACAAAGCAAACACTGTGCTTGGAAATATTAAGTATGCTCAAATTGAAATGGGACTGATTTAAGAAGTATTCCATAGGGCGACTATCTATCAGAGTGTTGAATGCAAATGGCACTTGGGTCTACTCATTTCTGATGACTTTTTGGAATGATAACCCAAAGGCAGGTGTTTTGTTTTTGTTTCTGTTTTTAGAGTTGGGTTCTCACTCTGTCACCCAGGCTGGAGTGCAGTGACTCTACCATAGCTCACTACAATCTTGCACTCCTGGGCTCAAGTGATCCTCCCACTTCAGCCTCCCCAGTAGCTGGGACTATACGCGTGTGCCACCACGTCCAGTTAATTAAAAAAAATTTTTTTTTGTAGAGATGGAATCTTACTATCTTGCCCAGACTGGTCAACAGTCTCAAGTGATCTCCCCTCTTTAGCCTCCCAAAGTACTGGGATTACAGGCACGAGGCACTGCACCCAGCGTTTTGGTTTTTTAAATCCAAGCTGCCAAGTTAATATGCTTTAAAAATATGTAAGAACTAATTTATTTCCTCTAGTCTCCTCTGAGTTGGGAATGTGTTAAATGTTGCCAACAACTTGCCTGAGGGCTGGCTCTGGCCATAGAAGTGTTTGGCTTTCCCAGCATGGGTGGTCTCCTGTTCACCAGCATCTCCTCCCTGCCTACTTGTTTTTTTTTTTAAGACAGAGTTTCCCTCTGTCACCCAGGCTGGAGTACAATGGTGTGATCTCGGCTCACTGCAACCTCCACATCCTGGGTTCAAGCAATTCTTGTGCCTCAGCTTCCCAAGTAGCTGGGATTACAGGCATGCACCACCATGTCTGGCTAATTTTTTTTGTATTTTTAGTAGAGACAGGGTTTCACCATATTGGCCAGACTGGTCTCCAACTCCTGGCCTCAAGTGATCTGCCCACCTCGGCCTCCTAAAGTGCTGAGATTACAGGCAAAAGCCACAGCACCTGGCCCTCCCCACCTACTTCTGCCAGGGCACAGAGGGTACATGTCAATTGCTCTCATCACCTGACACCTGACCTCCCTACCAATTTTCATTCTCTACCTGGCTTCTCTAGGCATTTATATCTCCATTCTGCAGCCTACTATACTTTCTAAATTGCAGCAAAAATATCTCCCATCCCACAGTTCTTCTTACAATGCTACTCTGATATGCTTTCCATCAAGATATAGAGGTCTAAGCTCCTTTCTCTTGCATTTATACATGTCTGTGTACTACAGTACAAGTGACACTATGTGACCTCCAAGGCTAGGGCAATTTCCACCCAGTGAGGTGCTGGAGCTCATACCAGCTCTTGAAAGCTAATTGTATACATCTCTTCCCAACTGTATGTTCAGTAGTTTGAAATTAGCCATTCTGGGATTATTTACTCCATGGAAATTAGCAAACACTACAAATTGGGCTTTTTCTACCCCAGGAAGCCAATTGTTCAATATTTGCTAGCAGGCTGCTTCACCTGCTTCTTTTGTGAGCTCATGCTCAGAACTAAGCTGCCATGTTGTAAGGAAGGCTGAGCAGCTTGTGGAGAGGCCCAGATGGAGGGAAACCAAGACCCCTGGTCCTCATCCTCCACTGAGCTCCCAGCTAACATCCAGAACCAACTTGTCAACCATGAGAGAGCTCTCCCAAAGTGGATTCTCCAGCTCCCAGCTGATGCTACAAAGAGCAAAGGCCAGCCTTCCCAAGGATCCCTGTCCAGTTGCAGATTCATGGACAAAATTGCAAATTCATGAGCACTTATTGAGGTTAGGGATGACTTGTTCAACAGCAATACAGACCAGAATATAGTTCCTGGTAGCTTGGAGTAGTTCATCTCTGCCTTGCATAGGCCCTTTTACCTTTAATCCACTAGCTTTGCCCTTCTTTTCTGGTTCCCACAATTTTTCACATCCAACAAAAATTCAGGTGCACTTGGCCATTTCTTTGGATCAAGGCTGACATCCTCCCCTCCAGTAGTTCCAGGATCTCTATCCCTAGCTGCTCACAGTTCAGCACACAATGACTTGAGTTGGAGTTTGTCTGCTTCTGTTTTCCTGAATCTCTTGCTCCAGGTATTCCTGACTTGAAAGTGCACACTTCCTACAAAGCAGAAACCTAGAGAGTTCCACTCCTCCCTACCCACTGCTGTCATTTGGAATGCTTCCTCTCTGGCTATTGCAACGTACCTGACATTTTGGATGAAATAGGAAACATCCTTATTTAGCACTACCTGAAAAGTTTCCCTCTCTGTCATGAATTACTGAAGCTACCTTACTTCTCATAACTCACTTTCAGACATGCCATCTGCCACAGTTTAAGTTTGTCCCCACCAAAACTCTTGTTGAAATTTGATTCCCCAATGTGGCAGTGTTGGGGGGTGGGGCCTAGTGGGAGGTATTTGTTTCCTTGGGGTGGGCCCCTCATGAATGGCTTGGTACGTTCTCCTGGTAGTGAGTTCTCACTCTGGCACGACCGGGTTAGTTCCCTCAAGTGCAGGTTGTTATAAAGCCAGGATGCCCCTTGGGTTTTACCCCTTTGCACATGTCTGCTTTCCCTTTGACCTTCTCTGCCATGTTATGATGCAGCACAGAAGCCCATGCCAGAAGCCAGGGCCATGCCCTTGAATTTCCCAGCCTGCAGAACTGTGAGCTAAATAAACCTCTTTTCTTTGTAAATTACCCAGTCTCAGGTATTCTGTTATGGCAACACAAAATGGACTAAGACACCACTCTTATGTGGTAGAACATGATTTTCTACTCACTTGTTTCATTTCTACCCATGTGTGAGTCACAGGAATCAGATTCTGTCCTTGCCTTCAAGAACTGCCATCTACTGTGTATATGCACTGAGGGAACTGGGGAAGACTTCTCTCAATCTGGGTTTTAAAGTCGGAATAAAAGTGTAGTTGGCAAAAAGGAAGGAAAGAAAGAAAGAAGGAGGGAAGGAAGAAAGGAAGGGAGGAAGGAAGGAGAAAGGGAAAGAAGGGAGAGAGAGAAGAAGGAAGGAAGAGAGGAAGGAGGAGAGGAAGGAAGGAAGGAAAGGAAATATTCATTACTTCTAGGCAGAAGGAAAAATATGGATAGGTTTGGAGAAGAGCAAGAATTTGGATATATTTAGAGCAAAAGGTACACAGAGAGTTCAGAAGACGGCTTGGGGTCAGATTAAGTTTGACCTTTATTCTGTGGGCAACGTAGTTACTGAAAATAAGACAAAATGACATGATCTGATCTGCATTTTCTAAAAATAACTCTTTTAGAGGCAGATTGGAAAATGGTTCAAAAGGGGACTTAATTGCAGGAAAGGAGGACAATCTGAAGGCCATTGCTTGGCCAGAGGCAATGAGGACTAGAAATGAGGTGGTGGCCATTGGAACAGAGGAGAGATGGGACTTGCGGGTTAAACATCAGAAGATTTGGTGAGTGCTTGCATCTGGAGGCTGCAGGGAGGCTTAGAGGGATTAAACTGTGTGGAGGAGGAAGAGGAGGAGCAGGAGGAGTTACATAATGGTAGCAGAAGTAGCTTCAGCAGTAAACATATATATGATACTATATGCCAAGCACTTTGTAAGGGCTTTATTATTACATAATTATATAATTATTTAATTCTCACAGCAATCTTGTGAAGTAGATTTTATTATTATTATCTCAGTTTCACAGAGGAAGAAACTGAGGCACAGGGAGATGAAGTCACATACACAAAGTCACAGAGCTGCAATATTTAAATCAGGCTCTTAATGATTTCCCAGAACTGCCTCTCCAGGGAATTAACATGAGGCAAAAATATGTAGGGTGGCAATCAGACTATGCAGCAGTGTACCCAGCTCCTAGAGTGGGGGAAATGAAGATGAGGAGGAAAGGTCTTTTGAAAGAAGAAACAGAGCTAGGTAAGAGTAAGATCTGAGGGACTGCCAACTTCTACTTCCTTTCCCACTTCAGTCTCCCTAGCTTCTCATGGCCAATGGCCTCCAAAACCCTATGTAAAAGCTGACACTCTTGTTGTGTGTCAGGACACCCATCAGTAACCACAGTTCTGCTGCCCTGAAATCCTGGCATGATCCCAAACTTTGGACCCAGTGTCTCAGTCCCAAGTCCTCTACCGATGCCAAACATACCTGGAGTCAATACTATAGAGAAGCCCCCAGGAACAGCTTCCTTTCCTCCTTCTCCCACTGACCCTTCTGCAGAGCCAGTTGACAGCCCTATCCTTGGCCCCATTACACACTCTGCCAAGTACTTCAGAACATGTCTCTGGGCTGGGCACTGTGGCTCATGACTGTAATCCCAGCACTTTGGAAGGCCGAAGTGGGAGGATTGCTTGAGTCCAAGATGTGCCTGGGCAACACAGTAGGACCCCATCTCTACAACAAATAAAAAATAATTAGCCAGGCATGATAGTACATGGGAGCTACTCGGGAGGCTAAGGCAGGAGGATCACTTGATCCCAGGAGGTTGAGGCTGCAGTGAGCTTGCCACTGCACTTCAGCCTGGATGACAGAGTGAGACCCCATTTAAAAAAGAAAAAAGAACAAGCCTCTGGCCAGAGCCTGGCCCACAAGCTCTCACGATTCTTTATGAGCCAATACCTACCCAAACCACTGCCTAATCCTATACACAGCTACATACTAGCTGCCACCCAGAAACCCTGCTGCTGTCCTCCCTTGACTGATGGTTCCTCGGAGCTCGCCCCTTCTAGAATTAATAATGAGACTGATGGATGCCCTCAGACTCTGTGCCTGGAGCTAGGTCAGCTTTCACACCTGCCTTGGCCTAAGAGATTGCCTTTTGTGCCCTGTCTCTCTCCTGCACCATCCTGGCTGACCCAATGTCTGTCAAGGACAATGATGTCCCGGACAAAGCTGTGCCAAACCACAGCTACAGGAAGGAGGAAAGTGACAGCAGAGTCAGAGCCGGCGGCAATGCTTCCAGCCTGGGAGAAGGAGTAATAGCTCCGCAGAAGGAGAGTAGCAGGAAGGGCGTGGGGCCATTTTGTTCCCTTTCTTCTGGGTGGGTGAGATCCACACAGCATTGCCACTCCTGTTGTGCAAGCAGCTGTGCCCATCAAATCATCTGCGTCACAGAATGCCAAGGGACTCACGCAGGGCTTGCATCTGCTTGGGGGTGGGGAGACGAGGCTTCAGGCTGACTCAAGGGCTGTTGTGCAGCGCTGCTCATTCTAGCACGCCTTTCCAGTGGGGCCAATTTGCCACCGCACAAAGCCCATGAGCTGCTGATCTGTGGCCATTTGTAGGTCATTTGTGCTCACTAACGAGGATTGGTTGTCACTGAAGGCCTGATTTCCGTAGCCGAGCATTATTTCTGCATGGAATTCCAAATGAATTTGCAAATGGCCTAAAGACACAGGGTACTTTATTTCAAGACACAGCTTCTAACCACACCAAGAATTCTTGAAGCATTCAGAGCACTAACAGTAAAGGGTTTGGCCTTGTGACCCCCCACAAGTGGTTACTTTGGGTGTTTCTTAATGATACTAGGGTTTTGACCTCAGCAACTGCCATCCCACATGAAGAATGAATGCTGGTTTCTGTATGCCTTCTTTAAAGCCTTGCCTTCTATCCTCATAGGATAGTTTAACAATGATGGCTAATCTCAGACTATTCTGGAGAGCAACAATTAGCAAGCCCGTGTTCATTAACAATAAGCAAAGTGACAGACTGTGTGCATAGTAGTGTGGGTAGATGATTGATTGGATGGATGGCTGGATGGCTGGCTGGCTGGCTGGATGGATGGATGGATGATGGGTGATGGGTAAGTGGGTGGATGAGTGGATGGATTGATGGATGGATGGATGGATGATGGGTGATGGGTAAGTGGGTGGATGAGTGTATATATGGATGGATGGATGGATAAATGAGTGGATAGATGAGCAGATGGATGGATAGATGAATGGATAGATGGATGGATGAGTGGATGAGTGGATGAATGGATGGTGAGCAAGTGGATGGATGAGTGGATGGATGGATGGATGAGTGGACAGATGGATGGATGGATGGATGGATGGATGGTTGGATGGATGGATGGTTGGATGGTTGGATGGATGGATAAATGAGTGGATAGATGAGCAGATGGATGGATGAATGGATGGATGGATGAGTGGATGAATGTATGGTGAATGAGTGGATGGATGGATGAATGTATGGCTGGACAGACAGATAAAAATCTCTGTCCAATATGTCATGCCTCACCATTTGGAAAAGGTAAAATGGGGTCACATTAGAATGAATTCAAATCCCTTCAACTTACCCAAGCAGAAAACTAACCCTTATCCAAGGGTCCTCCAGTTATTTCTGGCAGCCCACAAACACCCTGGCTCCCACTTGGACTCCACCATTGTAATTCCCCTCAAGGGAGCAGTGCAGCTGCCCTTGTAGCAGTCCCTGTGTGGGAAACTTATGCAAGAGCCAAGGGTGATCCAAAAATTGCCATTCCCCAGCCTGGCCAGGGAGTGCTGGATGCCCTCGGAGATTCCTCCCCAGCTTCACATTACTCGTCAGCCCTGATAGTGATCAGAGGCCAGTACATTCTCTAGAATCTTTCTGCTGAAGGGCTGGTCCATGGACCTGGAATATCAACATCACCTAGAAGCTTGGTAGAAATGCCCAGGTCCCAGAGATTCTTATTTAATGGGTGTGGGGTGCAGCAGAGGCATTGGGAGTTTATTTTATTTTGTTTTTGAAACAATGTCTCACAGTGCAGTCATGGCTCACTGCAGCCTCAACCTCCTGGGTTCAAGGGATCCTCCTACTTCAGCCTCCCCAGTAGCTGGGCCTACAGGCACACGCCAGCACACCTGGCTAATTTTCTTATCTTTTGTAGAGATGGGGGAGGTCTTTCTATGTTGCCCAGGCTGGTCTCGAACTCTGGACTCAAGCAATCCTGCTGCCTTTGCCTCCCAAAGTGCTGCAATTACAAGAGTGAGCCACTGCATCCAGCCAACATCAAGACTTCCTCAATCTCCCCAAGTGTTTCTAATGTGTAGCTGAGCTTGAGACCACTATCCCCACTGCTTCTCAAACTGTAATGTGCTGAGGAATCCCTAGAGAACTGATTAAAATACAGATTCTGATTCTGTTAGGTCAATGATGGGGCCTGAGAATCTGCATTGCTGCAAGCTCCTGGGCGGTGCTGGTGGTCCTTATCCAACTACGCTTTCCACAGCAAGAATGTGCAGGAGTTCTCTCAGCCCCATTCTTGGACTCCCAAACGAGAGCCTCAACCCAGTCAAAGAGACAGAACTGGAAACACCCACCACACCAAGTTTTTCCTCCCCCTCTTCTCTCCTCTCTGTTTCCCCAATTAGTAAGTCTCCTGTAAAAATTAAAAATCTAGAGTATGGAAAGGTGTGGGATGGAGGAATCGAGATTATATGTGTGTGGTCTGAAGGCACACTCCAGGGGTATGCCTCAGGGATCTGTCCTGTATGTGACGCGGGATGTGGAAGAGGTTGCCAAAATGAGCAATGTCTGAACATCATCTCAGCCACCTACCCATATCCCCCCAAAAAATGTGACTATGAGAGAAAGAAAGAGAGAGAGAGAGAGAAGTATTACCAGGGTAATACTATGTTAAAGGGTTAAAGCTCTGTTTGCATTTACCCTTAAGATCTCAAGGAAGCTTACAGAAAATTACAAGCATGTTTAATAATCCCTCAAGAGGTCATTTAAATAAACCATTTGTTAGAAACCAGAAGTTTCAACTCAAACACAATTTGGAATTGGCTAACATGTGATGGATTTTAGACACAAGCAAAATCAGTACGGGTTTCATAGCGACACTACTGGAACCTGCCCGGAGCACAGAGCTGCCAAGCTCAACAGCCATTCCTCACATCCAGTGACCCTAAAGAAGGGTTGCTGTCACCTCCGTGCCCACCCCATGCCCTCAGCTGGCTCCTTTCTGGACTTGTGCAAAATCTCCTAATGCTTCTCCTACCCCCAGCCCCTCCTCACTGTAGCCCGCAGTCAACCTTCTACAGGCAAAGGGCTTATCATGTCTCTGTCCTAATCCGAGCTTTCCACTGATTCTTCATGGCCCCCAGAATGAACCCTAAGTTCCCCAGGCTTGACACTCAGAGTCCTGTGTGCATTGACCCCAAAGGACCATTTTCCCCCAAAGCTCCCTCCCGCCTCTGGCTGTGTGCTGCAAGCCTGGAGCTCAAACTGGCCTCTCACCATTTCCCAAGTGCCTCCAGGCATTAATTCATTCTGTTTCCTCCACCTGCAATGCTCTCTGTCCTTCCAGCTCCTGTTCTGTTCTTTTGTACCCGTCAGAGAGGGTAATCTTTGTTCGCAAAGAGAGAGAATTAACTGTGAAAAGTAGGAATCAGAGCTCAAGTGGGGCGGCCTCTGCAGCCGAGCACTTAGGCACTCAAGAGTGCAAGTCTCTTGAACTGAATGGATTCCAAAGGAATGCTAAGAACTTATTAATTAGACTGCCAAGCCAGTAGCAGAAGCAGCAAAGAGTAGACCTGAAGATGTACACGCTGAACTCTGCTTCCCAGAAATTGCAAGAGTGATGTTCAAATATATTTGACCACGTTTAAGGCAAAAACACGGACCAATCAGAAGGCAGCATTGGCCTGGAGTCCTGGAGGCTGCCTGATGGGCTGAGCCTTTGGTTGACAGAGCTTGGTTGAGTGTTGGCGGGGTTGGGGGAAGGGGTGGACTCAGGAAGTTTCCTGCTGGAGCTTGGAGGTGGGAGAGAGACCTGCGGATAGGCGAGGAGAGCTTGAAGAGTAGTGGGAACAGGGCCATCCAGGGGCTCAAGACAACAGCTGGCTAGTCCTCTTTTTGGAATTTCCCCTCACTCCCTCCCTCAGAACCGAGAACTTGCTTTTGCCAGTTTTTTGAAAGAGAAGGAGATTGGAACCCTGCCTCTAAACCCAAGAGAGGCCTAAACCAGTGTGCTTTGTATTGATCCAAGAAATGATATAGAGTGATGGTTTTTGAGCTCTTAAAACAGGAAGCAGCACAGTTTCACTAAGAACTTGCTGTACCAGACCAGGCACAGTGGTCCTTGCCTATAGTAGCCCTTTGGAAGCCAAAGCAGGAGGATTACTTGAGGCCAGGAGTTCAAGACCAGCCTGGGCAACATAGTGAGACCACATTTCTACAAAAAAATTAAAAATTACTTGGGCATGGTGGTGCACACCTATAGTCCCAGCTACTCAAGAGGCTGAGGCAGGGACATCTCTTGAGCCCACTGAGTTTGAGTGAAGCCTGGGAGATATAGTGAGACCCCATCTCAAACAATAAAAATTTAAAAATTAGCCGGGCATGGTGGCCTGTGCCTGTAACCCCAGCTACTCAAGAGGCTGAGGCAGAAGGATTACTTGAGCCCAGGAGGCTAAGGCTGCAGTGAGTTATGATGGTGGCACTGCACTCCAGCCTGGGTGACAAACAGAGATCTCATCTCAAAAAAAATTTTTTTTCTTTTTTTGCTATACCAAGTTAGCCTCACATCCAGTTTTCCCACTGGGTACAAGCTTCTTGATAACAGGCCACACATGGTCTTAGGGTTGCAGCATTTCCAATCTGCCCATCTGAACCCACTTCCTCCCCACTTGCTCCCATACCTCTAAGGACCCAAGATCAATGCTACCCAGAGGCAAGATCCTCAATTTCTGGAGCTCATTATTAGGCTACTGTTACTTGTAGTCTGCCCTTGACCTCATGCCCAAGTTCAGATCATTGCCCTATCCCCTAAAAAAAATTAGTGTTATTTTTAAAGAAGTGCCTTCATACTTATTGGTCCCCTTTTAGCTACTACCGCATTTCTCTGCCTCCTTTCAGAGTAAAGGTTACTGAAAAAAATGTGCAGTCACTTCCCCATAGTCTCACTTCCCACTCACTCTTCAACACCCAATGCCACTATGCCACTGAAATGGTTTGGCAAACATCACCTCTGCCCTGCCTTGTGCTAAAGCCAATGAATACTCTGCAGTCTTCATTCTAATTGATCTCTTCTTCTTCTTCTTTTTTTGAGATGGAGTCTCGCTTTGTCTCCCAGGCTGGAGTGCAGTGGCGCAATCTCGGCTCACTGCAACCTCTGCTTCCTGGGTTCAAGCAGTTCTCCTGCCTCAGCCTCCCGAGTAGCTGGGATTACAGGCACGCATCATCACACCCAGCTAATTTTTGTATTTTTAGTAGAGACGGAGTTTCACCATGTTAGCCAGGCTTGTCATGAGTTCCTGACCTCGTGATCCGCCCACCTCGGCCTCCCAACCTGCTGGGATTACAGGCGTGAGCTACTGTGCCTGGCTGACCTCTCTTAACATCTGCCCTCACATCTACCTAACTCTCCTTCTCAGTCTTTTTCTTTCAATTGAGATAGGGTCTCACTCTGTTGCCCAGGCTGGAGTGCAGTGATGCAAACATGGCTCACTGCAGCCTGGAACTCCTGGGCTCAAGGGATCCTCCCACCTCAGCCTCTTGAGTGGCCAGAACCACAGGCGCATGCCACCACACCTGGCTAATTTCTTAAATTTTAATTTTTTTTTTTTTTTTTTGAGACGGAGTCTTGCTCTGTCGCCCAGGCTGGAGTGCAGTGGCGCAATCTCGGCTCACTGCAAGCTCCGCCCCCCGGGTTCACGCCATTCTCCTGCCTCAGCCTCCCGAGTAGCTGGGACTACAGGCGCCTGCCACCGCGCCTGGCTAATTAAATTTTAAATTTTACATGGGGTCTCACCATGTGACCCAGGCTGGTCTCAAACTCCTGGGCTCAAGCAATTCACCCGCCTCTGCCTCCCAAACTGCTGGGATTACAGGCCTGAGCCACTGCACCTGGCCCTTCCCAGTCTTCTTGACAGACCTCCTTCCCCTGCTGGTCATTTATCCTTTCTCTCTATATATGCTAGGTGTGTGCATTCATTCCCGTGGCTTCGAGACTGCCTGTGTGTGCTCTCAACATTCAAATTTGTATCTCTAAACCCTGTCTCTCCTTCTGCTACTGATTCATATTTCCAACATCCTGCCCAACATCTTCATTTGAATGTCAAAAAGAAACCTCAAATCTAACTTGGCAACAAGCAAACCATTTACTCCCATTTCCCACAAAAAGAAAGCATTGCTCCATCCTCAAGCCTTCTTTATCTCAGCAAATAGCATCATCATCATCCAAATTCTTATGCACAGAACCTAAGCATATTCTTGATTATTTTTCTCACACCCTACATCTAATCCACAAATATGTTCTATCCACTAAACCTCCAAAATTCATATCAAATATGACCATTTCTCCCATCTCTCTTGCTACTTCCCTCATCAAACTACCATTATCTCTTGCCTGGACCACTGTCCTAATTGGTCTCCCTGCCTCCACTTTTTCCTCACTACAAAATGTCATCCACATAGCAACAAGGATGATCTTTCCAAATCATAAACCAGATCATACTTATGTTCCTAGTGAACAATCTTCCCATCACAGCCAAAGTCCTCAGCAAGGTCTGTAAGATCCTACCTAATCTACAAGGCACCTGACCACCTGCTTTACATCATCCTCACCACTCTTTCCCTTCCTGCTCACTACCCTCCAGCTAGTCTAGTTTCTCATTCACAAAGGCCAAGCTGATTCCTCTCTCTCTGCATCTTTGTACCTGTCATTCTTTATTCATCCCAAGCTCATCCCCCAGATTGTCACATAAAACTGCCTCCTTCTCATTTAGGTCTCAATCAAAATGCCCCTTCTCATTTCCTTACCATCCCAGCTAATGCTGCCTAGCCTAGTTGTTCTCTTTCATATCACCCTATTTTATTTTCTTTGTGCCACTTGGTAACTACAGTTATCTCATTTTCTTATTTGCTACATGTTTATTTCCTGTCTCCCACCACAGCCATCAGAATACAAACTCCTTAGGGATAGAGGATTCCACCTTTTCTTCATTTGTCACTGTCATTGGCCCATAATAGGTACTCTGTTTGCTAGATTGATGGATGGTTGTATGGAGAGATAGAGAAATAGAGGGATGGATGGATTGATGGATGGATGGATAGATGGTTGGGTGGTTAGATGGATGGATGGATGGGTGGATGGATGGATGGATGATTAAGTATTTAGATGGATGGATGATGAATGGATGGATGAATTAATGATTGGGTGGTTGGATGGATGAATGGATGGATGGATGGATGGATGGATGGATGGATGGATGGTTAAGTAGTTAGATGGATGATGAATAGATGGATGAATTGATGATTGGGTGGTTGGATGGATGGATAGATGGATGATTAAGTAGTTGGATGGATGATGAATGGATGGATGGATGGATTGATGATTGGGTGGTTAGATGGATAGATGATGGATGAATGAATGAATGGGTAGGTGGGTTGGTGGGTGAATGGATGGGTGGGTGGGTGGTTAGATGGATAGATGAATGATGAATGGATGGATGGACAGATGAGTGAATAGATGCTGACCTCATAAAGGATTCATCTTAGCCCTTTCTTTACACTTTCCCTAAACATTTTTACCTCTCCATATTCAACTATTATCTCAGGGTTGATGATCCCCAAATCTGTATCTCCCAGTCCACTTCACTTCTGCCCATGTAGATGGATGTATTCAACTGTCTTCTGGACATCTCTAATTAGATGCCTCACAGTGCATCAAAATCAAAGACTCATACTGAAACCTATTTCTCTTCTCAATTTCTTATCCAAATTAAGATTACCATTATGTACTCAGGTGCTAAGGCCAAGATTCTTGGCACCAACCTTCACTCTTTCCTTCCAATCATTACCAAGACCTGTTGATTCAATCCCAGATCTACATACACTCCTGTCCATCCACACCACCTTGCTTTATCATCACCCCAACAACTCTCACCAGGAGCGTGGTTAACAGTTACACTATACTCTCCACCTCTAGGTATGTACCATGTGCCCAATCCCCTTCACCCTCAAGCTACATGGTGTTTCTTTAACCCAAATCTACATATATCAGCCCCCTGTAGAAGCCCCTTTGTGGCTCCCCACTGCCCATCAGGATGAAGTCTGAAGTCTTCAGCCTTTCATATCTGACCTCACCATTCCCCAAGTGCTTGCAGGTTCTCAAGTGTTCCATGCCTTAATGTATCCAACATCTTCTGCTCTCCTACTTTTTATGCAGGATTTATTGTAGGTGTGACCCCTGCAGAGACGCCTTCCCCCATCCCTCATTTCTCACCCCGGTCTAGATTAGGGACCTCTTCTACCTGCTTCCATCAAACTTGGTTTCTCTTTTATTGCACCCAGTGAAATGCAACTTTTTTTGCCTTTGTGCGTATCTGTGAGCTCTCTGAAGGCAATGACAGAGTCCCAAACATCTCTAAATCCTCAATGTTGAGAACAGCACGGACACAGAAAAGGCATTCAAATGTGTGTAGATTGATGGGTTGGAAACTTGTGGGAGTATAGCATGTATTTTGGAAAACCTAATAAGGGCTCCAGGCATTTTTGACAGGATAGAGTGATGAACTGGGTTTAACAAGATAAAATTTAATTGGAACAAATGTAAGGTTCTGCCCTTGGGTCCAAAAGGCACAGGTGTGGGAAGAGGGAGCCGCACGTGGTTGCAGTTTATATGAAAAACCTGGGGAGTTAGACTTGTCAGTAAGCTCAGCACGGGTCAATAGTGTGATCTGACTGCCAAAACAATTAACACAATCTTAGCTTGCACTGAATGTGTAGTTTCCAGAATGAGAGAAGTGATACATGCAGGGAAATCAGGCCATACTATAGATCTGGGTTTGTTCTGAGCTTCACACTTTAGGAGTCAGACAGTAATAGGTGCCAAGGAAAAATACCAGGTGGTAAGAAGACATCAGATCAAGTCTAATGAGAAACACGTGGAGGACCAGATCCGCTTAGCCTTCAGTATCCTATCTATGCTTAGGTTTAGGTCCGTGCTAGCTATCTTCAAACATCCAAAGATGTATAGCCTATTTTAAGGAATTATTTTCTAACCAAGAAGACTGTCCAAGATGTGGACAGGTAGAAAATCTCTTGCCAATGGTGTTATCTCAAAGTATGGCAGAACTGTCCTTTCAAAAACATATATTGTGACATCACACACACATACACGTACTCAAAATTTCCACTTGCTACACACCCTGCCCCACCCCTACCTGCTCAACCCCTACCCAGACTTCTGCTTAAAACCCTTCTAAGGCTGTACTGGACTTTTTTTTTTTTTTTTTTTTTTTTTGAGACAGAGTGTCACTCTGTCACCTAGGCTGGAGTGCAGTAATGTGATCTCAGCTCACTGCAACCTCTGCCTCCCAAGTTCAAGCCATTCCCCTACTTCAGCCTCCCAAGTAGCTGGGACTACAGATGTATGCTGCCACGCCTGTCTAATTTTTGTGTTTTTGGTAGAGACAGGGTTTCATCATGTTGGCCAGGCTGGTCCTGAACTGCTGACTTCAAGTGATCTGCCTGCCTCGGCCTCCCAAAGTGCTGGGATTACAGGCATGAGCCACTGTGCCCGGCCCGCCCCAAGACTTTTTTTTTTTTTTTTTAGAGATGGGGTCTTGCCTGGCGTGGTGGCTCACGCCTGTAATCCCAGCACTTTGGGAGGCTGAGGCGGGCAGATCACGAGGTCAGGAGATTGAGACTAGCCTGGCTAACATGGTGAAACCCCATCTCTACTAAAAATACAAAAAAAAATTAGCCAGGCATGGTGGCGGGTGCCTGTAGTCCCAGCTGCTGGGGAGGCTGAGGCAGGAGAATGGCATGAACCTGGGAGGCGGAGCTTGCAGTGAGCCGAGTTTGCACCACTGCACTCCAGCCTGGGCAACAGAGCGAGACTCTGTCTCAAAAAAAAAAAAAAAAAAAAGAGAGAGATGGGGGTCTCATGCTGGGTGCAGTGGCTCACACCTGTAATCCCAACACTTTGTGAGGCCGAGGCAGGTGGATCACCTGAGGTCAGGAGTTTGAGACCAGCCTGGCCAACATGGCGAAACCCCATCTCTACTAATAATATAAAAATAAGCCAGGCATGGTGGTACACGCCTGTGATCCCAGCTACTTGGGAGGCTGAGGCAGAAGAATCGCTTGAACCCGGGATGCAGAGGTTGCAGTGAGCCAAGATTGTGCTATTGCACTCCAGCCTGGGCAACAAGAGCGAAACTCCATCTCCAGAAAAAAAAAAAAAAAAAGAGATGGGGTCTTACTCTGTTGCCCAGGATGGTGTGCAGAAGCTATTAATATCATTGCTCACTGCAGCTTCCAACTGCTGGGTTCAAGTGATCCTCCCACCTCAGCTCCAAGTAGCCAGGACTATGGGTGTGCACCACCAAGCTGGGCTAATTTTTAAATATTTTGTAGAAATGGGATCTTACTATGTTGCCCAGGCTAGCCTCAAACTTCTGACCTCAAGGGATTTCTGCCTCAGCCTCCCAAAGTGCTGGGATTACAGGAGTGAGCCACCATGCCCGGCTCATATTGGACTTTGTAATGTGCTTCCCCATATTTGCCTCACTGGTTGACAAGCTGCTTGCTAAATGGACAGCTCTGGTTGTGCTTGTCTTCTCCGCTGTGAGGACCCTCTTAGGCCTGGCCTCCATTGCACCTGCCAGACCAGTTCTCAAGCCAGCCCAACCTGACCTTGACCATGGAGTCTCTGTCTCCTCCCACCCTTTCCAGACTCAGAGATAGCACCATACCTCACTCCAGCTATGACTTCCCCAGAGGTCCCCTGGAGGGGTCTTTGGTGACATAGCCCAGGAGTGCTAGAGAGTTGTATTAGTCCATTTTCATGCTGCTGATAAAGACATACCTGAGACTGAGTAATTTATAAAGAAAAAGAGATTTAATGGACTCACAGTTCCATGTGGCTGAGGAGGCCTCACAATCATGGCAGAAGGCAAAAGGCATGTCTTACATGGCGGCAGGCATGAGAGAAAAATGAGAGCCACGCAAAAGGGGTTTTTTCTTATAAAACCATCAGATCTTGTGAGACTTATTCACTACCATGAGAACAGTATGGGGGAAACTGCCCCCCATGATTTAATTATATCCCACTGGATCCCTCCCACAACATGTGGGAATTCTGGCAGCTACAATTTGAGATGAGATTTGGGTGGGGACACAGCCAAACCATATCAAGAGTTATCACCCTGTGAGGTCTACCCTGACCAAAGAGGGACAGGAGGTGCAAAAAAGCCAGCACATGAATTTACCCCCTCACTCTTTGGTGGACCACTCTGTGCACCACAAATTATGGTCCACGTGGGCCAACCATGCAACCCCTAAAGCTGTGGCCAGCTCCCTGTTGCACCATTTTGTTTGTTTGTTTGTTTGCTTTTTTTTGGGGGGGGGCAGGGGCAGGGGGACAGGGTCCTGCTCTGTAGACCAGGCTGGAGTGCAATGATGTGATCACAGCTCACGGGAGCCTTGACTTCCTGGGCTCAAGTAATCTTCCCACCTCATCCTCCTGAGTAGCTGAGACTACAGGTGTGTGCCACCTTGCCTGGCTAATTTTTACATTTTTGTAGAGACAGAGTCTCTCTATGTTGCCCAGGCTGGTCTTGAATTCCTGGCCTCAAGTGATCCTCCCACCTCTGTCTCCTAAAGTGCTGGGATTACGGGTCTGAGCCACTGCACCCAGCTTAATGCTTTGTATTTGCTTTTTCTCCTTCTTTTCGACTCTCTCTCTTGCTGCTCTGGAATTGTATCTCCTCCCTTCTAATAAAACATTAGCCTATTTGAAAAAAAAACACCCTTCTAAGGCTTCCCAACATCCTTAGGACACAAAACCACAGTCTTCATGCAGCTTCTAAGGCTCTGCCCATTCTAGCCTCTGTCCCTCTCTATCCTCTCTCCTTGCTTCATCTGCCCCTACAGAAACCTCTCACCAGACTCTTCTGCCTTGAGACTCTCGCCCAGGCCGTGCCTCTGCCTGGAATCCTCTCTTCCCTCCCTTCTATGTGTGTTTTTGTTTTGTTTTGTTTTGTTTTGTTTTGTTTTGTGTTTTTTGAGATGAAGTTTCACTCTGTTGCCCAGGCTGGAGTGCAGTGGCGCGATCTTGGCTCACTGCAACCTCCACCTCCCCGGTTCAAGCGATTCTCCTGCCTCAGCCTCCCGAGTAGCTGGGATTACAGGTGCCCACCACCACACCAGGCTAATTTTTTTGACTAGCCCCTGGTTCCTCATTGTACTAATTAAGTTCTGGCCTTCCACTCTCCACCTCTCCAGATGGAACATTCTCTCAGGTATGGTCATCCCTGCATGCTGACATCTGTTGAGGAGGCCCTGTCATTGTCTCTGCTCTCAGATATGGCATGGTATCAGTTAGGATTGTGTTCCAATGCAAATAATTGTTGTCCTGACTTACAGTGAGTTAAACCCATGGTTCTCAATGTCTGGTCCCCAGATTGACAGCATCAGTATCACCTGGGTACTTGTTAGAAGTGAACATTCTCAGCCGGGCTCAGTGGCTAACGCCTGTAATCCCAGCACTTCGGGAGGCCAAGGCAGGAGCATCACTTTAGTCCAGGAGTTTAAGACCAGCCTGGGCAACCTGGTGAAACCTGACTCTACTAAAAATACAAAAATATTAGGCGGGCTTGGTGGCACATGCTTGTAGTCCCAGCAACTCAGAGGGACTGAGGTAGGGAGAATTTCTTGAGCCCAGGATGGGGCTCTGTCACCCACCTCCGTTTTGCACTGAGGCATGAAGAGGATCTGGAAAGGCAGTATACAATACTGGATGCACCCTCTTTACCAAACTTGGTAGCATCATGGCCCCACCTAGCTTTTCTCCCCCATCTCAGTGAGAGTTTCCTCTAAAAAATCTCATCTTGGGTGGAGTGCAGGGGCTCATGCCTGTAATCTCAGCGCCTTGGGTGGCTGAGGTGGAAGGATCACTTGAGGCCAGGAGTTGGGGACCAGCCTGGGCAACATAATGAGACCCTATCACTACAAAAAAGTTTTTTTAAATAGCCAGACACAGTGGCATGCACATGTAGTCTCAGCTACTTGGGAGGCTGAGGCAGGAGGATCTCTCTTGAACCCGGAGTATGAGGCTGTAGTGAGTTATGATCATGCTGCTGCACTCCAGCCTGGGTGACAGAGCAAGATCTTGTCTCCAAAAAAAAAAAAAAAAAAAAAAAAAGAAAGAAACAAAAGAAAAGAAAGAAAGAAAAGAATCTCATATGAATAAAAAGATAACAAATGCTGATACAATATGTATTCTCCAAAATCTCTCTGATTTATACCAGGAATGCATCTTAAAAGCCAAACACTTGAAGTCTTTTTTCTCTGACTCTGTTCTTGAAGCATTGGAAGCCTCAAATGTAGTGGTCCGGAGGAAGTGGAGGTGGAGGGAGTGGTGCTGAGTTGAAGAGAGAATGAGGGAGGGCGGAAGGCACTGAATACTTGACAGTATCCTGTCAAATCCGGGATGACTTCATAAACACTAGCTGCTGTTTGCAAAAACATCTTTGGAAGAGAAACTGTACAGATGTTAAAGTATGTTGGTGGGGGGTGTCTCCCCTAATGCTATGTCTACAAAGTCCAAAATAGCAATATGCCAAGAAATCTCTCTCCAACCCGGTTATTTCGAGAGGAAACCTGGTGGAGTGGATGGAATAGTGGGGTAAGAATCAAAAGACTGGGTTCTCTGTCCAGATCTGCCGCTTCCTACCTGGGTAATCACCGTCAAGTCGCATCGTCTCTTTGAATCTTGGATTATAGAGCTGGTAAAATGGGAGCGAAAACACCCTCTTTGGCTACATGGCGTGTATTTTTGTACCCATTTTATGGATAAGGGTTGTGGGGGTCAAACTAAAGGCATATAAAAGTACTTTGGGCCAGGTCCAGTGGCTCAGACCTGTAATCCCAGCACTTTGAGAGACTGAGGTAGGAGGCTTGCTTGAGTCTGGAAGTTCAAGACTAGCCTGAGCAACTTAGCAAGACCTTGTCTCTACTAAATAAAATAAAGGCATATAAGCTACAGGCATATAAAAGTACTTTGGGCCAGGTGCAGTGGCTCACATCTGTAATCCCAGCACCTTGAGAGACTGAGGTAGGAGGCTTGCTTGAGGCCAGGAGTTCAAGACCAGCCTGGGCAACATAGCAAGACCCTGTCTCTACAAAATAAATAAATTAATTAAACAAGTAAAATTTTTTTAATTAGGAGACAAAGTACTTCGAAATGAAACAAGGATTATACAAATGAAAGGTCATATAAGTACCATTATCTTCTTTCTTACAATCTAAAGGAAGAGATCATTATTTTCTTTAATAGAACTGGGTTGTTTTCATTGCTGTTGTTTTACCCAGTTAAATTTCAATCATGTTTCTAGACTTACTCTACAGTTTTCTCTTCAGACATTTCAAAGAGGTTAGAGAAACAAAATTCAGAGGTTAGGGAAATAAGAAATAACAGAAAAGTATATTTTGCATGTAACTCAGTAGGTTATTTTAGGTCAAGTATATCCTTACTGAGTCCCTGCCTGCTTGATATCAGTTACTGAGAGAGGGATATTGAAGTCTCCAACTGTAATAGTGGATTTGTCTACTTCTTGCAGTTCTCTCAGTTTTTGCCTTACGTATTTTCATAGGATACTTAGGTCTTCTCAACTTCAAGAGAATTGCCCTCCTTATCATAATGTAATATCTTTCTTCATCCCTTATCAGGTTACTTGTTCTGAAGTCAGCTTCGTCTGAAATTAACAGAGCTACTCTAGCTTGCTTTTGACTGGTATTAGCGTGGTGTATTTTTGTTTATGTCTCTGCTTTTTCTTCCTTTTATTTTTAGTTGACATGAAATAATTGTCCATAGTTATGGGATATAGAATGATATTTCAATACATGTCTACAGTGTGTAATGATCAAATCATGGTAATTAGCATATTCATCACCTCAAACATTTACTTTTAACCTACTTGACTCTTTATATTTAAAGTGGGTCTCCTGTAAACAACATATAATTAGGTGTTTTTTTAAATCTACTATGACAAACTCTGTCTTTTAAATTCATATATTTAGACCATTCACATTTAAAGTGATTATGGATTTAATTGGATTGATAGCTACCATGTTTGTAACCATTTTCTACTCATTATATTTTGTTCCTTTATCCTTCCTCTTTTTCTGCCTTTTCTGGTTTTAATCAAGCATTTTGTATCTTAGCATATCAAGTATACTTCTTTTGTAAAACATTTTAGTGGTTGCCCTAGAGTTTCTGATTTACATTTTTAACTAATTAAGTCTGCTTCCAAGTAACACTAAACCACTTCACATGTAGTGCAGGTACCTTAGAATATTCCCAATTTATCCTTCTCACCCCCTGTGATATTGCCGTCATTCATTTTACTTACCTGTATGCTGTAGTCACCAAATACCAGGTCTCTCACTCTCAGGCAAATTCACACTCTGCCTCCAGCAAGTCATCAAAATTATTATTTAAGTTTTTCTACTAGTTGATCGTTCTGTTGTCTTCAGGTTCTGGTAAACGGATCTTGGCTATGTCTCTTTGGATTTTCCTCTGTCTCCAGATGTCAAGGTGGCAGTTTGCCTGAAACCTTTATTCTCTGAGGGACCCAGGAAAAGTCATCAATTTTCAGTTTGTTTGGTTTTTACTTTTTGTGAAGGATGGGAATGATGACTTCCAAGCTCTTCATGTGTCAGAGCTGAAATCGGAAGTGGTCCAGCAGATTGGTTTATATCGTGGAGACTGTAGTTGTGTTTGCTGATTTTCAAAAGCATTCAAGCCTCAGCTCAGGCATACTTCATCCAACTAGCCAATTCTGGACTAAAAAGAGAGAGAGAGTATTTTCTAACCCACATGAAAGCGATCATTTAATCCTCCAATCTGATCTGAGGGCCCCAGACATGGGGTTACTTGCACAAAGCAAGAACAATTAAGTCCCTGCATTGTGTTGGTTACAACCTCAATGACATTGGTGTCACTGTTTCAGGACATAACTGACATTTTTCAGTACAGACACCTCAACTCCCTACCCTAAGCAAGGACTGGACTGTACAAATTCATCTCCCAGATAATCACTATTATTTATACTCTTATTTACCCAAGAGCTCACCAGAATTAACCTTCTCTGTCCAAAAAAATTTTTAAATCAAGGATTTGGTTACAATATGCACTTTAAAGACACTTAGGCAAATTGTTGGCTTAAAAAATAAGAAGACTTCTGATTTCTCCAGAACTCTATCAACCTGCACTCCCTAACTGGCAGCTCCACACAATGAGAACTGATGCTCACATTAATGACCCTCCAATGCTATAAGATCCTGGAGAGCCTTTGAATCACCCAAGAAAGATTAAATTATGCTCAGTAGTGCTTTAGCGTTAAGTGCATTTTACACTGTATTCCACATCTACAGAATCTGATCATTTACAGGAGGCACAAGGTGACTCTCTTATTGTCCAGGTTCTGATTCATTTCAGCTCAGTTTGAATTAGAAAGGTTTACTAAACACCTACTGCTCATCCCGAACTATGGTACACACTGGAAGGTATATTGCATTTATTCGTGGAGCTTACAATTTCATGATTTAAACAAAAAAAAGCAAACAGGCCAACAGAACAATATACATCTTATAACCATGGTACTCAGCACATGCAAGAGTTGATCAGATGAGTGCGTTTGCTCAATGACCTATAAACACAGTGCTAGACAGGCACAGAGACAAGAGTAATCAGAGAATGTGACACAAGGAGAAAATATTTCCACTCAGCTACGTAAGATGATCAGGACTATGGCAGTCAGTAAAGTGGAGGAAAGTATTTGAACAAAAGGGAAAGTGATGAGAAATTCCAGGGAATGGAGAAAATCGTGGCATTTCTGGAATATGTGGGTAGGAAATGCCAAGAAATGATGCTGGAAAACCGAATCACAGAGGGCCTTGAATGTCAGGCTGAGGAATTTAATGTTTTCCTGTAAGCACTAGGACGCCAGCAAGGGTCTTGAGCAAAAGAGCGACATAGTCAAGTGCACTTTAGAAACATCACTCCAGAAGCACTGGAGACAGCAGACTGGGGTGAGATGGGGAAGTGGGAGACATAGAATCCGTTTAGAAAGTGGCTGCATACGTTCAAGCAAGAGATTAGGGATAGCAGTAATGGGAAAATGGAAATGAGGGCATGATTTAAGAGATACCACAGAGGTAGATTTGATAGCACTTGGCAACCAATTGGCTATGAGAGGTAGAAGGAGTTGAAGATGGCTCTGGAGTCGTTTGCAGAAAAAGCTCCAGTTCTCCACCCCACCCTGCAGCCACAGTCTTTGCAATGTGACTTTGCAGCTCCTCTCATCCAGATATGAAGTCTATTTGCCCCCTCAAATTGGGTTTCAGTTCTGAACCAACACTGAATAGTTAGGCTGGTGTAAAGGGAGAAGATGCCGAAACCACATAACTTAGTTTGAGTTTCCCCAGCAATGCACACTATGACAAGGATTGAAATGGATATAATATGTTTGGGAGATAATCTCAGGAAGCACAGTTAGAAGAGTAGGAAAATGAGACTGGGGAAGAAAGGAAGAAACAAAGGATGTTATCAAGCAAGTTACCACTTTGCACAACTGAAGCTTAATCCAGCTGGTATGGTTTGGCTGTGTCCCCACCCAAATCTCATCTTTAATTGTAGCTCCCACAATTTCCACATGTTGTGGGAGGGACCCGGTGGCAGATAATTGAATCATGGGGACAGTTTCTCCCATACTGTTCTCGTGGTAATGAATAAGTCTCACCAATCTCATGGTTTTATAAGGGGAAACCCCTTTCACTTGATTCTCATTCTCTATTGTCTGCCACCATGTAAGAAGTGCCTTTCTCCTTCCGCCATGATTATGAGGCCTCCACAGCCACATGGAACTGTGAGTCCATTAAACCTACTTTTCTTTTTAAATTACCCAAAACCTCTTTTTCTTTATAAATTACCCAATCTCAGGTGTGTCTTTATCAGCAGCATGAAAACAGACTAATACACCTGCTGAGTACTCTGGGAGACATCTCTGAGTTATTCCACCTGAGACATGAAAGATTAGGGGTATTTATCTATCAGTCATTGCTTAAGGGTTGCTGGTGAGAGGATAGAGAACTTCTATGGCCTGTCTGACATGTGGGCAGAGCTGCCTCCAGCCCACCCAGCTCCTGCCTAGGCTGCTTCCAGATGGGACAACCAGCTGCAGGTACCTGCTAGTGGGGCCAAATTGCCCAGAAGAGCTGCAGGCCAAGGTAAAGTGAGCAATGCCCCATGTTCTGTGGTGAGATCTATGCAAACCTACTGCCAAAGTCTATGGAAGCTGAGACCAAAGAAAGAGGCAGATAAATCCAGCTTCTCGGAAAATAACATTTAATAGGAACTTATGAACAGAAGCCATGTTTCAGGAGGATTCGAGATGGTTGGATCCCTACACTATTACCCCCCAGACCCAGGGCTTATATACCACAGAGTATTGCCTAAGGGCAAGATAAATAGTAAGTGTGTGTCTACAATAACATCAATGTTGCTTTTACCTAAGGGCAGGATTTACAGTAAGTAAATGCTCTTACGTAAGGAACAGTAGATAAAATAGAAATCTTAGCAGTATCTCCAGAACTAGGGTTAATCAGAAGTCAACATGGTGGATTAGCATCCAAGATGGAGTTGCTTTAGCCTCCATGCCCCATATGGGTGCACTGCATCTCTTCTACCAGGAAAATAGGGCTGGAGTTCAGAGAGGGTGACAGAGCAAGGAGGAGGAGAAAAGAGTTGTTAGAAGTTAGAGATATGCTGTCCCTAGGATCATGGTGAACCCCAGCTTCATTTGGGGAGTCCATACCCTGATACAGTCATAGGAACGAGAGGCTTGGGCAGTTGTAAAACCCTCAGAGAGTATGTTAAGTACACATATACACACAGACACGTCCACATCAGAGGTGATGTCTGCAGTTGGTCTTGGTGCCCCAAGTCCACTAGGCATGTGCTTACTCATGTGCCTGTCCACTTGCATCTCCCCATTCCCCACTGCCTTTGTCTTTGCCCCATCTATATGACTGGTTCTTGTGGGCCATGTGCTTCCTCATTAGGATCAGACTTGTCTTAGTCTGTTCAGGCTGCTATAACAGAATACCTACACTGGGTAGTTTAAACAACAAGTCATTTCTCGTGATTCTGGAGGCTGAGAAGTCCAAGATCAAGGTGCCAGCCTGTTTAGTTCCTGGTGAGGGCTCTCTTCCTGGTTTGCAGACTGCTGCCTTCTTATTCAATCTACACATTGCAGGGGAAGATGAATCTTGTGTCTCTTTCTCTTCTTGTAAAGACACTAATTCCATCACCAGGGCCTCAACTCATGGCCTCATCTAAACCTAATCACCTCCCAAAGACCCCACTTCTGAATACCATCACAGTGAGATTAGAATGTCAACATATGAATTTGTGAGAATGGAGAGGAACACAAACATTCAGCCCATAAGAAGACCTTTCCTTGAAGCCCAGGTAGCTTGACTGGGTCCTTCCCACCTTGTCTAATTCTTGCCAGACCTATGTTTCTGCAGTTAGGACTCTGCCTGGAAAGCCTTTGCTACTGCCTAGACTCCTGCCCAGGTGGGATAAGACGTTTACAACCAAAGCCCTGACACTCACCATACTTTAATAAATGTCACTCTCCAAAGACCTCTGCAGCAAACCCAAAGCCCCTGCATTTGGGAATTCTTTGGGGAACTACAGGCAGCCCCAATGAAGTCAGTTTACCTGTATCCCTTGGGCTTTGTCATTTGAACAAATGGTTCTCTCTTCCCCCATCGCCATACCCTTGTAAAGCCAGCCCTGCAGTCGGGTTAATTCATCCCACCCCCCAACCCCTTCACAATCTCCACTGCTTCCTTCTCTAGTTTGGTCCATTTTGCAAAAGAGTTTGTTTTTTGTTGTTGTTTTCTTTTTGTTTTTTGTTTATGTGTTTGTTTGTTTTGAGACGAAGTCTCACTCTTGTCCCCCAGGCTGGAGTGCAATGGCGCAATCTCGGCTCACTGCAACCTCCGCCTTACAGATTCAAGCAATTTTGCTGCCTCAGCCTCCCAAGTAGCTCGGATTACAGGCGCCTGCCACCACGCCTGGCTAATTTTTGTATTTTTAGTAGAGATGAGGTTTCACCATGTTGGCCAGACTGGTCTCAAACTCCTGACCTCAGGTGATCTGCCCGCCTCGGCCTCCCAAAGTGCTGGGATCCCACAGGCGCAAGCCACCGTGCCCAGCCAAAAGAGCTTGTTTTTATGCACTCATCCATTCAGTCAATGTTCATTAGCACCTGTCACATGTCAGGCATTGCTGGGATTCAGGAGTGAGTAAGAGAGCATGCCTTATAGATGACATCCAATGCAGAAATCCCTGTTGTCTAAAAAAGGCAAAAAAGTACACATGCAGAGATTTACTAACAGGAGAGCACTAGCATGCTGGGTCCAACACAGACTGCAGCTGGTACCAGGCAAGTGAGTCAGTATCCTCCCCCAGCAAAAAAAAAAAACATATAATATAATATAAAAGCATTTCTACAACCAAGACTGCAGGAGGCAAAATGAAGAAACAGACCAGGCCTTGACTTAATGATGGTTCTAAGCTCATTAATGGTTCCCAGTTGACATGAGGCAGCCTAACAGCTTGGTCCAGCTTCCCAGCACCCAGGATCTGAGGACAGATGCATCAGTGGGAGGCAGCTTTCCCATGGTGAGGCTCTGTGGGAGCATTTGCCGCATCAAAGAGCTCTTAAAATGCTCGGTTGGAGAAGCCACCAGGTCATATCTAAAAAGCTATGTGCTTGGCACTGAGTCTGGTGGAGCCTGATTCATATGGAAACCCCTGAGAGCCATGGACAAGAGTGTTTACAGACTTAGAAAACCCTGCATGCTCTTATAATTTTTTTTTCCTTCTCCCCTGAGAAAAGTAGGAGTTAAGAGATTTATGGAACCTCTTGATTTATGGGAGACTCAGCCCTCCTCCCCTGATGGCCTCTCTCCAGGGCATTCCCATTTGTTCACATGGGAGAAGAGAGGCAGTTCCAGGCTCCCTTGCATGGAGAGAAAAACAGCATTTCCCCTGGACACCAGAAATCCCACAGCACTTTCTAAAACCACGAGCAATAATGATAGCATCCTGAGTGCCTCTGACAAGGTATCAGGCTGGGCTCTGTTTCCCCACTAAACCAGCATAGCCCAGCCCCTGCCTCCGGGAGCTTGAATTGGCTTAGAGACTAGATTTCCTCATCTTAGATCCTAGATTTGCCTGCCTGGCACATCAGCTAGGAGCAATATCATGTTGCATTCTCTTACTCCCAAATCCTGGAAAGAGCGAGACAAAAGCTGGTGCAAGGTTGGTCTGTGAGTCCTACCTTCCCCGGGAGATGCCTACAGTGGCATGAACTTGTCAAGGAGGCAAAGAAGGTCCCTCCACCACATGACCAAATGAGACTTCCCTAACTGTAATAGCAAGTCCTGCCACCCTCCGAGGGATGTTTCATTATTTTGCTCCCTTTGCAGATGTGGGAACAAAAGTACAGAATTTTTTAAGAGAAAGGATCTTGCTCTGTCACCCAGGCTGGTGTGCAGTGGTGCAATCATAGCTCACTGCAGCCTCAAACTCCTTGGCTCAAGCAATCTTCCTGCCTCAGCCTCCCGAGTCATGGAACTACAGGTGTGTGCAGCCACATCAGGCTAGTTTTTATTATTTGTGGTAGAGATGGAGGGGGGGGTCTCACTATGTTGCCCAGGCTGGTCTTGAACTCCCAACCTCAAGTGATCCTCCAACCTCAGTCTCACAAAGTGCAGGGATTACAGGACTGCACCACCACACCTGGTCCGGGAAGCCAGATTGATTCTGGTCTTGCCCAGTGTCACACAGCTAGTAAAGAGTGGGGCAAGATTTGAACCCCAACACACACTTGAGTAGGCATCCCTTCTACTCCCCTGATTCCCAGCCCCATGTTTCCCAGACCATAAGAGAGCGATTCCCAGGGCCTTCTGGGATCCCAGCTGGTATGAGTCTGAGGTCTCCGGAGGGCTTACCTGATCCCCTCACTGAGCCCTTGAAGGCCCTGGGATGAAAGTCATTATGCTAAGCATGAACATTTTTTTCTTGTTAGATTGTCCATTTTTTGCCTTTCAGCATGTTCCTCGTTTCAGTCATTCCTTTTCCTTTCCAGACCCCAGGAGCCAGAAATAAACACAGGCAGTCTTCGCATTGATGTAAATAACCGTTGGCTTTATTGAACCCATCTGCTCAGGCTGTTGGTTGAAATCATAGCTCTGGAGTGTTTTCCACCTCTTGGGCATTCGGGAAGTTTAGCTGCCACCCTGCATGGGCAAGTTTGTTCTGCTCCTTCAAGAAAGACCTTCACTACAGAAGCCATGGGTTCATTTCCTTGCTATCCTCAGGACTCATGAGTCTAGCCCTTTTCTCCCCATTTAATTAATACATGTATTTATTTAGAGACAGGATCTTGCTCTGTCTCCCGGGCTGGAGTAGAGTGGTGCAATCACAGCTTATAGCAGCCTTGAACTCCTGGGCTCAAGCAATCCTCCCTTCTCAGCCTCCCAAGTAGCTGGGACTACAGGTGTGTTCCACCACTCCTGGCTAATGTTTTAATTTTTTTTAAAGGTGGTGTCTCACTATATTGCCCAGGCTGTTCTTGAACTCCTAGCCTCAAGAAGTCTTCCTGCCTCAGCTTCCCAAGTATCTGGGACTACAGGTGCACATAACCATGCCTGGCCAACTTCTAAAATCTTTTGTAGAGACAGGTTCTCACTGTGTTGCCCATACTGGTCTCAAACTCCTGGGCTCAAGTGGTCTGCCCGCCTCAGCCTCCCAAAGTGCTGGGCTTACAGGCATGAGCCACCACACCTGGCCCCTCTTCTGCTCATTAACAGTCATTTTCCCTCTCATTTTTTCTCTCCTCTGGACTCCCAGTCCTGCAGACTGCTTGGCCCCATCAATCTGTCCTGGGACCTTGAGTTCAAGGACAGACAGAACCAATAGCTGCAACCCATAGCCACAGCCTCTGGCACCCATCAGCCCACTGTGGCCCTATGTTGATGTCCCATGCCTCTACACTTTGTACTGGGCTCTCTTCTCTTGTAATAACAATTAACAACCAGGTGCCATGGCTCACGCCTCTAATCCCAACACTTTGGGAGGCCAAGGCAGGTGGATCACGAAGTCAAGAATTCGAGACCGGCCTGGTCAACGTGGTGAAACCCTGTCTCTACTTAAAAAAAAAAAAAAAAAAGCCAGGCGTGGTGGTGCACACTTGTAATCCTCACTACTCAGGAGGCTGACACAGGAGAATTGCTTGAACCTGGGAGATGGAGATTGCAATGAGCCAAGATCACACCACTGCACTCCAGCCTGGGTGACAGAGTGAGACTCCATCTCAAAATAATAATAATAATAATAATAATTAACAGGAGCAGCTAAGTGCATCAGACACTTGTTATATGCTAGGTGCTGCCATAAGCCCTATGCAAGCATTGTTTTTTCATCCTCATAATCACCCCGGGAAACTGAGGCACTGACAGTGATGAGGTAATTTGCCCAAGATCACAGAGCTAGCAGGAGGTTCAGCTGGGATTTCAACCCAAGAAGTCTGGTTCTCAGGCTGGGGTTCTTTTCTATAGAAAAACTCAGCTTTGAAGCATGCAGGTCTCCATACCCCACTGGTCTAGAAGCCCCAGCTAGGGGTCAGAGCTCATGTCTTTGGTCATGTGTGGTTGAATTTTTGTTTTCTTATTTCTGGTTCCCCTTTGTTTTCTGGTTTTCGTTTGTTTGTTTGCCTCTCTCCTTCATTTCCTACTTCCCCTGAGCATAACTCATGACTTGAGCCTTTACTGCAATCCATGGCCTGGTCCTCACTCTGTTCTTTCTCTCTTGCCTCACATTCAATCAGTAGCCACGTCCTATGGATTCATTCATTTCAGAAATATTTAGTGAGCACCTACTATGTGCCAAGCACACAGTAGGTGAACAAGATACATGGAGTCTCTGTACGTGGGGCCCTTTTGTTAGCAGCGGCAAATCCACATGAGTTTACAGCAACCTCAATTCTTGTCTCCTCAGAAGAAAGAATTCTACCGAGGAGCATAAGGCACAGGAAGAGATTGAGGCAAGTTTTAGAGCAGGAATGAAAGTTTATTCAAAAGCTTTACAGCAGGAATGAAAGGAAGTAAAGCACACTTGGAAGAGGACCACACAGCAACTTGAGAGATCAAGTGCAGTTTGACCTTGGACTTGGGGTTTTATAGGTGGGCCTGATTCCGGAGCGTTGCATCCCTTCTCCCCTGATTCTTCCCATGGGGTGGGCTGTCCATATGCACAGTGGCCTTCCAGCATCCGGGAGGGGCCGCATGTGCAGTGTGCTTCCTGAAATTGTACGCATGCTCACTTGAAGCGTTCTTCCCTTACCAGTCAAGTTTTCCTAGAGGAAGGTCATAGACCAGTGAAACTCGGCCATTTTGCCTCTTAGGGTGCATGCTTGAGACCACTCGCCCAACTCCTCAGGTCTTATTGGGAAGCTACTGATCACCAGTTTCAGGTTTTTCCTGTCTATGGGAAGACTGCCTTTCCCTGGCACTGGCTGTGACCAATTATATTTTAGAGAGACAGCTTAACAGCCACCCACCTGCCCATCACCTGCTGGCTGCCTGACGTCGCTGGGTTTGGAGTGGGGGTGTCCTCTCCTGCCGTGCTCATGTCTGCCTGACTGCCTACTGGAACACTCTCAGTACGGTTGTTCCACCTCTTGTCTCTCACACCCACTGACTCAGAAACCAATACCCCAAAATACGACATTTAGACATGCTGAAATGAAGGAGCTTCAAGGTCTCTCTGGCCTCCCCACCTCCGCACCCGAGAAACTGAAATTCCTTTATCTGCCTGAGATCCAGAACCACCAGGGAGAACAGCTGTTTTTCCTTCCCCTCTCTGTCTATCTTATTGTCTATTGCAGAAAAGGAGACCAAGACATAACCACACCTGAACAGACCCTTTTACAAGTATGAGGATTGTCTCCAACGATCATTCAAATTCCAAAGAGAACTATTTACAAGTACCCCAATCCATTCATTCTCCCTAGTAATCCCCTCAACAGAATTCTTCTCCCTGCTCCTTTTCCATAACCTGTTTTACCAGGATCCAGGCCTCCATTCTTTCTGTAACCTCAAAATGGTCTATAAGCTTCCGGTCTTGAACTCCTGACCTCAAGCAATCCTCCTGCCTGGGCCTCCCAAAGTGCTAGGATTACAAGCATGAGCCATTGTGCCCTGCCAAGATGGCATACAATCTTCTGTAACTCACTGGGGGGTTGGGTCTTTATTCTGAAGGCCCTTGTGTATACATGTTAAATAAATTTGTATGCCTTTTCTTCTGGTAATCAATCTGCCTTATGTCAGTGATTTTCAATAAACCTTTAGGGGGCTAAAGCCTTTGTAAAGGCTGGTGGATCTGCCTAAATCTCTTCTGCCATAGAGCAGCCTGGATCACTTACTCACCTCCGTTTAGACTTTCCTCAAATGTCACTTTCTCAGCAAGGCCTAGCTTGTCTACCATATTTAAAACTGCACCTCACCCCTGTACTCCTGTTACCCTCCTGTGCTTTTTATGTTACCCAGAATAATTTATTATACATGGATTTATTTACTATATGTATTGTATTTTATATTATATATTAAATAATATATCTTTATTACATTTATCATATTATAAAATGTATTATATTTATACTTATTGTTTTAAGTGGAGATTTATTCTCTCTCCACCCACTCTGTAAGCTCCTTGTGAATGGAAATCTTTATTTTGCTCACAGACATATTCCAATGATATGTTTTGGCTGTGTCCCCACCCAAATCTCATCTTGAATTGTAGCTCCTGTAATTCCCATGTGTCATGGGAAGGGACGAATGGAAGGTAATTGAATCATGGGAATGGGTCTTTCCCACACTGTTCTCATGGTAGTGAACAAGTATTAAGAGATCTGATGGTTTTATAAAGGGGAGTTTCCCTGCACAAGTTCTCTCTTGCCTGCCGCCATGTGAGATATGCCTTTCACCTTCTGCCATGATTGTGAAGCCTCCCCAGCCATGTAGAACTGTGAGTCCATTAAACCTTTTTCTTTATAAATTACGCGGTCTCAGGTATGTCTTTATCAGCAGCATGAGAGCAGACTAATACACCCAAGCACCTAAACTGGTACCTGATGCATAGAAGATGCTCAGTAATTATTTGTGGACTAATGAATAAATGAGTGAATGGATGGGATATATGTCTTCAGCTCTAGCTGATGCTTTGTGCATCATAGGTGTTTAATTATTGCTTACTGAAGGGAAGAGCTCCACAATCAGATCCAGTTCACATTCTTGATGACAGCAGCCCTGGAAAAACCAGTGTTTGCTATGATCTTATTCTTCCTGTTTGCATTTTTATTCTTAGAGACAGGGTCTTTCTGTGTCACCCAAGCTGGAGTGCAGTGGTGCAATCATAGCTTACTGCAGCCTCCAACTCCTGGGCTCAAGCAATCCTCCCACCTCAGTCTCCCAAGTAGCTGGGAATACAGGCATATACCACCACTCCTGGCTAATTTTTAAAAATTTATTTAGAGACGAGGTCTCACTACGTTGCCCAGGCTGGTCGTCAATGCCTGGGCTCAAGCGATCTTCCCACCTCAGCCTCCCAAAACACTGGAATTATACAGGTATGAGTCATCTTGCCCAGCCCTCTGTTTGCATTTTTAGGACTAAACCACAGTCATGGACCCTGTGAGGTATAATCAGGATGAAGGGGAGTTCAGAGCTCACCAGGATCCCTGGCCTCACATCCCCTCTAGTCAGCAATAGGTGAGCCCATTTCCTCTCTACTTGCCCTACCCTGGGGACCCTCCTGCAGACAAGGACCCAGCAGCTCTCAATCATCAATCTGGTCTTGCTCCTCATCCTGCTCTGAGGAACAGAGAGGCCAGTGTGGCTGGAGCACAGTGAGTGACAGAACCAGGGATTGGAGACACCAGTGGAACCCAGATGATGCATGGACTTGGGGTCATGCAGAGAAGTCTGGGATTGTCTAAAAGCAAGGGGAGCCTGGCGCAGTGGCTCCCACCTATAATCCCAGCACTTTGAGAGGCCGAGATGGGAGGATCGCTTGAGGCTAGGAGTTTGAGACCAGCCTGGGCAACATAGTGAGAACCTGTGTCTACAGAAAAAATAATAATAAATTAGCTGGGCCTGGTGGCACATGCCTGTAGTCTCAGGTACTCTGGAGGCTGAGGTGGGAGGATCACTTGAGTCCAGGAGTTCGAGGCTGCAGTGAGCTATGATCACACCACTGCACTCTAGCCTGGGCCACAGACCAAGACCTTGTCTCTAAAATAAATAAATAAATAAAAATAAAAGTAAGGGGAAGTTGATGAGAATAATAAGCAAAATAATGGCTAGCCATTATATTTTTAGCAAGGTGCATATGTTTACTAAGACTTACATGTATAGTAAATTAACATTAACTATCAGGTGCGGTTATAAGTACTTTATTTATAGCAATTCAATTCTCAAAATTTTGTGTGAAGTAGGTACCATTATCCCCATCTTAGAGCCGAGGAAACTGAGGCACAGGGAGGTTGAGGAGCTTGCCAAGCTCACAGAGCCTGTAGGAGGTGTAAGCTGGAATTCAAATCCAGGCCATCTGGTTTTTCAGTTCCTGTAGGAAGCACTGGGCTGTACTGTATTTCCTGCCGAGGATTGCACAAAAAAAGAATTATTTGGACTTTAGCAGGAAGGTGGATTGTGGAGGGGTGAGCAATGGAAATAACAGATTAATTGAGAGGGCTTTATAGAATTCAGGTAAGAGATGTTGGTGGTGGACATAGGGTGGTAGCAATGAAAAACAGAGAAAAATGAACAGATTTAAAATACATTTGTGATTTGGGAAGAATGAAAGCTGATTCCTAGCTTTTGAGCTTGAGCAACTAAGTAGATAGCCATGCCTTTGATGACACAGGAACAGGCTTGGAGATGGAAAGTCCCCAGAACCCAGTATCCTTGCCCTTGGATAGTCTCTGAGCCCATGTCAATCCCGCAGCCACATGCTAGAGAAAGCCTGGCACACGGATGCCAAGGTTAGCCTGCACTGGCGAGCCCATGCCAAGAACCACAAAAGCCTCATTTTATTTAAAACACAGGGCTTGGCTGAATTCCCCACCTAGACAGAGGCAAGTGCATTACTTCATCTTGTGAGCTGCATTACAGCCTCTGTTTTCATGTATCTATTAGCGAGGCCTCTCAGCCAAAAATCCAGCCAGCCCATCAATCATTCCTCCCGGAGGCCCACAAACCAGGCAGCAGAGGCCGAAATCCCAGTAGGCATCTGTCAGCATTTGCCCATGGGACCAGGCCCCAAAGCCTTCCCTGTTTATGCATAGGAGGTCTTGTTTCTTTATATTTTTAATTAAAAGCAGATTTTTATCAATCCCCCCACAAAATCTATTGGGGGAACTTTATTTTGTTTCCAATCTCCCTATTTAATACTCCCCTAGTGCCCATAAAAAGCTGCGGTGTTTCAGTTCATGATTTGAATCTTTACAGATAATTAGTTGGCAGAACGACTTGGAGAGAGAAGCAGGTATATGTTTTCACGACTTGGTCAGGAGTGGGTGGGAAAGTGGTGGGAGAAGCATCCCCAGGCAGTCTTGGCACATTTTGGCTCATGAAACACCAACAGCAATTCATTCAAAGACATGTTCATTTAGGTTCTTTGGCTGCTGCCATAAAAAGTGCTTTTCCCCCTTATTTCTGAGATGTCTTTATTAGAACACCTCTAGGCTCTTCCACCTTTGACTCCCCTTTCACCATCTGTAATCATTTGACTTAACCTGCTCCTGCCACCTTGGCCTGGCCCCGAACCTGCAATCTTCTTCTCTGCAATTGTCTTTCCTGCGATCCGCTTTTCTCCTGCCTTCTCCACCTCCTCCCTCTTGATCAGCCTGCACCTCACAGTCCCCTCCTTCCCCTCCTGTCCCGCATTCCTTCCCCTTTCAGGCTCAACTGCTGTTCCCATTAACTGACCACATTGTGTGTGGGTCAGAAGATTTGTTGGAACAAATGTACTCACCAAAGCCTGATGAGAATCTTGTGAAACGATAGTTTTACACACACACGCAACAACACCTGTGCTCGCTCACCCCCACCCACACACATCCTTCTTTGACATCTGAAGAATCTGAGGCTCCTAGAGGTTACAAATTTTACTCAAGTCCTTTTCCCCCTCTTTCCCTTCCTTTTCACTCTCCATTATCCTTCATCTCAGTTAAAAACATATGTAGGCTGGGTGCGGTGGCTCACGCCTGTAATCCCAGCACTTTGGGAGGCTGAGGGGGACGGATCACCCTGAGTTCAGGAGTTTGAGACCAGCTTAGCCAACATGGCAAAACCCCATCTCTACTAAAAATATAAACATTTTCTGGGTGTGGTGCTGCATGCCTGTAATCCCAGCTACTCAGGAGGCTGAGGCAGGAAAATGATTTGAACCTGGGAGGTGGAGGTTGCAGTGAGCCAAGATCACACCACTGTACTCCAGCCTAGCCTGAGCAACAGAGTGAGACTCTGTCTCAAAAAAACCAAATGCAAATACATGAATAGATACACATACAGACATATAGGTAGATGGTCAAAGAGACAGGTACACAGAGGGACAGACAGACTAACAGAAGGACACACACTAGGATAGTTACATGAATAGAAGAAAGACAGCCAAACACAGACAGATGATAGATAATAGAGAGATGATATACAGATAGATAAATAGATGATAGATAGATAGATAGATAGATAGATAGATAGATATAGATAGACAGATAGAGATATGATTTGGCTCTGTGTCCCCACCCAAATCTCACTTTGAAGTGTAATCCCCATAATCTCCACATGTCAAGGGCAGGACCAGGTGGAGGTAACTGAATCATGGGGGCAGCTTTCCCCATGCTGTTCTCGTGATAATGAGTGAGTCTCACAAGATCTGATGGTTTTATAAGCATCTTGCATTTCCCCTGCTTTCACTCATTTTCTCTCCTGCCGCCCTGTGAAGAGGTGCCTTCCACCATGATTGTAAGTTTCCTGAGGCCTCCCCAGCCATGTGGAACTGTGAGTCAATTAAACTTCCTTTCTTTATAAATTAACCAGTCTCGGGCATTTCTTCATAGCAGCTTGAGGACAGACTAATACAGATAGATAGATAGATAGATAGATAGATAGATGATACATACATACATACATGGACAGATACATAGATATGATAGATAAATGAGAAAGAGACTGCAATAGCTGGCAAAAATCAACAAAATACCCCCTCCATCTTTTGTCCTTTTTCACATGAAGCTCTCCCATTTGCATTTCTCACTCTACCTCTTCTCCTGTAATCTTCTGCTAGGTGGAATTGTAACTTGATGAAAACTCTATGAAGTAGATTTTAAAGACTGGGAACAATAAGTAGTAGCTAAGAGGGCTGTATAGTGGCCCAGGTGTCAATCACAACAAATGAGCCAGGGGGTGGGAAAGCTCTTCCTTTGTAAACAGGTTCTCACACGTGGGAGGGTGTCAGACCCATTCATAATTCAACAGAGTTTAAGGTGCAAGGGGAGGTGCCTTACCATGCGTTTGAATTACCCAGAGGACTTCTTAACCCACAGATTGTTAAGCTCTACCCCAAGAGTTTCTGCTTCCACAGATCTGGGTAGGGCCTGAGAATTCACATTTTCTGGATAATGCTGATTGTTGCTGGTCCAGGGACCTCACTTGGAGAACCACTGCTGTAAAATAATTTTTCAGAGGCTATTTTGGCTACTATGATGATGTTCAATCATGTCTCTTTTAATTAAATCCCATTATTCAGCATATTTGAAAATGAAGGGCCAGGCGCAGTGGCTCACGCCTGAAATCCCAACACTTTGGGAGGCCGAGGCAATCAGATCACTTGAGGGCAGGAGTTCGAGACCAGCCTGGCCAACATGGTGAAACCCCATCTCTACTAAAAATACAAAAATTAGCCAAGCGTGGTGGTGTACACCTGTAATCCCAGCTACTTGGGAAGCTGAGGCAGGAGAATCACTTGAACCCAGGAGGTGGAGGTTGCGGTGAGCTGAGATCGTGTCATTGCCCTCCAGCCTGGGCAACAAGAGTGAAAGTCCT
This sequence comes from Pongo abelii, assembly GCF_028885655.2. Taxonomy (NCBI): domain Eukaryota; kingdom Metazoa; phylum Chordata; class Mammalia; order Primates; family Hominidae; genus Pongo; species Pongo abelii. The sequence goes on from NC_071991.2 coordinate 17,359,051, forward strand.
TCTCAAAAAAAAAAAAAAAAGGAAAAAGAAAAAGAAAGAAAATTCTGTTTAATACACCCCTCCCCTAGACTTTCAAGTTACCAGATCTTTTGGGCCTGAATCAAGAGATGGTTTGACCCTCCCCACAATGTCACATTCAAAATCATTCCTCTCAACCAGGACAAAATTGGCAGGGAGCCAGTGCAAAATGAAAATGTGGGACCTCTTATTTAAAAATGATTAAGAATTTCAAGACAGCGATAGCAGAGCATTAACCAAATGCCTGACTCTGTGCGACTGTGTGGGTTGCACCCAACCAGTGTTGCTAGACGGAGCTGATAGACCCAACATTCTTGCCCCACTCTGGGGAAGTTCTGTTCTCGTCCAGCATTTTGTGCATGGGATTAAGGGGTGGTCCTTGGGTCCACAGTCCTCCTGGGAGTTCATCAGCTCCAGTACAAACAGTCCTTGCCCTCCATTCATGAGGGGCTCATTTGAAACTGCATCCCACAGGGCTCTCCCTGATCTGACAAAACACTCAAGGCAGGTGGGTAGAAGAAGAGGCCTCCTAGGAATTTCTTTCTTTTTTCTTTTCTTTTTTTTCTTTTTTAGACAGAGTCTTACTCTGTCACCCAGGCTGGAGTGCAGTGATGCAATCTCAGCTCATTGCAACCTCCACCTCCTGGGTTCAAGTGATTCTTCTGCCTCAGCCTCCCGAGTAGGTGAGACTACAGGCATGCACCATCACACCCGGCAAATCTTTGCATTTTTAGCAGAGACGGGGTTTCACCATGTTGGCCAGGCTGGTCTTGAACTCCTGACCTTAAGTGATCCCCCTGCCTCGGCCTCCTAAAGTGCTGGGATTACAGATGTAAGCCACGATGCCTGGCCTCCCCTTAGGAATTTCTCACACCCGCTTCCTCCTCCTGAATGATCGCTAACTCCCTCCTACAGCCATGCGTGCATTTCCTTCCTTCCATCCTTCCTTCCTTCCTTCCTTCCTTTTTTTGAAATGGAACCTCACTCTTTCTCCCAGTCTGAAGTGCAGTGGAGTGATCATGGCTCACTGCAGCCTTGAATTCCTGGGCTTAAGTGATCCTCCTGCCTCAGCCTCCTGCGTAGCTGGGACTACATGCATGTGCCACCGCACCTGGCTAATTTTTCATTTAATTTTTTGTAGAGCTAGGGGGTGGCTGTGTTGCCCAGGCTGGTCTCAAATTCCTGGTCGCAAGCAGTCCTCCCGCCTCGGCCTCCCAAAGTGCTGGGATTACAGGTGCAAGCCACCACGCCCTGCCTATCCAGCATCTTAAAAGTGAATTGAACTGATTTCCAAGCAGATGCCCATGAACATGAGCATTTCCTGTTTGAGAGAAAGAGACAGCGAAGTCTTAAGAACCACACCCTGTTTCTAAAAATGGGTCAGCTCATTACTGGCAGGCATTCTCCGAGGTCTCAAGGGAAAAATAAGCCAAATACAAAATGGCTATTAACTTCCTGAAGTTTCAAACCAGCTGGGGAAATTAGAAAAACTAATAGAAAAATAGATCTTGCAACCCTGAAACCAAAGTAAATGAAAAAGTTTTGAGATGAAGTCCATCACAAGCGAGAGATTTGCCTCCCCAGGACGGTGTCTCTCTAGAGGGACTGAATTCCAAACCCCACTGCAGAAAGGTTGTTAAGGAAAATCAAAGAAGGTTCTGGAATTTGGGTTGCATATTAAAATCACCTAGGGAGCTTTAAAAGGGAAAGACAAAACTGAACCCAGACACTACCACAGGCAATTTGATAAGGATTTTTACTCCATAACTTTTTTAACATTTTAGATAGAAAATTTTAAGAATGCACAACTTACAGAGATCACCATGATGAACCCTCATGTACCTCATCAAGTATCAGTAACTCACAACTACAGATCAATCAGTAACTCACAAACTACAATCAATGTCAACCTCTGCTTCCACCCACTTCCCTCTCCACCCCAAAATAATAATTTTTTTCTTTTTTTGAGATGGAGTTTCACTCTTGTTGCCCAGGCTAGAGTGCAGTGGTGAAATCTCGGCTCACTGCAACCTCCGCCTCCCAGGTTCAAGCGATTCTCCTGTCTCAGCCTCCCAAGTAGCTGGGATTACAGGCATCCGCCACCACACTCAGCTAATTTTTGTATTTTTAGTAAAGACAGGATTTCCCCATGTTGGCCAGGCTGGTCTCCAACTCATGACCTCAGGTGATCCACCGGCCTTGGCATCCCAAAGTGCTGGGATTACAGGCATAAGCCACTGCGCCCGGCCCAAAAATAATTATTTTGAAGCAAATTCCAGATGCCATATTTACTTGATATTCAGATTATATTTCGTAAAAAAATAAGAACTCTTTAAAAAAAACCACAATATCATTATCACACACAAAAAAATAATCTCTCATATAACAATAATTTCTCAAATAATCAGTCAAAATCTAATCTCCCCTGTTGTTTTATAAATATATACACATTATATATATATTATATATACACACACACATTTTATATACATCATTATATACACAATACATATATGTCTTTAATATATAATCGATATTATTTTAAAGATTAAATAATATATAATATATATTAAAGACATATATGTATGTATATGTGTGTGTATATAATGTGTATATACACGTTCCAGCCTGTCACCTAGGCTGGAATGCAATGGCACAGTCATTGCCTCCCAGCAGCCTTGAATTCCTAAGCTCTAGCGATGAGCAGCTGGGACTACAAGCACACACCACCACACCCAGCTAATTTCTTTGTATTTTTTGTAGAGATAGGATCTCACTATGTTGCCCAGGCTAGTATTTAATTCCTGGCCTCAAGCAATGGTCCTGCCTCAGCCTCCCAAAGTGCTGGGATTACAGGTGTAAGCCACCACGCCTGGCTAGAATATTGTCTTTTTGAAAGTCCTGATACACTAATGAATCTGGTCAATGATTATTAGTGACTGTTACCATCACAAAAAAGAGACAATGAGACATGAAGTATCTTTGATGTGAGTATACACCACTACCTATGAAGTAGTCTTATCAAATAATTCAAAATTGAAATGTATTTGGTCTCCAGATCTAACTACCAATTTTCAGCAAATACAGGGACAGTGTGTTAAATTACATCATGGAGCTTCAATCAGCAAAATCTAGATGAAAAGAAACTCTGCAAGACACTGTCCTCATTTCTTCTTTAAAAAATTGCTCAGTAAAAAGGAAAGAGAGAGTAACTTATAGATTAAAAGAAATATACCAGCCGGGCGCTATGTCTCATGCCTGTAATCCCAGCACTTTGGGAGGTCAAGGCAGGCAGATCACTTGAGGCCTGGAGTTCAAGACCAGCTTGGCCAACAAGCCGAAACCTGTCTCTACTAAAAATACAAAAAATTAGCCAGGCATGGTGGCGTGTGCCTGTAATCCCAGCTACTCTGGAGGCTGAGGCAGGAGAATTGCTTGAATCCGGGAGGCGGAGGCTGCAGTGAGCTGAGATCAGGCCACTGCCCTCCTACCAGGGCCACAGAGTGAGACTCTGTCTCAAAAAAACAAAAAACAAAAAAATTCAATTCCATGGATTTAAAATTGTTTGCTGGAATGCTTCCATAAAGAGAAACGTTCTTTTATCCACTTTGTGGATAAGGAAATATATGTGTATAGTGCATATGTATATGCACATATAAGGTATGGTTCAAATAAGAAAGGCAGAATAAACACTTGATAACTTCACTTCATTTACCAGCTTCCAAAAGAAGGAACTGGTTCCCTAGCATTCTCCCAAGGTGACCGAAGGTTTGTAGTTGTGGTTTCTTCCAGTATCATTAAGAACTCATTAATATTAACATATTTGATGGCTTCAATCCGCTGCTATTATTACTCTTATTCTGACTGAATTACCCTACCTTTGGCAGGGAGAGTGTATTTAGTTTGGCTCCTGAGTCCTTCTGAGATGATCCTTCTGTTGTCATCACTAACAGATGATCCTTGTGTCTGGTGTGGCAAGATGTTCCAGGCTTATGTATACATTCCAGCCCCAAACCTAGAATTTAGGCAGTTTATTTCTCTAAGAGGCACTGGTTTGTTTTTGTGCAAAATAGTATTTAGAGATGACAATCTGGGGGCTAAGGGTCCTTATTGCTACTGAGTTGGTAACTGTTTCTAGACCTTTTTAGAGGACAGAACTATAAAAAGTGCTTTGTTTTTGAAGAAAATATGAGTTTATATCATATTTCTAATTCAAATTCTGGACTACAGAATTCTTAATTCATTGGTTTTACATGTGTAAACTCTTTCTCGCATTAAAAAAAGAAATCTCAGTTTATAATTATTCATTTGTTTTATCCCATACAACACACAATAGTCTCCAAATGATGGTATCAACTACTATCAACAATATGATTACTGAAAACAGCTTAAATTTTTCCCAGCTTTTTGTCCTTAGGATATATTTTACTAAGGATGTATAGTCAACTTACTACATTTTAAAACTCTTAAGAACAGATACTACACTTGATCTAACAGTGCAGATCAAGAACAGATACTAACTTTGAATCCCAGCTCTGCCCTTAACTTACGCCTCATAAAATCAGTTATAATAGTTCCTACCTTGTAGATTTCTTGAGAGATTAAATGAGCTAATATATGTAAGTGCTTCAATCAGTTTTTAGCACATTTCAGGAGATAGAAAAGGCCAAGAAGCAATAATTTACTACATTTTACAGGTACTTGGAATCGTTAATTCTTTCTGTTTTATTCCAACTAGATAAAATATTTGGATTCATTTGTTTCATTTTATCTTCATATTTTGGAATTGCTTATTTTTAATTAATTTGGTTTTACAATTACATAAACTATTTATATGGTTCAAAAGACAAAAAGTCAAGTCAAAAAATGGTGCAAAGAAGTTCAGCTTTTTATCCCTTCCCCTACCCCAATTTTACTCCTTCTCTCTTCCTACAGGGATTCTTTTTATTAAATTTAATTTTATAGTTTATCTTTACATATTTTAATATAAGGACTTTTACATGTATACATATATATATATACACATATATAAGGAAATATACATATATACATGTAAAGAAATGTTACATGTATTTTCTTTTCCTTTTTTTTTTTTTTTTTTTGAGATGGAGTTTCACTCTTGTTACCCAGGCCTGAGTGCAATGGCACGATCTCAGCTCACTGCAACCTCTGTCTTCTGGGTTCAAGCAATTCTCCTGCCTCAGCCTCCTGAGTACAGGCACATGCCCGGTTATTTTTGCATTTTTAGTAGGGATGGGGTTTCACCAACTTGGCCGGGCTAGTCTCAAACTCCTGACCTCGGGTGATCCTCCCGCCTCCGCCTCCCAAAGTGCTGGGATTACAGGAGTGAGCCACCGTGTCCAGCCCATGTATTTTTTATATATATATATATATATGTATATAGACATATATTTCTTATATTAAGGAAATATACATGTATATATGTATATTTCTTTATATTAAGGAATATGCATATACATGTATTTTCCTTATAATAAAATATAAAGGAATATACATGTATATGTGTATACTTTAAGGAATGCATGTATGCCTATATACATGTATATTTACTTATATTAAAATATAAATACATATACACATATATACACATAGAAACATATATACATACATATATAATGTGATTTATGTCACACATATAAGCACGATGCTTCCCTTTCTTGAATGAAAGCAGCATACCACACACTTTGCTTTTTTCACTCCCTGCTGGAAATCCTTCCCTATGTCATGTGGAGATCTTCCTCATTCCTTTTTACAGCTGCACAGTAGTCTGTCATGGGAACATGCCATAGCTCTCTTTCCAGGTTATTTCCAGTTTTTTGCTATTACAAACAGAGCTGCAATGCATGACCTTACATGAATGACTTTTCGTATTTTCAGGCTCTCTAGTGAATCAAATGTGCAACTGGGGTTGAGAACTTCTGATCTAGAGGGAAAGCAGGTTGTTAAGAGATATAACTTGGAATCCCTGGTCTGCCCTTAACTTACATCTCAGAAAATGTAACAATAGTTCCTACCTTGTAGACCTGTTGAGAGGGTTAAATGAGCTAATATACGTTAAGTGTTTAAATAGTTCTTAGCACATTTTAGGAGATGCACATTGTTATTGTTATTATTATTGTATTAGTCTGTTCTCATGCTGCTAATAAAGACATACCCGAGAATGAGTAATTTATAAAGGAAGGAGGTTTAATGGACTCACAGCTCCACAGGGCTGGGGAGATCTCACCATCATGGTGGAAGGCGAAAAAGGAGCAAAATCACATCGTACATGGTGCAGGGGAACTCTTATTTATGAAACCATCAGATCTCATGAGACTTATTCACTACCACAAGAACAGTGTGGGGGAAGCTATCCCCGTGATCTAATTATCTCCACCTGGTCCCACCCTTGACACGTGGAGATTATTACATTTCAAGATGAGATTTGGGTGGGGACACAGCCAAACCATATCAGTTGTGAATCTTCAAATTTTTTCCTTCTTTCCTTCCTTCCTTCCTAGCTTCCTTCCTTCCTAACTTCCTTCCTTCCTTCCTTCCTTACTTCCTTTCCAGAGACAAGGTCGTGCCCTGTTGCCCAGGCTGGAGTGCAGTGGTGTGATCATAGCTCACTGCAGCCTCCACCTCCTGGTCTCAGTCGATCCTCCCATCTCAGCCCCCTAAAGGGCTGGGATTACAGGTGCACACCACCATGCACACCCCAAATTTCTTATCTAGCTTCCCTGTTTCAATGGTCCTAACTGCCTCGGGATGTTGGCACAACAAAATTAGATCATGATTGTGAAATTGCTTGAAATAGTTATCATCCCTGAAAATTTGGAGAAAGGGTGTTGTTTTCATCACCTTGATTTTAGAGTGGCCCTTTAGGGTGGTGGGACTGTCATCTCTGGAGCTGTCTATACAGTTTTCAGACTCAACTAAATCCGTGAGACAACCTGTCAATTCACTCCAACCACTGATTTCATGGATTTCTTTATTTTCTACTAAATTGACAGACTGAGTAAATTGACTAAATTGACTGGCTGTTTTGATATCGTTTAGACCTAGCTCAAGTGGTGCTAATCATGAAGGGAGAAATCATTGTTATTGACATTGCAGCAATGATCAAAGACACGCTTAGGGTGGGCTGACAGAGGAGTGCTGGGATCTTACCATGGAACTAGCTTCATGCTTCACCACGCTAAGGTTCAGAGAACAAACTTTGCCATATCTACTTTGCTGCTGTAGTAGAGGGGTGATTAGAATGGAGGGCAGATCAAGACAAAAAAACTTTGGAAAGAATCCATCCATACATAAGTGCACCGGCTACTCAAAAGACTGAAGCAGGAGAATCGCTTGAGGCCATGAGTTTGACACCAGCCTGGGCAAAATGGCCAGCCCTCATCTCTACAAAAAATAAAATAACTAGCTGGGCACGGTGGTGCATGCCTGTAGTCCCTACTACTCAGGAGCCTGAGGTTGGGAGACCACTTGAGACAAGAAGTTTGAAACCAGCCTGGGCAATATAGAAAGACCCCATCTCTACGAAAAAAAATTAAAAATTAGCTGGGTAAGATGACACATGCCTGTTGTCCTGGCTACTCAGAAGGCTGAGGCAGGAGAATTGCTTGAGCCCAGGAGATCAAGGCTGCAGTGAGCCAAGATGGTGTCACTGCCCTCCATCCTGGGCAACAGAGTGAGAATCTGTCTCTAGAAAAAATAAAATAAAAATGTTTAAAAATAATATATAAGTGCATATTATTGGTGTGAATCTATCTGCCAAATTCTGACTGTGTGGAAGAGCTAATAGAGCTGAAGTGACCCAGATACTCACTGTGGTAGGCTGAATAATGGCCCCAAAAGATCTCCCCATCCTAATCCCTGGAATCTATGAATGTTACTTTTCATAGCAAAAGGAGCTTTGAACATGTAGTTGGGTATTTTTTGTTTTTTAGTTTGGTTTGGTTTGTTTGTTTGTTTTTTGAGGTCAAGTATCACTCTATCACCCAGGCTGGAGTGTAGTGGTGTGATCATGGCTCACTGCAACCGCCACCTCCCAGGTAAAAGTAAACCTCCTGCCTCAACCTCCCTAGTAGCTGGGATTACAGGTGCCTGCCACCACACCCAACTAATTTTTGTATTTTTAGTAGAGATGGGGTTTCACCACCTTGGCCAGGGTGGTCTCGAACTCCTGACCTCAAGTGATCCACAAGCCTCGGCCTCCCAAAGCGCTGGGATTACAGATGTGAGTCACAGCACTTGGCCTAAAGATGTGACTAAGTTCAGGATCCTGAGATAGGGGATTACACTGGATATCTGGGTGAGTCTAATGTAATCACAAGTGTCCTTTTTATTGGAGGGAGTCTTGGGGAGATCTGACTTACAGAAGAGGAGCAGGAGCTGTGAGGACACAAGCAAGGGGCTGAAGTGCTGTGAGGAAGGGGCCATGAGCCAAGCAGTGCAGGCAGATCCCAGAAGCTGGGAAAAGCAGGAAAATGAATTCTCTCCTAGAGCGTCCAGAAGGAGGCTGTCCTGCCGATACCTTGACTTTAGCCCGGCGAAACTTGTTTGATAATTCTGGCTGGCAGGACTCTAAGAGAATAGATTCATATTGTTTTAAGTCACCACGTTTGTGACAATTCCTTAGAAGCAGTAGTCAGGGTTCTCTAGAGGGACATAACTAATAGGATATATATATGTCTGCAAGGTGAGGAGCAAGGAGAGCCAGACTGTGTCCCCAAACTGAAGAACTTGGAGTCCAATGTTCAAGGGCAGGAAGCATCCAGCACGGGAGAAAGATGTAGGCTTGGAGGCTAGGCCAATCTTTTCTTTTCATGTTTTTCTGCCTGCTTTATATTTGCTGGCAGCTGATTAGATGGTGCCCACTAGGTGAAGGGTGGATCTGCCTTCCCCAGCCCACTGACTCAAATGTTAATCTCTTTTGGCAACACCCTCACAGACACACCCAGGATCAATACTTTGTAGCCTTCCATCCAATCAAGTTGACACTCAGTATTAACCATCACACAGGAGTTCAGAGCGCAGTGAGCTATGATCACGAAAGCCACTGTACTCCAGCGTGGGTGACACAGTGAGACCCTGACTCTAACAAATAAATTAAGGCTGTTTTCATTTTATGCCTTTTAGTATAAAGCCATTACCAAGTTCCAGGACAGCTGATCACTCTGGGAATTCCCTGTGTTACCCACTACCTTTCTTGGGCTATTGTGCTAGTGGGTGACCTTATACCAGAAAGGGATAGCTGATTCTGGTCCCTCCTGCACCCCACAGTGGGAGAGATGAACGCCGCCTTGTGTACAGAGCAGATTGTCATGGAGGTGGCAGAGCAGGCCGGGGAATGGGGCAGGGACAGGGAGGCAGCGTTGGAAGCAGCTGCAGGCTCATTAAGGGCACTTGGGTGAAATCTGGACCACCCCACTCCTAGCCATATGCTCAGCTGCAAACCACAGCTGCTTGCCAACCAATATCTCCTCTAAACAGCAGCAGCAGAGTCAACATGCTCTCCAAGCTCTGGGGGCGACTTCTCTTTCTGCTCAGTCACTTGCTTTGAAGTCCAACTAAGGAGGCATCCCGTTGGCCAAGTATCAAGAAGAAGGAGTAGGGTTTTCAATCAGGCCAGTGCTTTTCTGTGATTGCACTGTAGAGGAATGAGGGGGAAAGAAATAGTGGATTCACTGGGAAGGCACCATCCTGTGTTGTTCCACATCCCAGAGGTCTTCTTGCCTTTACCCAACTACAAGCATTGTAATCTCTTATCTAAATAAAACTTCTCACCTGGGCATTCGAGATTCTCAACTATCCTGTCCCTACTAACTGCTCCAAGGATTTTTTCAATTCTTCCACTCAGTGGGCACTCATTGGCCCCCAAGTATGCCATTGCATCAGAATGGCATACTTGAGGGTTTCATGATGGAAGTTTCATGATGGAAGCAGCTTTGACTATCATTTCAGTGTTGTCTCCCAGTCCTCATATGTCTGGCACAGGATGGGTACCATAAATACTTAGGAAGGGATGAATGCCACTCACTCAATACCCGCTAGGTACTAAACACAGTGCTAGGCATTTATTGGTGTGAGATCCTAGCCAAGTTTCTGAACCTCCTTGTGTCTGTAAGTCTGAAACGGAGGCAAATACACAATATATCATCAAGGACATCTTCAATCTTAAAAATATAGAACTCCTGCCTGGAAAATGTAGCAAAACCCCACCTCTACAAAATAAAAATAATCAGTAGGGCATGGTAGTGCATGTCTGTAGGCCCAGATACTAGGGAGATTGAGGTGGAAGGATCGCTTGAGCTTGGGAGTTTGAGGCTGCAGTAAGCTATGATTGTACCCCTGCACTCCAGCCAACACAACAGAGCCAGGCCCTGTTTCCAAAATAAATAAATAAAAATATAAAATAACAGTACCCATATCTCCAGACTTTATGAACCTCCTAGAGAAAATTGCAATAATAATATGTTCAGAGGGTTGATGTGAGAATCAAATGAAGCTGTATATATATAGCATCAAGTTCAGTCCCTGACACAGAGTACAGTCCAATAATGTTAGCCATTATTATTATGTGGCTGTTATTACAAAGATTAATAGAATGGCAATCAATGCAGGAGACAAACAAGTAAACAATTGCAGTCTAAACTGAAAGGCACCATCACAAAATTACGAACAAAGCCCGTGTGGTCCCAGAGGATCTATCTTAAAAATGTGTCTAGAGGCCAGGCGCAGTGGCTCACGCCTGTAATCCCAGCACTTTGGGAGGCCGAGGCAGGTGGATTACTTGAGGTCAGGGGTTCAAGACCAGCCTGGCCAACATGGTGAAACCCTGTCTCTACTAAAAATATAAAAATTAGCCAGGTGTGGTGGTGGGCGCCTGTAATCCCAGCTACTCAGGAGGCTGAGGCAGGAGAATCGCTTGAATTCACGAGGCAGAGGTTGCAGTGAGCCAAGATTGCACCACTGTACTCCAGCCTGGGTGACAGAGTGAGACTCTGTCTCAAAAAATAAAAAATGTGTCTATAGCGGGGATATTTTTACACCATCCCCACCAGTAGCATTCTAGTACAAGTGACCTATGTTTCTTACTTAGATTATTTCAGTTGCCTCCTAACTTGTCTCCCTGCCCTAACAGCTGCCCTTTCCCTGTCCTATCACCTACAATCTATTCGCAGCACAGCAGCCAGGGATGTTGCTAGAACTTGAGTCTGCTCATATCTCATCTGTTTAAAACTCTCCAGTAGCTCTCCATGTCACTCCAAGTAAACACCAGAATGACTACTATCGTCTCCTGGGAGAGTTAATTTTAGGTTAATTTGACTAGGTCATGTGGTGCCCAGACATTTGGTCAAACATTATTCTAGATGTGCTCATGAGGGTGCTTCTACATGAGATGAACATTTGTGCTGGTACACTGAGTCAAGCAAATTGCCCTCCCTAATGTACATGGGCCTCCTGCAGTCAACTGAAGACATGAATACACGAAAAGGTTGACTCAGAAGGAATTCTTCCTGCCTGACTGCATGAGCTGGGACATCAGTCCATTCCTTCATTCACGCTCGAACTGAAACATTGGGTCTTCTGGGGACTTGAGCCTGCCACTCTCAGAATGGAACTTACACCATCAGCTCTCCTGAGTCTCCTGCTTGACAATTGCAGATATTGGCATTTCTTAGCCTTCATAATCACATGAGCAAATTCCACATAATAAATGCCTTTATCAGCCTCTGTCTCCTTCTCTCTCTCTCTATATATATATACATATACATACCTTCATACATATATACAGAGCTGACCCTTGAACGATGCAAGGGTTAGGGGATTCAACTTCCCGTGCAGTCAAAAATCTGTCTATTAACTTTTTTTTTTTTTTTGAAACAGGGTCTCACTGTCACCCAGGCTGGAGTGCAGTGGTGCTATCTCAGCTCACTGCAACCTCCGCCTCCCAGGTTCAAGCGATTCTCCTGCCTCAGCCCCCCGAGTAGCTGGGACTACATATGCATGCTGCCATGCCAATTTTTGTATTTTTTGGTAGAGATGGGGTTTCGACCATGTTAGGCAAGCTGGTCTCAAACCCCTGACCTCAAGTGATCCTCCTGCCTCAGCCAGCCAAAGTGCTGGGATCACAGGTGTGAGCCACCATGCCCAGCCCAAAAATCTGTCGGTAACTTTTGACTCCCCCAAAACTTCACTATTAATAACCTGCTATTGACCAGAAGCCTTACTGATAACATAGTCAATTAACACATAATTTGTATATTATATTACATACTGTATTCTTACAATAACGTGAGCTGAAGAAAATGTTATTAAGAAAATTGTAAGGAAGAGATAATCTGTTATCCATTAAGAAGAAGCGGATCATCGTAAAGGTTTTATCCTCATCCTCATCATCTTGGCATTGAGGAGGCTGAGGGAGAGAAGGAAGAGAAGGGGTTGGTCTTGCTGTCTCAGGGTGGCAGAGGCGGAACAAGATGCACATATAAGTGGACCCATGTTAAACCCATGTTGCTCAATGGTCAACTCTGTGTGTGTGTGTGTGTGTGTGTGTGCGCGTGCACACGTGTGTCTCCTATTGGCTCTGTTTCTCCAGAGAACCCTGCCTAATACACCTACAAATTCTAGGTGTATCACCTACACCACCATTACCTTTTTTTTTTGGATGGAGTCTCGCTCTGTTGCCAAGGCTGGAGTGCAATGGCGCCATCTGAGCTCACTGCAACCTTCACCTCCTGGGTTCAAGTGATTCTCCTGCCTCAGCCTCCCGAGTAGCTGGGATTACAGGTGCTCACCACTGGGCTCAGCTAATTTTTGTATTTTTAGTAGAGACAGGGTTTCATCATGTCTGCCAGGCTGCTCTCGAACTCCTGACTTCAGGTGATCCACCCACCTCAACCTCCCAAAATGCTGGGATTACAGGCATGAGTTACCGCTACCAGTCCCGTTATCTTTTTTATTGCAACTTTTTCCATTTTTCCCTTGCTTGTTCTGTTCCAGCAGTTTAACTTGTTGTTCACTAAAGTAAACTTATTGTTTTCCAAAATGAGAAGCCCAGTGAAGCCTCCAGACCTCCATGCCTCCCATGGCAGAGGGGCCAGTGTCATAGCAGAGGATTTAGTATGCTCTTTTCTCCCGTATCTAAGTGGCACCCACTCTCAACTCCTTCAGGCCCATGTCCAATCTCACGTGATTATGAAGCCTTCCTGGGCTCACCAATATGAAATGGTATACACACAGACACACACACACACACACACATGCACACACACATACGTGGACACACACACACATCTTTTTATTTTCTTTCCCTTAAAGTGCCATAACTTTCTCTATAGCGTTTATCATTACCTGACATACTATATATTTAGTTGTGTTGTTTTTGTTTTCGTTTTTGTTTTTTTGAGACAGAGTCTCGCTCAGTCATCCAGGCTAGAGTGAAATGGTGCGATCTCGGCTCACTGCAAGCTCCGCCTCCCAGGTTCACACCATTCTCCTGCCTCAGCCTCCCAAGTAACTGGGACTACAGGCGCCCGCCACCACGCCCGGCTAATTTTTTGTATTTTTAGTAGAGACGGGGTTTCACCATGTTAGCCAGGATGGTCTCTATCCCCTGACCTCGTGATCTGCCCATCTCAGCCTCCCAAAGTGCTGGGATTACAGGCGTGAGCCACCGTGCCCGGTCTACTTGTTTATTTGTTTAAGGTCTATCTGTTCTCTCTAACTAGAATATAAACCCTTTGAGAGTAAGAACTTTGTCTTGCTCACTGCTGTGTTCCCAACATGTAAACTGGTTCTTAGTACAGAGTAAGTGCTCTGTATCTATTTGTTTCTGTTTTTGTTTTTGAGATGGAGTCTCAATCTGTCACCCAGGCTGGAGTGCAGTAGTGCAATCTTGGCTCACTGCAACCTGCACCTCCCGGGTTCAAGGAATTTTCCCTGTCTCAGCCTCCTGAGTAGCTGGGACTACAGGTGCCCACCACCACACCCGGGTAATTTTTGTATTTTTTACTAGAGACAGGGTTTCGCCATGTTGGCCCGGCTGGTCTTGAACTGCTGACCTCAGGTGACCCACCCACCTCAGCCTCCCGAAGTGCTGGGATTACAGGCGTGAGCTACTGTGCCCAGCCTGTATCTATTTTTTGATTGAATCAATGACTACATCAAATATTTAAGCTTGACTTTTGAAGGATGGAAGCATTCTAGATGGCACTAACAGGTATATAAACTATCACAACAGAAAACTGAAGTTTTGCTGAGTGTTGGTTAAGGAGAATTAAGGAGCCTCCAGGCACAGTGGCTCATACATGTAAGCCCAGTGCTTTGGGAGGCCAAGGTGGAAGAATCACATGAGGCCAGGAGTTTGAGACTAGCCTGGGCAACATAGCAAGACCCTGTGTCTAAAAACAAATACAAAAAAATACTAACTGGGCATGATGGTGCATGTCTGTAATCCCAGCTACTCTGGTGGCTGAGGTGGGAAGATGGCTTGAGCCCAGGAGTTCGAGGTTGAAATGAGCTATGATCTACTACACCACACTCCGTCCAGGGTGACAGAGTGAGAACCTGTCTCTATTAAAAGAAAAAAATTAAGCAGCAACGAATTTAGGGTTTTGCCCTCCAACAAGGACCTGGATTACAGACACTCTACACTGCTGAGGAAGGGCTGATCTTTATGCTTTAACAGCCAGCAAAGCACAGAGCATGTATGACATCCTCATCTATAAATTAAAGAGCCCAACAAGGATATAAGCTTGAGGTAAGCGAAGTGAGTAGCTCCATGCAGGGCCAAGATTTTCCTCAGAAAACAGCCCTGGGTCTGTTCCAACACTGAGATAAATTGGAGACAGAAGCCCCCAAGTCAATGCCAACGAGAACAGCTGCAATATTTTTAGTTGGAAATAGCCCACCAGAGCCATCCTATCTCAATGAAGAAATCAAACACAGAAGGTCTTGTTTTTAAGCAGTGTGACATCCTGGTAAAACCTGCAAGAAAAGCTGGTAGTGAAATATTGCCCCTGGTAAGTGAATGAGTTGTCTTTGCTATAAATGGTTGTCAAAAGAAAGAAGTTGTGAAGGTTAAAGTTGTAATGTACATCTTCATCAGGAGGCAAGAAGAAACAAAGAGACTGGAGGCTGGACCTTGATAGAGCTGGCTGTATTCTACACTGGGATCGTAGCCAAATGGGAAACTGCGTACTTGCTAATTGTCCTTACCCATGAAATGGGGCTATTCAATACCCTACCCTATTCCATAGGGTAGCCACATGAGTCAAATAAGGTAAAGTTTGCAGAGGTATCTTAAAAAATTGTAGGCTGGTCACCGTGGCTCATGCCTGTAATCCCAGCACTTTGGGAGGCTGAGGCAGGAGGACTGCTTAAGGCCACAAGTTCAAGACTAGCTTGGGCAGCACAGCAAGACCCTTTCACTAAAAAAAAAAATTTTAAGTTAGCTGTATGTGGTGACTTGCATCTGTATTTCCAGCCACTAGAGAGGCCAAGCCAGGAGGATCGCTTGAGCCCAGGAGTTTGAGGCTGCAGTGAGCTATGATGGTGCTCCAGCCTGAGTGACAGAGTGAGACCTTGTC
Source organism: Pongo abelii (assembly GCF_028885655.2). NCBI lineage: Eukaryota > Metazoa > Chordata > Mammalia > Primates > Hominidae > Pongo > Pongo abelii. The sequence goes on from NC_071991.2 coordinate 17,374,668, forward strand.
TTTAAAAACTAATATTTAAAAAATGGTAAGGCCTGGCCAGGCACGGTGGCTCAAGCCTGTAATCCCAGCACTTTGGGAGGCTGAGGCTGGCAGATCACGAGGTCAAGAGATCGAGACTCTCCTGGCCAACATGGTGAAACCCCGTCTCTACTAAAAATACAAAAATTAGCCAGGTGTAGTGGCACACGCTTGTAGTCCCAGCTACTCAGGAGGCTGAGGCAGGAGAATTGCTTGAACCCGGGAGGCGGAGATTGCAGTGAGCCGAGATCACACCAATGCACTCCAGCCTGGAGACAGAGCGAGACTCCATCTCAAAAAAAAAAAACCAACAACAACAATGGTAAGCCCCATATAAGTGTGAAATAACAAAAGTGGACTATCAGCAAGGATTGTTAAAGGGGATGGTCTATGGATATAAGTTAGCTAGACAGGTGTTCCTCAGATGGATTAACTGCTATTTGGGGAATAAGCATCTCAGCTATGAAGGTGCTTCCTTCCTCCCTGTCTCTCCCGCCCATCCCAGCTCTGTTACAATCAACAGTGTATCTAACACATTGGATGTGAACACCAAGATCTTGCCTCTTTGGCAAGCCACCTCTTAAGGTCTTGTTGACAGTCATAATCAGCTGTTACTAATGAAAAAAGTCATATATGTGGGGGCTGGGCGTGGTAGCTCATGCTTGTAATCCCAACACTTTGGGAGGCCGAGGCAGGCAGATCATTTGAGGTTAGAGGTTTGAGACCAGCCTGGCTGACATGGTGAAACCTCGTCTCTACTAAAAATAAAAATTTAAAAAAAAAAGTTATATATGATTGAAATGACCTATGTTCAAGGCTATTCATCACAGCATTCTTTTTATAACAACAACAAAAAAGGATTGAAAATAGCTTAAGTGTTTTCTTTAAATAAATTAAGATACCTGCAAAGAATGGAACAATTCCTAAACTATAGGAATCTCTGTATGTCCTTATATGGCATTACTACCAAAACATATTAAGTTTTTTTTAATGAACAGAATGGGATACATATACATAGGGTACTATTTATATAAATAAGGAAGAGAAAAAGAAGATATACATGTAGGGTTTTTTGATTGGATATACATAGAATATCTTTGGAAGTACACCCATTATATTAGTAATATTAGTTGCTTCCAAGGAGAAGAAATAGGCAATTGATGAATAAATGAAAGACTGGGTGGGTGGAAGATAGATGTGGACATTAACTTTTTTTTTTTTTTTTGAGACAGAGTCTTGCTCTGTCACTCAGGCTGGAGTGCAGGGGCACAATTTTGGCTCACTGCATCCTCCACCTCTCAGACTCAAGGGATTCTCCTGCCTCAGCCACCCAAGTAGCTGGGATTACAGAAGCCCACCACCACATCCAGCCAATTTTTGGATTTTTGGGAAAAATAGGGTTTCACCGTGTTGGCCAGGCTGGTCTCGAACCCCTGGGCTCAAGTGATCCACCCACCTCGGCCTCCCAAAGTGCTGGGATTACGGGTGTGAGCCACTGCGCCTCGCTGACAATAGACTTTTCACTATATATCTTTATACCTTTTGGATTTTGTCCCACAGGAACGCATTACCTAAATAAACTAAATTAAAAATAAAAAGACAAAACACATTAGACATGCTCATTGTAGAAAAACTTCAAAATACAGCAAAATATAGAGAATTAATAAGTATAATTCTATAGTTTCATAACTGAAAATAACTAATAATGCTTGATGTATTTCTTTCTGGTTGATTTTTTTGCAATTTTTACGTAACTAAGACCGCATGGTATGTAGATTTTTATAATCCACCCTAAAAACAATATCATCAGCATTTTCCCACATCACTAAATGTTAACAGAATGATTATTTTAATGAATGACTCCAAGTCTATCATATCAACGCACCGTGGTTTAATTAACATCCTTGAACATTTAAGCAGTTTCCCATTTTTTATATAATCATCTTCAGGCATCGATCTTGGTCTGTGACTCTGATTATATCCTTAAGCTGAATTCCTAAAAATAGACTTACTGGGTCAAAGGGTATAATTTTTTGTCGTTGTTTCTTGATACACATTGCCAGATTCCCTTCAGAAATCTTGTACTAATTTATAATCCTATCAGCAATGTACGAAAGCCCCCTTTGTGGTATAACCCAGGGCTGTTTTGACATCACAGTAGGATGTCCAGAACTCTAGCCATTCTCCAGCTCCAGATGAAAACCAATCAGACGGATAGCCACTCTGAGAGCCTGCGGGTGTGAATTACACAACTTTGCTAATTGCCTTGTAAAAACACCTTTTCTGGATTCCTGAGAAAGGTATCCCGAATCAGTAGGTACTGAAAGCACTATTATCACTAAAAATAACACTGTCCCAAGTATCCTGAGAGATACTTTGTCCATGGCCTGAGAGAAATCTGTATGTCATAAAGCAATTTTCTCTACTTACAATTAAACACACCAGGCTTTAAATTCTACCAAACAATTGTGCTGCAAGAAAATACCAACCCTACATGGCCTCTTGATTTAAGAAGCAAGACTTGGCTGGGCGCTGTGGCTCACGCCTGTAATCCCAGCACTTTGGGAGGCCGAGGTGGGTGGATTACTTGAGGCCAGGTGTTTGAGACCAGCCTGGCCAACATGGTGAAACACCATCTCTACTAAAAATACAAAAATTAGCCAGGTGCAATGGCAGATGCTTGTAAACCTAGCTACTTGGGAGGCTGAGGCAAGAGAATCACTTGAACCTGGGTGGCAGAGGTTGCAGTGAGCCGAGATCACACCACTGCACTCCAGCCTGGGCGACAAAGCGAGACTCTGTCTCAAAGAAAAAAAAAAAAGAAGCAAGACTTTTGGTGTGAACATAGCTACATAAATAAGTAGACTCTTCCCCTTTACCTCATTTTACCCCCTTTTCACCCTAGAAATCACACAAAAGCAAAAGGAGAATTATAAACCACACTGATATGGTTTGGCTTTGTGTCCCTACCCAAATCTCATCTTGAATTGTAATCCCCATAATCCCCACGTGTCAAGGGCAGGACCTGGTGTGAGGTGATTGGATCATGGGGGAGGTTTCCCTCATGCTGTTCTTATGATAGTGAGTGAGTTCTCACGAGATCTGATGGTTTTGTAAGTGTTTGACTTTGTCTCCTACACACCCTCTCTCTCTCCTGCTGCCTTGTGAAGAAGTGCCTGCTTCCCCTTCCCCCATGACTGTAAATTTCCTGAGGCCTTCCCAGCCACGTGGAACTGTCAGTCTGTTAAACCTCTTTCCTTTATAAATTACCCCATCTTGGGTAGTATCTTTACAGCAGTGTGAAAATGGACTAATACACACACAAATTATTGTTTCCGTGGAATTTGGAGACAGATATATTCCAGATTTCAAAGTACATGGAAGGGGCTTGCTGGGGTTGAATACAGTTTGTTTTGTCACCTCCAAATCTCATGTTGAAAATTGAGCCCCAGTGTTGGAGGTGGGGCCTTGGGGGAGGTCCTGGGGTCCCAGGGAAAGAGCCACCATGAATGGCTTGTAGCCTTTCATTCAAGAGTGAGTTCTCACTCTTAGCTCCTGCTAGAATTGGTTGTTGGAAAGGACCTGTCACCTCCTCCTTCTCTCTGGCTTCCTCTCTCACCATGTGATCAGCACACATTCCCCTTCACCTTCCACTATGAGTGGAAGCTTCCTGAGGCCTTCATCAGAAGCAGATGCTGGCACCATGCTTCTTGTATAGCCTACAGAACTGTGAGCCAGACAAACTTCTTCTCCTTATAAGTTACCCAGCCTCAGTCATTCCTTTTTTTTTTTTCAATTTTTTTTTAGAGACAGGGTCTTGCTCTGTTGCCCAGGCAGGAGTACATTGTTGCAATCATAGCTCACTGCAGCCTCCAACTCCTTGGCTCAAGAGACCCTTCTGCCTCAGTCTCCTGAGTAGCTAGGACTACAAGGATTTATGCCTCCATGCCTAGCTAATTTTTTCATTTTTAGTAGACGTGGGGTCTCACTCTGTTGCCCAGGTTGGTCTCGAACTCCTGGCCTCAAGCAACCCTCCCACCTCAGCCTCCCAAAGTGTTAGGATTATAGGAATGAGCCACTGTACCTGGCCAGATATTCCTTCATAGCAACACAAATGGACTAAGACAGGGCCTGCAAATTGGCTGAGGTTGAACTGAAATTCAAGTGATGGAAGTGAAGAGTGAAAGCACTAAGGGTGACAAGAAGGCCCTAGGGGGACAAATCTCAGAAAGCACCAGAAAATGCCCTGGACTGACAGTAAGTGCACATCCTAAAGAGAAAATTCTGTCCGGGTGTGGTGGCTCATGCCTATAATCCCAGCACTGTAGGAGGCTGAAGCAAGAGGATTCCTTGAGCCCAATAATTTGAGACAAGCCTGGGCAACATAGCAAGTCCCCCATCTCTACAAAAAAAAAAAAAAACTAAAAATTAGTCTGGTGTGGTGACTGATACATGTGGTCCCACCTACTGGGAAGGCTGAGGTAGGAAGATTGCCTGAGCCCAGGAGGTTGAGGTTGCAGTGAGCTATAATTGCAACCACTGCTCTCTAGCCTGGATGACAAAACCCTGTATCAAAAAAAAAAAAGAAAAGAAAAGAAAAAAAAGGTCAGGTGTGGTGGCTCACACCTATAATCCCAGCACTTTGGGAGGCCGAGGTGGATGGATCACCTGAGGTCAGGAGTTCGAAACCAGCCTGGCCAACATGGTGAAACTCTGTATCTACTAAAAATACAAAAATTAGCCAGGCACAGTGGCGGGTGCCTGTAATCCCAGCTACTTAGGAGGCTGAGGCAGGAGAGTCGCTCGAACCCAGGAGGAGGAGGTTGCAGTGAGCCAAGATTGTGCCAGTACACTCCAGCCTGGGCGACAGAGCAAGACTCTGTCAAAAAAAAAAAAAGAAGAAGAAAAGAAAAAGGAAGAGAAAAATCTGTGTTTAAAGAAACTGGTGAACAGAGCTCTTGACTTATGCCTTCTGGGGTTCACAGTGACAGAGGAAGAGGGAGGGTACACAGAGAATCACAGAATGAGCCAGGTTTACAGGCAGCAGTTTGTCTCTGCAGAGCAGAGCAGAGCAGGAAGCTCAGGAGGCTCCCTGGCCCCTTCCTGCATAGCGTCTTCCAGCAATTAGCTGGCTCAGGAAATCCAACCCATACCACGATAAATAATAATAATAACAACAGTCTTGGTGCAGTGGCTCATGCCTGTAATCCTAGCACTTTGGGATGCCAAGGCAAGTGGACCACTTGAGGCCAGGAGTTGGAGACCAGCCTGGCCAACACAGCAAAACCACATCTCTACTAAAAATACAAAAATTAGCTGGGTGTGGTGGCACATGCCTATTACAGGCTACTGGGCAGGCTGAGGACAGAACTGCCTGAACCCAGGAGACGGAGGTTGCAGTGAGCCGAGATTACACTCCTGCACTTCATATTGGGCGACAGAGCAAGACTATGTCTCAAAAAATAATAATAATAATAACAATAACAGTATCATGATTATTCACTACTGGAATAAGAATAATAAAAAGACATATAATATTATATAAGATAAAAAACAACAACAGTAATAATATAGATCATTGATTCAGCACCAATACAGATTTTCTATAAGAAAAAATGTAGGGGGAAAAAGCAGCAAAATTATCAATTTCCAAAACTTCTTCATGAAATGTGGCTGGCAAAACTCAGGAAAGAAGTAAAGAAAATAAAATAAACATCACAGAAATGAAAACAAAAGCTGAAGGTGCAAAAGGGAGAAGAGATACTGCAGAAAATAGAGAAAGGCATACTAGAGATAGGCATACAAAACTGCAGTGAAAGAATGTAAAATATTACACAGTTATAGAACATGAGGGATAAAATTGCAAATGTAAAAGACAGGCAAAGGAGATCCAATATTAAACTCCCTTTAAAAATATGGAATGTAAAATAAAATGAGCCAAAGCAATGAAGGAAAACAAATGTTTAAGAAATACAATTCAAGAAAACTTTCCTGAAATAAAAGGCTTGACTCTACAAATTAAAAGGAAATATCATGATCATGGAAATTGACCCAGAATAGTCAACATTGATACATCTCCGTGTAAAGCTGCTGAACTTTATACATAAAGAAGCCTTTGAGTGGCATTTAAAAGTTCACTGACAGGAGCAAAAGATCAGGTTGGCTTCAGTTTTTTCCACGGCAACATTCAACACTTGAAGACACTGGAGAAATGCCCAAAAATCACAGCCAAGAATTTTCTATTTAGCCAAATTATCCTTCAAGTATAATGACTATGAACGGTTTTGAGCCTACAAAAACTCAAGGAGCTATAGAGTGAAGACTGAAACACATACATGCATTTGGATGACGGAAGAGAATAAGAGTGATATCAGCCCTGACAATCTAGAAATGATACAACTAACAAAAAATAATGGACAAGAGAAGGCAAAGAAGGAAGGAGATATAGTGTAGGAATTTTCTGTTCACTTCCTCTAGGATAGAGGAGAGACACAGAATATTATTTAAAGCTGACAAATCAAGTAATCAAGGTGTACTAGATGTAATAAAAGCCTATCGACAGTTCAAATGTAAATTGCAAGAAAAATAATGCTATAGGCTAAATTCAGAAAACTGACGAGAGGGAAGGAAAGAAGGAAGAACACAGAAACATATTAGGTTTTTAAGTTTATAACTGCTCAGCCTAGGAAACAATTAGACACTCTAAAGAAATAGAAACTATGATTATATAAAGTTACAATTAATTTTATGAGGGTAGTGACTAGAATAAAAATACCAACCTTCCTGCATATCAGAAGAATTATACACACATAGAGCAAAGATCATAGTGAAATACTTTTTAAAAAGAAACAATAAAAAGAGTACAGTATGAGAAAAGCCCAAGCATAGATATCAGTATGGAAACAAACCTCAATCATTAATAAAAGTAAGAGAATTTTAAATCCTATCACAAAGCTAATCCAAACTCCATGCTGTATAAAAGAGACATATGTAGAACAAAGCAATCCAAAATAAAATATAAACAACTAGGCAAACGTATACCAGGCAAATCCAAGCAAAATGAAAGTAAGGTGTATATTAATATTAGACAAGGTGAAATTGAGATAAAAAACATTGAATGACACAAAAAGGGCATTTGTAATGCTAAAGGGTACTATCCACAATTAAGATATAACAGTTATGAATATTTATATATCTGATTACACAGCAGCAATATTCTCAAAGCAGAAATTATCTAGACATATAGAAAAATAAACAAAAACCTGCCAGCTACAGAAGACTAATTCAATTCCCTCAGTTTATACTAGTGCAAGTTGACAAAACATAGCATAAATCTCTGATCCTTTTCATCCTGCAATGCCAGGTGGGATATAGCCTTCAGATATACACAGGCACGTCCACAATGACATGGACATGGGCCTTATTTCAGCATTACAGTCATGCACTGCACAATGACATTCTGTCAACAACAGACCGCATATACAACAGTGCTCCCACAAAATTATAATACTGTGTTTTTAGTATGTTTTATCTATGTTTAGAAACACAAGGCTTATCATTGTGTTATAATTGCCTATAGTATTCAGTACAGTCACTTGCTGAACAGGTGTGTAGCCTAGGAGCAATAGGCTAGACCATATAACCTAGGTGTTAGGTGTGTGGTAGGCTAGACCAGCTAGGGTTGTGTAAGTGCACTCTGTGATGTCAGCACGATGAAATTGCTTAACAGTGCGTTTCCCAGAATGTATCCCCATCTTTAAGCAATGCATGAATATTTGTAAAAGAATGACTTTCCTGTTTGCCAGTAGAGGACTGGTGAAATAAATTATAGGATAGCAATTCAATGTGCTGTACCAAAAAGAAAAAGAAAGCAAAAAGAATGAAGATCTCCATGTACTGATGTGAAAAGCACCAACATATGTTTATTTTCCGTTTAAAAGAAACAGCAATGTACTTAACAGAGAAGCACGCTACCTTCTATGCAAGGAGACAAATAAGAATATAAATTCACATCTGCCATGAGAAGACATGGAGGAAATTTTAATGCATATTGCTAAATGAGAAAAAAAACAATCTGTAAAGACTACACATTGTACGATCCCAAATATATGGCATTCTGGAAAAAGTGACAGTAAAAAGATCAGTGGTTTGTTGCCAGAAGTTGGGGTAGGGGAATATGGGGGCAGGGGATGGAGGATTTTTAGGGCAGTGAAACTTTTTATTTTTATTTTTATTTTTATTTATTTATTTATTTATTTGAGACAGAGTTTCCCAGGCTTGTTGCCCAGGCTGGAGTTCAGTGGTGCGATCTTGGCTTACTGCAACCTCTGCCTCCCAGGTTCAAGTGATTCTCCTGCCTCAGCCTCCCAAGTAGCTGGGATTACAGGCATGCACCACCAAGCCCGGCTAATTTCATATATTTTTTTTAGTAGAGATGGGGTTTCACCATGTTGGCCAGGCTGGTTTCGAACTCCTGACCTCAGGTGATCCGCCCACCTCGGCCTCCCGAAGTGCTGGGATTATAGGCGTGAGCCACCAAGGACTGGCCTTTTTTTTTTTTTTTCTTTTTATACAGGGTTTTGTTTTGTCAATGTTGACATTAGTATACTTTAAGATACAGACTTTCAAATATTTTCTAATAAAATATTTAAAATAGTAAAATATTTAAAACACAGGCCGGGCATAGTGGCTCATGCTTGTAATCCCAGCACTTTGGGAGGCCAAGGCGGGAGGATCACCTGAGGTCAGGAGTTCGAGACCAGCCTGGCCAACATGGTGAAACCCTGTCTCCACTAAAAATACAAAAATTAGCCAGGTGTGGTGGCGCACGCCTGTAATCCCAGCTACTGGGGAGGCTGAGGCAGGAGAATTGCTTGAAGCCGGGAGGCGGAGGTTGCAGTGAGCCAAGATCACACTGGGCGACAGAGTGAAACTCCATTTCAAAAAAAAAAGTATTTAAAACACACAAAAGCCTGTGTGCAAAAGGGCCCTACATCTGTTTCTATTCCACACTAGTACAGTTAGTCCCCCTTTATCCTTGGGGAATATGTTCCAGGACCTTCAGTGGATGCCTGAAACCACGGATAGTACCAAATCCTATATATACTATGTTTTTTCCTATGCATATATGCCTATGGGAAAGTTTCATTTATAATTAGGCACGGTAAGAAAGAAACAAAATAACTAATAATAAAATAGAATGGTACTGTGACAGTCGATGTGATAACTGAGACAGCTCCTAAATTACCCAAGGTTGGATGTATGTTGGAAAAAGTGATGATTCATGTCAGGGTGGGAAAGAGCTGGATGGTGGGAGATTTCATCATGCTACATAGAATGATGCACAATTTAAAACTTATGAATGGACTAGAAGACATTGGAGAAGAAAAAGGTGAAAGGGTGGGAGGAACACGCAGGGTGAAAAATTACCTATTGGGTTCAATGTACACTGTATGGGTGATGGGTACATGAAAACCCCAGACTTCACCAGTAGGGAATATATCCATGTAACAAAGCTGCACTTGTGCCTTCTGAATCTATAAAAATAAAAAATTAATAAAATTTAAAAAATAAGTATGAAAAGTTTATTTCTGGAACATTCCATTTCATATTTTGGTTGTGATTGCCAACGGGTAACTGAAACCATGGAAAGTAAAACCATGAATAACAAGGGACTTACTGTAGTCTTTTTCAGTCTTGATAAAAAGTAACATCTTGTTCCTTCTTTTACCTAAAAATCAATATAACAGTCCTTTTGTTTTGTTTATAAATGCTTAATCATTCCCCTTTACACAATGAATATGGGCTCAGTTAAATAAAACATAGCAAAAAGGCCTGCCACCTCCTTTCAACATTCCACTAGAAAGTCAAGTCTTAACAGCCAGGCCCGGTGGCTCACATCTGTAATCCCAGCACTTTGGGAAGCCGAGGCAGGCAGATCACCTGAGGTCGGGAGTTCGAGACCAGCCTGACCAACATGGAGAAACCCCTTCTCTACTAAAAATACAAAAATTAGCCTGGTGTGGTGACGCATGCCTGTAATCCCAGCTACTCGGAAGACTGAGGCACGAGAATCGCTTGAACCTGGGAGGCGGAGGTTGCAGTGAGCTGAGATCATGCCATTGCACTCCAGCCTGAGCAACAAGAGTGAAACTCCATCTCAAAAAATAAACAAAGAAAGTCAAATCTTATTCTCGAAGCCTCCAGCCACAAGCTGTCCAGTGGGGCACTGGAAATGTGGCTTGCTCAAACTGAGATGTAAAATATGTGTAAATATTACATGTAAAATGCACACCAAAGTTCAAAGACTTTGGATGGAAAAGAGTATAAAATAGCTCATTAATAATTTTTAATATTGATTACATGTTGAAATGATATTTGAAGTGTATTGGATTAAAGTATATTATTAAAGTTAATTTCACATGTGATTTTTCTTCTTACTTTCTTAACATGACTACTGGAACATTTAAAATTATATATGTGGCTCACATATTTCTACTGGACAGCTCTGCTCTAGGTGGTAGAAACATAAGCAGACAGGCTAGACTGGAGTATGCGGCAGTAACAAGACACCCTAAAAATCTCACTGATTGACCACAACAGCGTTTATTTCTCAGCCATCATGAGGTAGGAGGTGGGACCCGACTTTGGACCAGATTAAAGACTTGCTGAAACAGGAAAGAGACACCAAAAGCACCTCTCCCATCAGCGACATGACAGTTTGCCATTGCCATGGCAACACCCAGAAGTGACAGCCCCTTTCCATGGCTACAGTCCAGAAGTTGCCACTTTTCTCCTAGAAACTTCTGAATAGCCCACCCTTTAATTTGCATATAATTAAAAGTAGGTATAAGTATGACAGCCCCTGAGCTGCTGCTCTCCACACACTGCCTGTGGGGTAGCCCTGCTCTACAGGAGCAGTCACAGCTGTAACACTGCCACCTCCACAAAGCTGTTTTCTTCTGCCATTTGTTCACTCCTGAATTCTTTCCTGAAAGAGGCCAAGAATCCTCCCGGGCCAAGGCCCAATCTGGGAGCTCATCCGCCCTGCATCAATAACACATGAGCAACATAGATCAGCAGGGGAATCTGTTTCCACAATCAGTAGAGTGCCCAGGCTGATAGAAGCTTCCTCCAGTTCAGGCTCTCTGTCACTGCAGCAGTGGGAAGGAAGCACAGAGAATCCTGCATACATTCATCAAGTTTCCTCTTGGAAGTAACACACATCATCTGTTCTCAGAGAACTTTGGTCAAAGCAAATACCATTGTAATGCCTAATTTCACAGGATGCAAGTGCAATCCTTATATAATAGAAGAAGAAAAGCCAGAAATATTTAATGAACACCACAAGTGACTATGACAACATCTCACTATGTGTCCCATACAAGGCTAAAGTTGGCGTCTAAACAGCCACTCATGTTGACTCCCATTGATTTGAAATTAGCTATTTCTAGCAAACACTTGGAACCAACCCAAATGCCCATCAATGATAGACTGGATAAAGAAAATGTGGCACATATACACCATGGAATACTATGCAGCCACAAAAAAGGATGAGTTCATGTCCTTTGCAGGGACATGGATGAAGCTGGAAACCATCATTCTCAGCAAACTAACACAGAAACAGAAAACGAAACACCACATGTTCTCACTCATAAGTGGAAGTTGAACAATGAGAACACATGGACACAGGGAGGGGAACATCACACACCAGGCCTGTTGGGGGCTGGGGGGCTGGGGGAGGGATAGCATTAGGAGAAATACCTAATATAGGTGACGGGTTGATGGGTGCAGCAAACCATCATGGCACGTGTATACCTATGTAACAAACCTAAAAATAAATAATAAAATAAAAATTAGCAATTTTTCCAACTTATCCAGAGTTCACTTACATTCATAAGGCAATGATTTCAGAGTCTCAGGGAACATATGATTGTATGGCATCTGAATTCCCACCCATTGACAGCCATCACTTGAAGACTTCCAGTAATTCGGTTGTCTACTCCACCATAGGGAGATCCCATTAGCATGCTCAGCAGCCAGTTGTTTTTTTGTTTTTGTTTTTGTTTTTGTTTTGAGACAGAGTCTCACTCTGTTGCCCAGGCTGGAGTGCAGTGGCACGATCTCTGCTCACTGCAAGCTCCACCTCCCAGGTTCACGCCATTCTCCTACCTCAGCCTCCTGAGTAGCTGGGACTACAGGCGCCCGCCACCACGCCCAGCTAATTTTTTGTATTTTTAGTAGGGACGGGGTTTCACTATGTTAGCCAGGATGGTCTCTATCTCCTGACCTCATGATCCGCCCACCTTGGCCTCCCAAAGTGCTGGGATTACAGGCGTGAGCCACCGCACCCAGCAGCCAGTTTTTATTAGAATTTATGTTGAGCCAAATACTACCTTGTGCTTTGTACCCTAATTCAGAGCTGTGCAGATATATTTCAACAATTTTTTTACCAAATAGCTTTCAAATATGTGAAGACATCTACTATTACTCTTGTTGGACTTCTGCTCAAGGGGCTAAATTCTTTCAACTGTTCCTCATGTAAAATGGTGCCATGTCATCTGACTACTTTCGTTGTTTTGGTATCTAGTTGTCTTGTTCACAATTATGCGCTGCTACTTCCCAGAAAGGAAATGGTGCATTCCGATCCACTGCCATGTGACTAGTCTGAGCTTGACCACGTCACCTCCAAATAGAAATTCTGAATGCAATTGCAGTGTTCTTCTCAGACCACTTGCTCTTCCCCTCTGTCAGAAGTATGGGCAGGCCAGGTGCAATGGCTCATGCCTGTAATCCCAGCACTTTGGGAGGGCAAGGCGGGAGGATCGCTTGAGGCCAGGAGTTCGAGACCAGCCTGGGCAGCATAGCGAAGCCCCATCTCTACAAAAAAAATTTTAAATGGCTGAGCATGGTGGTGTGCACCTACGGTACCAACTACTTGGGAGGCTGAGGCAGGAGGATCATTTGAGCCCAGGAGTTCAAGGCTGCAGTGAGCTGTGATGGCATCACTGCACTCCAGCCTGAGTGACAGAGCAAGACTGTCTCAAAAATAACCAAGTATGGACACATCCCACATTGAGGCTACTCCTGCAGCCTGGATCCCAGAGTGATTTGTTACATAGCACAGAGACCTGATGAGCTACAGCAGTAACCCACCTAAAACATGGCCAAAAAATTACTATTTCTATTGGCCAGTGAGATTTGAGGTTGTTTGTTGCATGGCAAATTGTTCAATACAGAAATAATCCACATGTATAAATTTTGGGAAATGTTGGGTTTTTACTATCTTTCTCATTGTCAAGAGATTTTCTCCATATTAAACTTTATAATGCAATACTTAATTTCATTTATTGATTTCACAAACATTTATATAGCGGTTACTATATGCCAAGAACGATGCCAAGCAATTTGCAAAAATTAATTAGCTGAATCATCGTAAAACCTCCTAAAGCAGGTTCCCTTATTGTGCCCATTTCACCGATGTGGAAACTGAGACAGAGAGAGGTCAAGGTCACACAGCAGGTAAGCAGCAGTGTCAGAGGTCAAACCTACATAGTGTGGCCCTAGAGTCCACGTCTTCAACCACTACACTATGCAATGATCATAACCATTAACATTTATTGACTATAATCTGTACTTAGCATGATCAATCATATTTGATGCTCGTAACTCCAAGAAATGAGGGGAGGAATTTACACTCAGAGATGTAAAGTTACTTGCCCAATGTCACACAGTGACCTGGATGGCAACAAAGTCCATGCTCTATCCAAAAAAAAAGAAACCAAGCTCAGTGCGGTGGCTCAAGCCTGTAATCCCAACACTTTGGGAGGCCGAGGCGGGTGGATCACCTGAGGTTAGGAGTTCGAGACCAGCCTGGCTAACACAGTGAAACCCCGTCTCTACTAAAAATACAAAAAATTAGCCAGGCGTGGTGGCAGGCACCTGTAATCCCAGCTACTTTGATGGCTGAGGCAGGAGAATCACTTGAACCCGGGAGGCGGCGGTGGCAGTGAGCTGAGATCACGCCATTGCACTCCAGCCTGGGCAACAAGAGTGAAACTCCGTCTCAATAAATAAATAAATAAATAGAATTTTAAAAATTTGAAAAAGAAACCTCCAAATACTAATATAATCCATCAGTTTAATTCTTCCTATTTTAATCTGATGGGCAGAGATGTATCAACTGAGTCTTCACCGCCACTCTGTTTCCAAGAATTTGTTCATGCTCACCACCATCACTATCCTTAATAAATGTTTCCTGGATGTCTGCTTTATGGCAGGCATTGTCCAAAGCTCCTATGCCCCAGTTAAGACTGGAGGAATTGGCTCAATCTAACTAGGTCTTGATGTGGTGAAAGGTGAAATAAACAAACACTCCTGTGGACAGAGGAGCATCCGGCACCGTGGTCAGGTGGCTCTCACTTGCAGACGACAGTTTTCACAAGATTGCATAGCAACCAGCTGCCCCAGAAAGTGGCAGCAACAGAAAACACAATATTCCCATCCTCCTCCTGTTTCATTATCACCAGGGAGGGCGTCAGCATGAAGGGAGCAGTGTGAAATGGACAATTCACACACCTTCCACGTTTCTCAACAATGTCAGTCCCTGCTGTTGCCACAGCCGCTGTGGTCTTCTCACAACAAGAAGAGTATTAGACATGGACCAGCAGGAAAGCACACGCTCACAGGCACGTGCCCGTGCTCACAAACACACACACATGTGCATGTACACACGCACACTCCCTACACCCCTTCTCCATGCCCAAAAGGTGTCAGGGAATCTGGAGAAAAGAGAGACAGTGAGAAAAGAGAGACTCTTTTCTTTTCTGGGAGCCTTCGGAAGACCATCTTCTTTAAGTCCTCTTACAGCAGGGGTCACCAAACATTTTGGCACCAGGGACCAGTTTTGTGGAAGGCCATTACTCCATGGATGGTTGCGGAGAGGATTAGATTCTCACTATGAGTCTCTGGCATGGCTTTCCTGCATGTCACATGTTATCAGGAGTACTGAAGACAGGAAGATAATGCCAGTCTTGGACAATACTGTACAGCAGCGGTCCCCAACCTTTTCTTTTTGGCACCAGGAAGCAGTTTCATGGAAGACAATTTTTCCATGGACTGGGTTGGCAGGGATGGTTTTGAGGTGATTCAAGTGCGTTACATTTATTGTGCACTTTATTTCTATTATTTATTTATTTATTTATTTATTTATTTGAGACAGATCTTACTCTGTCACCCAGGCTGGAGAGCAGTGGTGTGATCTCAGCTCACTGCAACCTTCCGCCTCCTGATTTCAAGTGATTCTCTGTCTCAGCCTCCCGAGTAGCCGGGATTACAGGCGCTGGCCACCAGGCCCGGCTAATTTTTTTTTTTTTTTTTTTTTTTTTTTTTTTAGTAGAGACGGGATTTCACCATCTTGGCCAGGCTGGTCTTGAATCCTGACCTCAGGAGATCCACTCACCTCGGCCTCCCAAAGTGCTGGGATTGCAGGAATGAGCCACCGTGCTTGGCCCTATTATTATTACATTGTAATATATAATAAAATAATTATACAACTCACCATCATGTAGAATCAGTGGGAACCCTGAGCTTGTTTTCCTGCAACTAGATGGTCCCATCTGGGGGTGATGGGAGACAGTGACAGACCATCAGGCATTAGATACTCATAAGGAGCACACAACCTAGATCCCTCATATGCACAGTTCACAATAGGGTTTATGCTCCTGTGAGAATCTAACGCTGCCACTGATCTGACAGGAGGTGGAGCTCAGGTGGTAATGTGAGCAATGGGGAGTGGCTGTAAATACAGATGAAGCTTTGCTCACTTACCCACCTCTCACCTCCTGCTGTGTGGCCTGGCTCCTAGCAGGCCATGGACTGGTATCTGTCCACAGCCCAGAGGTGGGGACCCCTGTCTTACAGCACGAGGTAACAGACCAGTGGCTCCAGCGGAATCTTTGTCCAGTTTCTTCCTTCACTGTCAAACAGACTACTTCTGGAATACAGAGGTCTGAGGGCCCTTGAGGTCTCATCTGGTACACCTTGAGGCAGGGCAGGGCACAGCCAGTGATGATATGGGCTTTCCTTCATCCCTGCCCACCCAGCCCTCCTGGAGCCTCCTGGTACCAGGAGAAAGTTCAGTCCCTCTCGGACATTTGAGAGACTCTTGTCTTTAAATGGGGAGAATTAAGGAGCTCTACTTTCATATTCTGAGCATTTGGATGTCAGTCAATTCTTCTCTAATCATGTGGCCTAATTCTCAAAAATGAGCTTTGTCCCCACTGACACCCGTACCCTAGCCTCTGGCCATCTGGACCTTGTTTTGATGAACTACTCCCTGGTGATAAACACCTATTCCTCCAGGACAAAGAGAAACCATGCTTTGGGGTTGTTGTTTGTTTGCCTGTTTGTTTGTTTGTTTGTGGTAGAGACAGAGTCTCGCTCTGTCACCCAGGCTGGAGGGCAGTGATGTAATCATAGCTCACTGCAGCCTCAAACTCTCGGGCTCAAGTGATTCTCTTGCATCAGCCTCCCAAATAGCAGTGACTGCAGGTGCATGCCACAATGCCTGGCTAATTTTGGGGGTGGGTTTGGTAGAGATGGGGTCTCACTATGTTGCCCAGGCTGGTCTTGAACTCCTTGCCCAGGTTGCTCAAGCAACCCTCTCACTTTGGCCTCCCAAGTAGCTGGGATTACAGGTGTGAGTCACTATGCCTGGCCAATCACCATGCTTTTGCTAGTCTTCCTTTTCAAGGTCAAGTCTCCCGTCATACAAATCCAGCTCTAAGCTTGAGCCTGGCTTTCTACGTTAATGCCACCGACTGTCTCATCTACCTCACTGATCTTCAACACAGCCCACCATCATTTTTTCGGGGGCCCTGATTACTTCTTGCTGAATCAGTCATTTCCTGTCAGTCATTCTTCATTTTATTTGATCCTATTATAACACATTTCTTACTGTAATAGAGTTTGGGGGTTACAAATCCCCCACCAGCCCCTCCAGTCCTTTTGGGCAAGTACCACATAAGTAGTGCATCTTAGTCATCTGTGTATCCACAGCAACCGGTCCCCAGAGAAAGCCCTCAGCTAGTAGTTGCTGAGCGAACACCTCTCACCAGCCATGGCAGTCTGGCATTCTCAGCTGGGTGACCAAGATTCAAAGGGCTAGGAAGCTCAGGTCAGCCCAAGAGAGTTACCGTCAAGAAGCTAAAAGACACACTGCCTCACAAGCCCAGTTAAGATTTTGCCTTTTTCCATCTCTGTTGCTATGGAAATAGAGCTCCCCATATGCGGCAGAATCATATAAGTAGAGTATTTTTTCCAAGTAGCATCTCTGAGTGGAATTCCCATTGCAAGGATTCAGGCTTTCCCTCCCAGGAAGCTTTAGATGCCATTTAGATCCTCTGGGATTCAGAGGATCCTAGAGTCTGAAGAGAGAGCAGAGAAGACCACCTCCCTGTTCTTTTTAACCACCCCCAACCCCACACCCCATCTTCCATTATCTCTCTCTTCCTTCCTCTTCAGCCCAAATGTTCAGAGAGCCAAGTGGCCTCTCAAGATCTTCTAATAAAGATAGACCTCTGGCCAGGCACGGTGGCTCATGCCTGTAATCCCAGCACATTGGGAGGCTAAAGAGGAAGACCATTTGAGTCCAGGAGTTTGAGACCAACCTGGGCAACACAGCAAGATCCCATCTCTATTGGAAAAAAAAAAACAGTCAAAACAAAACAAAACAGAAAGATAGACCTCTGATCTGTGCAAGGGAGAGTAACAAAATTACCTCCACATCAAGGGAACATCTGAAGCAATTTTATCTGCTCTGTAACCACAATGGAGTCAATATAACTTAATGGGAAAAAAAATGGCCTAGATGAGGCATATGCATAAGGAAGAAAGGATGCAAGCATTTATTAAGCACCTACTTTGTGTCAAGCTTTATATTGGTGCATAATATGATTTGGTTCCGTGTCCCCACCCAAATCTCATCTCGAATTATAATCCCCATAATCCCCACATGTCAAGGGCAGGACCTGGTGGGAGGTGATTGGATCACGGGGGCAGTTTCCTCCATGATGTTCTCTTGATAGCGAATGAGTTCTCACAAGATCTGATGGTTTTATTTTATGAGCGTTTGACATTTGCTCCTACATGCACTGTCTCTCTTGCCTGCCACCATGTAAGACATGCCTGCTTCTCCTTTTGCCATGATTGTAAGTTTCCTGAGGCCTCCCCAGCCATGCAGAACTGTGAGTCAATTAAACCACTTTCCTTTATAAATTACCCAGTCTTGGATATTTCTTTATAGCAGTGCACAAACGGACTAATACAGTGCACTTTCTCACTTAACTTGCAGAGCAGTTCCATGCAATAAGTATCACTACCTCCTTTTACAGATGAAACAATGGAGGCTTAGCAATCTCAAGTAATGGTTACGTTATAAAGCCAAGACTGGAACTTAACTCAGATTTTTTGAATCCCAATGTAGTGCTCTTTCTACTATATTTGAGCCTCTCCCACACATAATGAGCACGCATTATCCTAACCAAGAATTTCACTTTTGATTTCATTTTCAGTGCTCCAAATAAGTTGCCTTCAGTTTGCTCTGTGGCCCTGACACCTTCTTGTTTTGCCAAAATAGTCAAAATGTGGGAAGACAACAGGTGAGATGGGAAAAGATCAGCTACACCACATAATTGGCCCCGGATATGGTTTCACTTTGTCCCCACCCAAATCTCATCAAGATAATTCTCACATGTTGTGGGAGGGACCTAGTGGAAGATAACTGAATTGTGGGGGCAGTTTTCCCCATACTGTTCTTATGGTAGTGAGTAAGTCTCACGAGATCTGATGGTTTTATAAGGGGAAACCCCTTTCTCTTGGTCCTCATACTCTCTTGTCTGCCGCCATGAAAGACGTGCCTTTTGCCTTCTGCCATAATGGTGAGGCCTCCGCAGCCAGATGGAACTGTGAGTCCATTAAACTTCTTTTTATTCTTATGAACTACCCAGTCTCTGGTATGTCTTTATCAGCAGCATGAAAACAGACTAATACAGTCCCTTAGTCCTCAAATACTGGCTGGTTTGGGGGCCGCACTTCTGATCTCCCTGCCAAGTCAGCAGGCCAGTGGCATCAATGTGCCAGCAAGCATTTTAAAATAATCTGTTCTTATTTTGAGTCAGCATTTCCTGAGAGTGAGACTTCTGGATAAAATCACAATCAAGTATCAGACAGGACTCAAAATGGGGAAGAAAAAAAAAAAGGCCATTTTAGCCACGTTTAAATCTTGCCTGCCACTGAAATGCTACCTTTCTCAACCTGAGTCCTGTGGGAAATAAAGGGATGGATAAAGGGCATAGAGAGAGAGGATATGCTTTCTGTTTGATTTGGAGGTAAACATTTTCCCCAACCCCACTCTTCATGTCTCAGGGTACATTTCCATTCTGCCCTATCTAAAAACCACCAGGTATGGTGATTTTAAAACAGTGATTCTCAAAGTAGGGTTATCCCAGACTGGCAACATTAGAATCAACTGGGAACTTGTTAAAACTGCAAATTTGGGGGCCCTACTCCAGGGCCCTACTGAATCAGAAAGTTGGTGGCACCCACTGAGATCTATCTTTTAGAAGTTTTCTGGCTGGTTCTGGAACACTCTCAAATTAAACAACCCTTGACTTGAAAGGCTGGTTCTTTTTTCCTTTCTTTTTTTTTTTTTTTTTTTTTTTTTTTTCAGAGACAGGGTCTCACTCTGTCACCCAGGCTGGTGTGCAGTGACATAATCATAGCTCACTGGCAGCCTCGACCTCATAGGCTCAAGCCATCCTCTTGCCTCAGCCTCCCAAGTAGCTGGGACTACAGGCATGCACCACCATGCCTGGCTCATTTTTTAATTTTCTGTAGAGATGGGGGGCGGGGGGTCTCCCTATGTTGTCCAGGCTGGTTTCGAACTCCTGGCTTCAAGCGATCCTCCTGCCTCGGCCTCCCAAAGCACTGGGATTACAGCTGTGAGCCACCACACTCAGCCTCCAGGTTGGTTCTCTTACTCTCTGAACACATTCCCTCTCTCCAGCCCTCCACCCATCCCTTTATTTCCCACAGGACTCAGGTTGAGAAAGTTTGCATCCTAGTGACAGGTGAGATTTAAACATTGCTGAAACTGACATTTTGCTTTTAAAAATTTCCAGTCCTATCTGATACTTGATTGCAATTTTATCCAGCGGTCCCACTCTCGGAAAATACTGACTCAAAATAAGAACAGATTATTTTAAAATGCTTGCTGGCACATTGATGCCACTGGCTGGTTCAGACTAACTAATTAATCCTGATTTGACCTGAATTAATGCCTAATCTGTGTAAAATGATGGAGATTTACTGGAATGCGGCAAATCTGAGAATATGAAACCAAAGGCACGTGGGAGTGGATTCAACATGAGGGTGACATGAGGATTACAGCACCTCTTCAGCTGGTGCATTATTTGAAGTTTGAATTTTCTTCCTCTCTCCCCTCCACCCCCACCTCCTCCAAGGGAAAAAAAAAAATTACCAGAAGACATGAGCATATTGTCTCTTTTCTTCCCAAATAAAGGTAAACTGACAGTGCTTTCAATGAAAGCCTCTGTGTGATTGGAATTAAATGTCAAATACGATTTTCTGTTGGCAATTCAAAATATTGGTGTCAAAACCAAAACTGACAGCATGGCTGCAGATTAGTATCTGTCTGGATCGCGGCATCACACTGCGGGGAAGGTTTATGATTTAGTAGATTAACACAGCTCTCTTCACACTAGCACTTAAGAGATAATTTGTTCAAGCAGGAGCCGATTAGATTGCGATGCCCATAAGCAGAAGCTCTGTCCCCTGAAGTTCCGTCAGGCATTTGATAGCACACCCTGCCCCTGTGGGGGTCTGCCATCATTACTGGGTGACAGGCAGGAGAGGTGAGCGGGCCACAGCTGCCAGCTGCCTGGCTGTCAGTAGCCACCAAGTGATGTCTGCTGGCGATATCTCAGAGGAAAAAAAATGGAGCTTCTATTGATCCAACCAATATGAAATGGCCTTGCAGGTTGGAGATCTGATTCACTGAACTTTGCTGCCTGCATGGGATGGAGGGAAGAGAGGGACTCCCTGGCAAGTCACTGAATCATCCACTTGACCACTAGGTTTCTCCTAGCTCTAGAAAAAAGAAAGCAAGCAGGGCTCAGAGAGGTTAAGAGACTTGTCCAAGATCACAGAGCTCGGGAGGGTGAGAAAAAGATAGTTTATATTGCTCAAGACTTGCAAAGTGGTACAACCTGTGTTAGGCACTTTTATCCCCAATATCTTGCGTGATATTCACGATGACTTTGATGTTTTTATGGGGCAAACTAGGTTATGAGTGTTAGGGAAATGGCCTAAGCCACAGCAAGTCCACGGCAGTGTTAGAACTAGGTCTCTTCTTATTTCTTTTTTTATTTTTTTATTGTTACTATTTTTTGAGACAGGATCTTACTCTGTCGTCCATGCTGGAGTACAGCGGCACGATCATGGCTCACTGCAGCCTCAATTTCCCAGGCTCAAGTGATCCTCCCACTTCAGTCTTCCATAGGACTACAGGGATGCGCCAGCCACCACACCCGCCTATTTTTTTATTCTTTGTAGTGAGAGGAGTTTGCCATATTACCCATGTGCTTCTATCTCATGCACCTGACATTTCTGCCAAATGACAGCCGTAGAACCCAGATAATAAAATAAATAAAATGAATGCCCTGTGTCTTGACCAACCATAAATTGTAACAGATTCTTGGCAAGCCAGATTTAAGAGTTTCATCTTGCCGAGACGATGTTTGTTCTTTCTTTTTTCCCCCTTGTCCTCACTGCCGGGGAAGAAGGAAAAATGGTCAAAGTCGTCAGCTCAGGACAGCATTTCTATTATTCAACAATGCTGGGGTGTGACAGCATAGAAGACTCACAAAATAATGTTCAGACTCTGGTTTTAGAATGTTTACTCTCTTCTGGATGAACTCTGACATCCAAATGCATTAATGCAATGCCATTTTCAACTCTCATGCCAATCTCCATCCTTGTACGTATCAGAATTTTAATGCCTGCTTCCCTGTTTGAGTTATGGTAATTTATTGTAATAGTGTATTTTGACCTTTTCAGTATTTTGTATTTTTATTGGATAGCTGTTTCACCTCTTCCCTGGAGGGTTAGCCAGGCTGAAAATGAGAGAGAATGGTAAGACCAACCAATCAAAATACAGAATATTAAAAAGGTCAACACACAAGAGCAAACTACTAATTTGGAAAACACACAAATGCAAAAAGGATGAAAGCTCCAAACAGCATGGTGGCACAGCAAGAGTAAGTGGACAAGAGAAGGCTAAGAGGGACCTCTCAACCCATGGCCCAGCAGTCTGTTCAGCCATTGCATGGAAACAAGGCCCTCATCAGACACCAAAGGGCGGCAGGAATCAATGCAAACTCCAAAGGACGTCACCTGTGCCATTTTTGTTTCTACCTGGCCGATGAAAATGGCAAGGAGAGGGGGTGAGGTTGAAAGGTCCCAGCCTGAAGATGCCAGGGGACTTTTAAATATGATGTTCAATTGCCAGTTGCGCCAAGAGTGTTGGCCGGGCACGGTGGCTCACACCTGTAATCCCAGCACTTTGGGAGGCTGAGACGGGCTTGAGGTTGGGAGTTCGAGGCCAGCCTGACCAACATGGAGAAACCCCGTCTCCACTGAAAAAAAAAAAAAAAAAAAAAATACAAAATTAGCCGGGCATTGTGGTGCATGCCTATAATCCCAGCTACTCGGGAGCCTGAGGCAGGAGAATCCCTTGAACCCAGGAGGCGGAGGTGGCAGTGAGCTGAGATTGCAACACTGCACTCCAGCCTGGACAACAAGAGTGAAACTCTGTCTCAAAAAAGAAAAAGAAAACAAAAGGAGTATTATGGACAACCCTCTATCCACAGTCAGATGAACATCTCAGGGGTTTAGAACTGATACTCACCTATTTCTTTTTTCTTTTTAATTTTTTTAGAGAGACAAAATCTGACTCTGTCACTCAGGCTGGAGTGTAGTGCTGTGATCATAGCTCACTGCAACCTCAAATTCCTGAGTTTAAGCGATCCTTCCATCTCAACTTCCTGAGTAGCTGGGACTACAGGCGCATGCCACCATGCCTGACTAATTATTTTATTTTTATTTTTATAGAGACAGGGTCTCCCTATCTTGCCCAGGCTGGTCTCGAACTCCTAGCCTCAAATGATCCTCCCACCTCGGCCTCCCAAAGCGCTGGGATTACTGGCATGAGCCCCGTGCCCAGGACAAGAAATCCCCAAACCTCCTCCATTGACTCTTTCTAGCTGGATTATGTAAATTAGAGTATAATAATAAGTGTATCTTGACAATCAAGACTAATAGAACCAGAGAATTTGAAGCACACTAATTCAAGTGGTCTTTCAGAGCTAGTGTCCTTGAGGTTAGACCCAGTAACTGAAAGGACACTGAACAAGTTACCTGGGTATAATCTCTCACCTACTAAAAATCTTATTATTTGTTTTTTTGTTGTTTGTTATTTTTTCTTTTCTTTTCTTTTGAGGCAGGCTTTCACTCTGTCACCCAGGCTTGAGTGTAGTGCCACAATCTCAGCTCACAGAACCTCTGCCTCCCAGGCTCAAGCAACCCTCCCATCTCAGTCTCCCACGCAGCTGGGACTACAGGTGCGCAACACTTTGCCTGGCTAATTTTTTTACTTTTTGTAAAGGCAGGGTCTCACTATATTGCCCAGGCTGGTCTCGAACTCTGGCGCTCAAGTGATCCACCTGGCTCGGCCTCCGAAAGTGCTGGGATTACAGGTGTGAGCCACCACACCTGGCTAAAGACTTATATTGCATTGGATGTTAATAACACAGAACAATATGTACAGAAAGGTCCCTGTTATCCTTGGATTTTTGGTATCAGAAAAGGGCCTCTTAAAGAAAATGCACTTAAAACACAGACCAAAATCTCAATGTCAAAAGTAAAAATACTTTGACTGTGACTTCATCTTGTAAAAATAAATGAAAATTCATGAAGTGATGATTATGTTGTATATTAAAAATGTAGGTTAAAACTCCAACCATATTCTTAAAGTCAAAAGGATTTCAAGGTTGACTGGGAAGCTGAGGCACAATTTTTCCAACGAAATTTTATGGTAATATAGATAAATCACCCTTTACAACACCTTTGACACAATCATAAAAAGCATGACTTTTACAAAACATTTAGAGAGCCTTAGGGCTCCTTTTGACGGAGTCTCGCACTGTCGCCTGGACTGGAGTGCAGTGGCACAATCTCGGCTCACTGGAACCTCCAGCTCCTGGGTTCAAGCAATCCTCCCTCTTCAGCTTCCCAAGTAGCTGGGACTACAGGTGTGCACCACCACACCCAGCTAATTTTTGTATTTTTAGTAGAGACAGGGTTTCACCATGTTGGCCAGGCTGGTCTCGAACCCCAGACCTCAGGTGATCTGCCCACCGCAGCCTCCCAAAGCGCTAGATTTAAGGCATGAGCCATCACGCCTGGCCAAAAATATTACCATTTTCTGTGAATGCTGCCACATGCAAAACTTGGGGAGCATTGACTTTGAACCACTCTGGTGGATTGGTGGATCTTCTTTTTTTCTTCGTTTTTGTTTGTTTGTTTGAGACAGGGTCTTGCTCTGTCACCCAGGCTGGAGTGCAGTGGCACGATCTCGGCTCACCACAACCTGCACCTCCCAGACTCAAGAGATCCTCCCACTTCAACCTCCCAAGTAGCTGGGACCACAGACGCACATCATCGCACCTGGGTAAATTTTGCATTTTTTGGTAGAGACAGGGTCTTGCCATGTTGTCCAGGCTGGTCTCAAACTCCTGAGCTGAAGTGATCCACCCACCTCGGCCTCCCAAAGTGCTGGGATTACAGATGTGAGCCACTGCGCCCAGCCCTGGTGGATTTTCTTTGGGCCCATAGACCATCCCCTTGTGACTTGCCCCATCTTAGATCTTCTGAGCTCCTGCTTTGACTCTTGGCAATTTAAGTAATTCTAGATAATGGTATTGTTCATCTGCTGCGTGTCAGGCACTCTTCTAATTTTTGCACACACGTGGCTTTCACATGAGTTACAAGTTCTCTGGCTCTTTTTTGCTTCACCTGCAAAATGGGGGTGTTATGAGTCGAATATTTGTGTCCCCTCCAAAATTCATACATTGAAATCTAATCTCCAATGTGATGGTATCTGGAGGGGAGGCTTTGGGGAGGTAACTAAGTCATGAGAATGAAGCCCTCATGAATGAGACAAGAAGAGGCCAAGCTGGGTGCAGCAGCTCACGCCTGTAATCTCATTGCTTTGAGAGGCTGAGGTGGGAGGATCGCTTGAAGCAAGGAGTTCAAAACCAGCCTGGGCAACATAGTGAGACTCCATCTATAAAAAAGAATAATTTAAAAATTAGCTGTGCATGGTGGCATGTGCCTTTGATCCCAGCTACTCCGGAGGCTGAGTCAGGAAAATCACTTGAGCCCAGGAGTTCAAAGCTGCAATGAGCTATAATCGCACCACTGCACTCCAGCCTGGGTGACAGAGCAAAACCCTGTCTCAAAAAATGTAATTAAAAAAAAAAAAAAAGGCAGGGCTCAGTGGCTCATGCCTGTAATCCCAGCACTTTGGGAGGCCGAGGCGGGCAGATCACCTGAGGTCAGGGGTTTGAGACCAGCCTAGCCAACATGGTGAAACCCCATCTCTACCAAAAATACAAAACTTAGCTGGGCGTGGCGGTGCATTCCTGTAATTCCAGCTACTTGGGAGGCTGAAGCAGGAGAGTCACTTGAACCGGGCAGGCGGAGGTTGCAGTGAGCTGAGATCATGCCATTGCATCATTCCGGCCTGGGCAACAAGAGTGAAACTCCATCTCAAAAAAAAAAAAAAAAAAAAAAAAAAAGAGAGGGCAGAGAAACAGCTTGCTCTCTTTTAGCCATGTAGGATACAACATGAAGTTGGTCATCTGTAACCCAGAAGGCGACCCTCACCAGACCCTGACCACGCTGGCACCCTGATCTTGGACTTCCAGCCTCCAGAACTGTGAGAAATACATCTCTGTTGTTTCCAAGCCACCCAGTCTGTGGTATTTCTCATAGCAGCTCAAGCTAATTAGAGGAATTAGCACCGGAATTAATGCAGCCACCTCTAAGTACATTCCTTAAGGGCATTTAGAAAGAGAACACTTTCTCTAAAATAATGTTTTCAAACACTTAACCTGAAAAAGAAGTGTCGGAATTTCCAGCAGAAACAGAATAAGAGGAGGAAGAGTTGGCACTCGGCTGGGGGAAGCAAGTTTATGGTAAAATAGAACCCATGAGTGGATGGTTGGCAGCTGCAGACATGAGCTACTTAGAAAATCAAGCCCAGGGCCGGACACGGTGGCTCATGCCCGAAATCCCAGCACTTTGGGAGGCTGAGGTGGGGAGATCACCTGAGGTCAGGAGTTAGAGACCAGCCTGGCCAACATGGTGAAACCCTGTCTCTACTAAAAATACGAAAATTAGCCGGGCGTGGTGGTGCATGCCTGTAATTCCAGCTACCTGGGAGGTTGAGACAGGAGAATCAGTTGAACCCAGGAGGCAGAGGTTGCAGTGAGCCAAGATCGCGCCACTGCACTCCAGCCTGGGCAACAGAGTGAGACTCTGTCTCAAAAAAAGAGAAAGAAAATTAAGTCCAACAGTAAGAAATCAGCTTCCAGAGAATTTCAGTCCCAGACCTAGGCCCAGAAACATGACTGGGCCTTTCTGAATGACTCTAACCAAGCACTAATATATATAGTATTTACTCAAGGAAGATGGCTCCAGAGTGACGAATGAGATTTAGTTAGTTGCTGTAACATATAATATTTCTTGGAGTTTCCAGTTCACCTATGAAAAAATTGATTCTGGCCAAGCGTGGTGGCTCACGCCTGTAATCCCAGAACTTGGGGAGGCCGAGGCAGGTGGATTGCCTGAGGTCAGGAGTTCGAGACCAGCCTGGCCAACATGGTGAAACCCCGTCTCTACTAAAAATACAAAAATTAGCCAGGCATGGTGGCCGGCACCTGTAATCCCAGCTACTTGGGAGGCTGAGGCAGGAGAATCACTTGAACCCGGGAGGCGGAGGCTGCAGTGAGCCAAGATTGTACCATTGCCTCCAGCCTGGGCGTCGCAGCGAGACTCCGACTCAAAAAAAAAAGAAAAAAGTCATTCTTCTTTTACAATATATGTCTGATTTTTGTAATTTCTCAGGCTACCATCAAATGACTTCCATTTATTTCAAAAGACATTTCATCTGCCTTGAGCTTTTACCTGCTAGAACTTGGTTCTAGTATCCACTGCTACTATGTTATAACATGCACCAAATTATGCACAGAAATGACAGACGAAGGCTCTCATCTTCACACAAAAGTGACTTAAAATCCCATGTTCCCCTTTGCAGACGTTGGTAAAACTATCACCAAAAACAAGGTGAGGCTGGGCATGGTGGCTCAGGCCTGCAACCCCAGTGCTTTGGGAGGCCAAGGCAGGAGTTCAAGACCAGCCTAGCCAACATGGTGAAAACCTGTCTCTACTAAAAACACAAAAATTAGCCGGGCGTGGTGGCAGGCACCTATAATCCCACCTACTCAGGAGACTGAGGCATGTAAATCACTTGAACCCGAGAGGCGGAGGTTGCAGTGAGCCGAGATCGCACCACTGCACTCCAGCCTGGGCAACACAGTGAGACTCTGTCTCAAAACTAAAAATAAAAATAAAAAGATGAAAATTAAGAATCTGCTCACTCTTGGTGTTTCATAGAGGCTTTCCTCTTTTTTTCCAGGGTAAATCACTTGTGATTATTGTTTCTTTGCCTTGGCTCCTCTGTGTAACAAATCATCAAATCAACTTTTGTTCTAGGAATTTATTTAGTTAGTTAATTGATCCTTCCAGGCTCAGAGGTACTGAGCTTGACACCAGAGGCCCTTTTCTCTATAGTAATGTAGCACCTTTCTCTAGAGAGTGCTAAGCATTTGCAAATACCAACTAATTATTCATTGAAGGTATTTCACTGAATTAGAAAGTTGCAAATTATAGAAAAATTGAAATCAACAACTGTTTCTTAATAATTACAGTTCTTGAAGAGATTATGCATTTCCATGCATTGGTCATGCTCTAATTATGGTCTGAAGTAACTACTCACTGACCAACCAATAATTAGTAGCATTATAATTATAGGAGGTTGTTGTTGTTTTGGATTTTTATTTTGAGATGAAATCTGGCTCTGTCTCCCAGGCTGGAGTGCAGTGGTGCTGTCTCAGCTTGCTGCAACCTCTGCCTCCTGGATTCAAGCAATTCTCCTGCCTCGGCCTCCCAAGTAGCTGGGACTATAGGTGTGCACCACCATGCCTGGCTAATTTTTGTATTTTTAGTAGAGACAGGGTTTTACCATGTTGGCCAGGCTGGTCTCAAACTCCTGACCGCAGGTGGTCTGCCTGGCTCAGCCTCCCAAAGTGCTGGAATTACAAGCGTGAGCTGCTGTGCCTGGCCTATAGGAGGTGTTTTGTTTTTTGTTGTTTTGTTATTGCTGTTATTGTTGTTGCTGTTGAGATGGAGTCTCGCTCTGTAGCCCAGGCTGGAGTGCAATGGTGTGATCTCGGCTCACTGCAACCTCCGCCTCCCAGGTTCAAGCGATTCCCCTGCCTTAGCCTCCCAAGTAGCTGGGATTACAGGCACACACTGCCACGCCCAGCTAATTTTTTTTGTATTTTAGTAGAGATGGGGTTTCACCATATTCCCCAGGCTGGTCTCGAACTCCTGAGCTCAGGCAATCCACCCACCTTGGCCTCCCAAAGTGCTAGGATTACAGTCGTGAGCCACCACGCCCAGCCCTTTCATATGTTTTTGAACCCTAGTCCACGGAGCCCCAAAATCAGAGCATAAACACAATAGGAAATCAATCCATTGCCACTTTATCTGTCTATATTACCATTAATAAATTATGAAGGAGATCCTTTCTGAAAATTTAAGGGCCTGGGGCATGTATTCATGCCAATAAGCTCTTACTTGTACTGTACAACAGATGTCTAAATCTAGACCTATTTTGTCTCGCATTTTGTTCTTATTCCTTTTGTCTCCTTCATTCTGTCTCCTCCCTCTAGTTCCTTCTAAGTGTACTGTCATTAATATTCTTCCTTTCTTTGAAATTCCTCCTTAAAAGATCTCTGTACAAAGATGAAAGATGCAAGAGGAAAACAGTATCACAAAATTGACATGAAATTTGAGATCAGCTCTTCCAGCTGGAGGATGGAAGGAAGAAGGGCCACACATTAAAAGCAGAGATTGTGGCTGGGAACGCTGGCTCACACCTGTAAGCAGTTTGGGAGGCCGAGGCAGGAGGATCACTTGAGGCCAGGAGTTCAAGACCAGCCTGGGCAACATGGTGAGACACCCCCCATCTCTACAAAAAATAAAAAATTAGCCAAGCATGGTGGTGTGCACCTGTGGTCCCAGCTACTCAGGAGGCTGAGGTAGGAGAATTGCTTGAGCCCAAGAGGTTGAGGCTGCAGTGAGCCGTGATGGGGTGGCTGAGGGACAGAGCAAGACCCTATCTCAAAAAAACAAAAAAATAGAGGTTGGAGAGAAGGTAACACTAATCTTCTTGCTTCCCCTATCCAGAAGAGCTCTATGTTCTAGCTCTGTCTCCTTCTCACCTGGAAGCAAAGATCACTGAGAATTCTTGAGGACTATGTTTTACTCCTGCCCTACGCGGAAAGGTGAGAAGGGAACTCCACCTATTATTTGCTCAGAAAGAATATCTAGAGAATTCTGGGAGGCAGAGGCCAGATAATTGCTTAAGGCCAGAAGTTCCAGACCAGCCTCGACAACATAGTGAGACCCCATTTCTTAAAAAAAAAAAAAAAAGTTTTAATTAGCCAGGGTGGGCATGGTGGTGTGTGCCTGTGGTCTCAGCTGCTCGGGAAACTGAAGCAGGAGGATCACTTAAGCCCAGGTGTTCGAGGTTACAGTGAGCTATGATCGTGTCACTGTACTTCAGCCTGGGTGACAGACTAAGACTCTGTCTCTATTTTAAAAAAAGAAAAAAAGTCTAGATAATCCTGCAGCTGATAGTCTGGTGCCTTAGATATTTCAAAAGACCTTTCCACCACAAAACAGTCAGATGATGGGAGAATTACAATAAACATATTGTAAATGCATTGCTGAGCCTACAAGAAGATACGAAAAATCTCCAAGGGCAAAAAAAAAAAAAAAAAAAGTTTTGTAACACCAGACTTCTAAGCAAACACCAAAGTGTGGTTGTTTGGGGAAAATGCTGACTCTAAGAATCTAGAATTTTGGAGATTAGTAGCCACACCTAAGGGCATAAGGGACTAGGTTTGGAGTCCATGCAAAGTAGAAAAGCAGAACTTAAGAACTGCACATAAAACAGAATATCCTAAAGGACACGTTCCAAGTAAAAGGGAGGGCCACGAAGTAAAAAAGGATATAAAAATATTAACAATCCAGGCTGGGTGCAGTGGCTCACTGCTGTAATCCCAGCACTTTGGGAGGCCAAGGTGGGCGGATCACAAGGTCAGGAGTTCGAGACTAGCCTGGCCAATGTGGTGAAAGCCCATTTCTACTAAAAATACAAAAATTAGCTGGGTGTGGTGTCATATGCCTGTAGTTCCAGCTACTCGGTAGGCTGAGGCAAGAGAATCACTTGAACCCAGGAGGTGGAGGTTGCAGTGAGCCAAGATCACGCCACTGCACTCTAGCCTGGACAACAGGAGTAAAACTCCGCCTCAAAAAAAAAAAAAAAAGTCTATGTTAATGTTTTCTCTGTGTTCATTTGGATCAATTCAGAGCAACTGAAGACTATCATTTCATACAGTTTCCTCCCTTTTTTCCTTTCCTCCAAGTCTGCTCAGCCCTAGCCAAAGGAGTGCCTTTGGGGCCTGAGTTTCTTTTTCAGTGCTCTCCCAGACTGGACTATTTCCCATAGGAACATCAACACCTTCAAAATATGATTACCCCAATTTCTTGAATGTCCAATCTTTCCAGTATTTCAGGGAATTATCAGGAAATACAACACAATAACATGAGGCCCAAATCCACAATATTTAGAAAACTCACTTAATCCCCAAACCAGATATGCTTATTAGAGTAGTTTACAGCCTTAACATTAATTCCCAAGTAGATATCATGTTTCCTAAACCCAATATCCATACATGCAAGATCCAAGTTGCTATTATTAGCCATACATAAGAAGTTCATATTAGCTTAGTGAAAGGATTAGCAAAAAAAAAAAAAGTAAAAGTGAAACCAACAAGCCAGGTTTCTGTATGGTTTCTGCTTTTCCAGCCTGTCTATCAACCATACCAGTTGTCCAAAATCATACCAATTGGTATGACTTTGTGCCTGTCCTCCTTTTCTAGATGTATCCCTTTCTCTCTGTAATTCACCAAATCTGCAGGTTTTGTTGTTGTTGTCACAGGGTCTCACTCAGTCATCTCAGCTCACTGCAACCTGTGCCTCCCGGATTCAAGCAATTCTCCTGCCTCAGCCTCCTGAGCAGCTGGGATTACAGGCACATGCCACCACACCCGGCTAATTTTTATATTTTTAGTAGAGACAGGGTTTCTCCAGGGAGATCAGTATAAGGGATCAGGTTTGCCTTTTAACATTGCAAATTATTATTATTTGTTTTAGTACAAGTTGGGTTAGTCAATGTTGAATGGAAGTCAATCGGTTATTAATTAAATGACTGGGGGTTGGAAATAGTATAGTAGGAAATAAGATGATTAATGTTACTACAGGTAGACCTAGAATTGTTGGGGTAGTAAAAGAGGCAAATAAATTTTCATTCATTTTAATTCTCGGGGGTTTCATGTTTCTGCGCTTTGGTCGTTTTTGGTGTAGGGGGTAGATGGTAAGTGAAATTTGATACTTTTAACTGGAGAATAGAGTTATAATTATCAGTAGGATAACCATGAACCATGTGGAATGTTGGGAGCAAGCCCCCCAAAATGTGGCCATAAACAAAATCTCTGCAGCACTGTGACATGTTCATAATGGCCCTAACATCCAAGCTGGAAGGTTGTGGGTTTACGGGAATGAGGGCAAGGAACACCTGGCCTGCCCAGGGCAGAAACCGGTTAAAGGCATTCTTAAGCCACAAACAAAAGCCTGAGTGATCTGTTTCTTAAGGGCGTGTTCCTGCTGCAGTAAACTCGCCCAACCTATTCAATTAATATAGGATAACAATGGGCCATATGGAAGTATCTAGTTGAGGCATTTCACTACAGATGGGGCTTAGATCTCCTCAGTCTTTAACTTAAAAGGTTGGTGCTAGAATTAGCTTTATAGTGATATTATAGTGTAGATGTTGATCAGGTTTCAAAGCATTTTAAGGGAACTAATTCTAGGATGATAAGTATAAAACTGTGGTTGGACCTACAAATTTCTGAGCATCAGCCATATAGTAAAGGCCTGGTCTTGTAGCAGTTAAAATGGTTTGATTTAAGCGTCCAGGGACTGCATCTGTTTTGAGGCCCAGTGACGGGATAGTTTGTGACTGCAGGACATCTTTGGATGAGATTAATATACGAATGGGGATTTCTGTTGGGAGAATTGTTTGGTTACCAGCTTCAAGGAGTCGAAGTTCTCCTGGTTTTAAGTCTGTTGTTGGAGTCATGTAAGAATCAAAACTTATATCTTCATAGTCTGTATACTCACAGCTTCAGTATCACTGGTGGCCAGTTGTTTTGACAGTGAGGGACAGGCTATTAATTTCATCTGTCAAGTACAGAATAGAAGAGAGGGGAGGACAATTAAGATCAGGATAATGGTGGGTAAAATAGCTCACACAGTCTCATTCTCTTGAGCATCTATAGTGCCAGTATGAGTTAATTTTGTTGTCAGCATTAGGGAAATAATATATAGGGCCAGGCAACTAATGAGGAAGAGAATTGTAAGAGTGTGGTCATGGAAAGTGAGTAGTTCTTCTATAATAGGGGATGTAGCATCTTGGAGACCTAGCTGAAATAGATGAACTATTAAGATATATAGGGTTTAACCTATGAGTTAACTTTGACAAAGTTATGTAATAATTTTACTAATATCTTATAGAGAAAGTCATAGAGGTTATGGGATTGGCTTGAAACCAGTCTCAGGGGTTCGATTCCTTCCTTTCTCCTCTAGACTTTCATGTAAGCTGGTTCCTCAAATGTGTGATAAGGTGGCGGGCAGCTGTAAAGTCACTCTAGGTTAGTAGATGGTTGTTCAATTATTAATACTTCTCGTTTTGAAGCCAAGGCCTCTCAGATTATAAAAATTATTAACATGACTGCTGTTAGTGAGATAAATGAGCCTAGAGACAAGGTAATATTTCATGCAGATACTGCTTTAGGATTGTCAGAGTAACATCCAGGTATACCGGAGAGGCCAAGAAAATGTGGGGAGAAAGTTAAATTAACACCTGTAAATATAATAGTGAAGTGGATTTTGGCTTAGGCTGGATTGAGTATATAGCCTGAAAATAGGGGGAATCAGAGGACAAAGCTGCCTATAATGGCAAACACTGCTCCTATGGATAGGACATAGTGGAAGTGGGCTACAACATAATATGTGTCGTGTAAGACAATATCTAGTGATGAGTTAGCTAATACGATGCTGGTCAATCCTCCTACTGTGAAGAGGAAAATAAGCCCTAGGGCTCAGAGTATTGTGGGGGATTAGCGGATGTGAAGTATGCCCGTGGGTCTACATCTATTCCCACTGTAAATATATGGTGGGCTCATATGATAAATCCTAAGAAGTCAATTGATATTATGGCTCATATGCTGTCCATGTAACCAAATGGCTCCTTTTTTCCAGAATAATATGTTACAATGTGGGAAATTATCCCGAACCCTGGTAGGATGAGGATATAAACCTCAGGGTGACCAAAAATTCAGAATAAATGTTGGCACAAGATAGGGTCACCCCTGCCAGCAGGGTCAAAAAAAGAAGTGTTGGCCGGGCGCAGTGGCTCATGCCTGTAATCCCAGCACTTTGGGAGGTCGAGGCGGGCGTATCACGAGGTCAGGAGATCGAGACCATCCTGGCTGACACGGTGAAACCCCATCTCTACTAAAAATGCAAAAAATTAGCCAGGCATGGTGGTGGGTGCCTGTAACCCCAGCTACTCAGGATGCTGAGGCAGGAGAATCACTTGAACCCAGGAAGCGGAGGTTGCAGTGAGCCGAGATCGCCGCCACTGCACTCCAGCCTGGCCGATAGAGTGAGACTCCACCTCAAAAAAAAAAAAAAAAAAAAAAAGTGTTGAGGTTGAGATCAGTTAATAATATAGTAATGCTGGCGGCTAGGACTGGGAGGGATAATAGTAGAAGGACTACCGTAATGAGGATGGATCAAATGAAAGGAGGTGTCTGATATTGGGATATTGCTGGGGGGTTTATGTTGATGATTGTGATAATAAAGTTGATGGCCCCTAAAATAGAAGAGACATCTGCCAGGTGGAGCGAGAAGATGGTCAAGTCCACGCAGGCTCCTGCATGCTCTAGGTTCCCTGCTAAAGGGGGATAAACTGCTCAGCCAGTTCTGGTGCCTGCCTCTACCATTGAGGATGCAAGTAGAAGTAGAAAGGATCAGGTGAGAAGTCAGAAACTCATGTTATTTATTCAGAGAAACGCCATATCGGGCACACCCACTATCAAGGGAACTAGCCAGTTGCCGAAACCTCCAATTATGACTGGTATAACTATAAAGAAGATGATAACAAATGCGTGGATGGTAACAATAACATTATAGATTTGATCATCTCCTAGCAGAGTTCCTGGCTGGCCAGGAACTGCTCGAATTAGGAGGCTTAAGGCAGTGCCTACTAACCCGCTTATGCACCAAATAATAGGTATAATGTTCCAATATCTTTGTGGTTAGTTGAAAATAATCAGCGATTCATGAACATGGGTACAAGAGTAAAATGGCTGAGCAAGCATTAGACTGTAAATCTAAAGACAGAGGTCAAAAGTCTCTTTTTACCAGTCCTAGGGTGATATCTCATATTGAATTGCGAATTCAAAGGAGCAGCTTCAATCCTCCCCTAAACTGCAGCAGAAGTAGATTGAAGCCAGTTGACTAGGGTATTTAGCTGTTAACTGAATTTTCGTGGGTTTGGTCTCCACCAATCTAGCAAGGGCTGAGCTTAGTTAAAGTGGTTGATTTGCATTCAATCGATGCAGGATAGTCTTGCAATCCCTAGATTTGTTGCAGAAATTAAGTATAATTTACTTACTAAGGGCTTTGAAAGCTCTTGGTCTCATGTAACCTAAATTTCTCAGTCATAGTCAGTAGTAGTGGAGAGATAGGTAGGAGGAAGGTGGAAGAGATAATAAGTGAAGATACGAATAGTATAGGTTTTGTGTTTTCGAGCTGTCATTTTGTTTTCACGTTACTGGATGTGGGAATAGTCTTATTGGGGTGAAATAAATTAGGCATATATAGAAGTATAGGTTGAGTAAAGCTATAATAGCTATAATAGTTGGGGCAATAGGGCTGTTATTTTTTGTAAATTCTTGAATGATAGCTCATTTAGGCAGAAATCCTGTTAATGGGGATAACATACTGGTTTCACCAGGCTGGTCTTGAACTTCTGACTTCAAGTGATCCACCCTCCTCGGCTTCCCAAAGTGCTGGGATTACAGGTGCGAGCCACCGCACCTGGCTTCTGTGAGTTCTTAAGGCTTTTTTTTTTTTTTTTTTTCCTGGGCAACATGCCTGTTTCTGTGGCTACTGAATCTTCCTTCCATTCTGGAATGCCTTAGCTTTATCCTGGAACATCTGCCTCCAGGGAAAACTTCCCTCTTCTTTTCCATATTTGCCCCAGCTGGAGAAACACACTTGAAAGATTACTGACTTTCAGCTGTTTCCAGTGAATTCCTTAAACTGCTCTCAGCCATAATGTGAGGTCCAAAATCCCATAACTCTTGTCCTGAATTCTCCGGGTCTTGACAGCTCAAATTCTACTTTCCCAGGATACAGATTCAGATGACTTTCTGGGTTTTTTTTTTTTTTTTTTTTTGGAGAAAAGTATCACTCTGTCACCCAGACTGGAGTGCAGTGGCATGATCACAGCTCACTGCAGCCTCAAACTCCTAGGCTCAAGCGATCTTCCTGCCTCAGCCTCCACTGTATCTGGGACCACAGGTGCGTGCCACCACATCCAGCTAATTTTTTTGTAGAGATGGGGTCTTGCTATGTTGTCCAGGGTGATCTCAAACTCCTGGCCTCAAGTGATCCCCCCTCCCTAGGTTCCCCCAAAAGCACAAGGATTATAGGCATGAGCTACCACACCTGCCCCACAAGAGTTTTTAAACCATCGGCCTGTTTCTCCCACCCATGTCTGAGATAAACCTGTTTCAGCCTCTCAGCATCTTTCTCTGCTTCCATTCCTCTTCCCAGAGGTCTTTCTAGGCCTAGAAGTTTAAAAACTATTTTTAAGCCAATCCCATAAATTGCCTCTGAAGACCTGAGTATTTTCTGCTCACATACCAACAATTCCTGCATTCTCCTCACTCTTTTTTTTTTTTTTTTTTTTGAGATGGAGTTTCACTCTTGTTGCCTAGGCTGGAGTACAATGCGTGATCTTGGCTCACGACAACCTCCGCCCTCCCAGGTTTAAGTGATTCTCCTGCCTCAGCCTTCCGAGTAGCAGCGATTACAGGCACCCCACCACCACGCCCGGCTAATTTTTGTATTTTTAGTAGAGACGGGGTTTCACCATGTTGGCCAGGCTGGTCTCAAACTCCTGACCTCTGGTGATCCTTCCACCTCAGCCTCTCAAAGTGCTGGGATTACAGGCGTGAGCCACCGCACCCAGCCTCACTTTCTTTTCAACCTCCAATGAGCAGACCTGGTTCCTAGCGAAAGAAAATTGTTGTATGTTGTTGCTGTTGGCTTTCGTCTCAAACACTCACTTTTGGATAATTTCATCAACTGGTTCCCTGACTCAGTCTAGGATCACACACCACGTGCCCATGGAGCCCTCATCCCCATCCTACTTCACCTGTTCTTGTATAAATTCCACCATCTCCTAATGTTTGAGCCCATCTTCTATGTTTTCCTAAGGAACAGCCCCTCCAAATGGGAAAAATGAAATTTGCCTGCATTAATACCAACTCACTCCACAATACAGATGCTAAAACAACTTCACGCAAGAAGTCCACTTATTTGGAAGTCAGCTTTTTCAAGAATCCAATTTTTACCCCTGCCAAGCCTAGATTAATCAAAAATCAGTGCACAAACTCTCTCTCGCTGTTTCTCTCTCTTTTTCTCTTTCTTTCTCATTCTCTCCCTTCAAGCCCAGATACCAGATTCCAACCAATCAAAATCAATGCACAAACTCTCTCTTTCTCTCTCCCCGCTCCCTGAGTTTTGCAAATGAAAACCAGAGCTGCCCTTTTTTGTTTTGTTTTGTTTTGTTTTGTTTTGTTTTGAGACAGTCTCGCTCTTGTGGCCCAGGCTGGAGTGTAGTGGTGTAGGTCTTGGCTCACTGCAACCTCCACCTCCCGGCTTCAAGCGATTCTTCTGCCTCAGCCTCTCAAGTAGCTGGGATTACAGGCACCTGCCACCACATCCGGCTAATTTTTGTATTTTTAGTAGAGACGGGATTTCACCATGTTGGCCAGGCTGGTCTCGAACTTCTGACCTCAGGTGATCCACCCACCTCAGCCTCCCAGAGTGCTGGGATTTCAGGTGTGAGCCACTGAGCCGACACCGTGCAGGCCTCAGAGCTGCTCTTAACAAGGCTATACCAAATTCCCTATCTTCTATGCATAAGCTCCTCACCTCTGTGCTGAAGGACAATGCCTGTTAATTATCATAAAGGTAACTTACAATGCCTTTACAAGGGTGGAAAAACTAGATCCTAAATCCTTGACTAGCACTGGCCACGGCCACCATCCACTATCCCCACTGCATTCCCTGAGAATTCCAGGGCTGAGGGTTTTGCTTCAAGTCCCTAATGAGTCACCTAACCTGGTGATCTAGGCTGAGTCCCACATGGGACCCTTCTGGGCTCTTTACCCGGAGGTCCATGAGCAACCTGTTCATGGCCCCTTCTCCATTGCCCTGCCACTCGGCTTTTGTAAGGGCAGAGCTGCTTCCCAGTCTGGCTGTCCCAGACTCTATCTTATCACACCATCTGCTTCACATGGCATTGAGAAGAGAACCAGGACACCAAAACAAACCCAGGCAGCAAGAGGGCTTGAATCTTCCTCCTCCCTTGTGTCCTTGGGGTCTGGAGAGGTCATCTTCCACCCACAGCAGAACCACTCCTCCTTGACGTCCCAAATTGCTCTGGAGATAAGACTGTGTGCCCAGCTTACAGGGTTCTCACATCAAGCATTGTGAAAGGAAAATAAATCACTAAGCGAAAGGGAAAAGTCAAGCTGGGACCTGCTTAGGGTTAACCTGCCTCCCATTCTATTCAAAGTCACTCCTCTGCTCACCGAGATAGATGCATATCTGATTGCCTTCTTTGGAAAGGCTAGTCAGAAAGTCAGAATGCAAGCATTCCTCTCTCCCCTACCTGTGCCCTGGAAGTCTTCCTGCCTTTGCTTCAAGTTGTTCCGCCTTTCCAGACCGAACCAATGTACTTCTTACATATATTGATTGCTGTCTCATGTCTCCCTTAAATGTATAAAACTAAACTGTGCCCTGACCACCTAGGGCACATGACGTCAGGACTTTCTGAGGCTGTGTCACAGACGCACGTCCTCAACCTTGGCAAAATAAACTTTTTTTTTTTTTTTTTTGAGACGGAGTCTCGCTCTTTCGCCCAGGCCGGACTGCAGCGGCTATCTCGGCTCACTGCAAGCTCCGCCTCCCGGGTTCACGCCATTCTACCTCAGCCTCCCGAGTAGCTGGGACTACAGGCGCCCGCCACCGAGCTCGGTTAAATTTTTTTTTATTTTTAGTAGAGACGGGGTTTCACCGTGTTAGCCAGGATGGTCCCGATCTCCTGACCTCGTGATCCGCCCGCCTCAGCCTCCCAAAGTGCTGGGATTACCGGCGTGAGCCACCGCGTCCGGCAGCAAAATAAACTTTCTAAATTAACTGAGACCTGTCTCAAATTTGGGGGGTTCATAGCACCCAACAGCAAAAATATGGAATAAAACCTCTGACAGTCTCCCCCTCTGAGGAATTGAAAGGAACTAGAAAGGAGATTTCAGCCACTCGAATCTGCGCAGCTGACTGTTGGTGCTGGTGGTGACATACGGCTGTTTACTGATTTATGGAGTGATAAGTAGCAACGGGATGGAGTCTGACAGGAGTGGGCTATATATATTCCTGAAGCTGTGTTCTCCCAGTGTGGACGCTTGAATCAAGCCATATGCACTGTAGGCTGACTTTGATTCTCAGTAACAACTGTTTAAGAGAGGACAGAGGCAAGGATTCCAGATTTGTTGACTCGTGTTGTTCTTGGGGAGACAGGGGGAGTGAGGGTTCTGTTTCCAGGACTTCCCCTGGGAGGCTGTCTCCAAAGGAACGCAAATCATTCACGGAGGCAGGAGATGTTAGTAGTAGTTTGGAGTTAGACCCAACATATGCCAGGACCTTCAAAGAGGTGTGGGCTGAAACAGAAGGAAGTTTATTTTATTTTATTTTTTTACTCATATGCACCCAAAAAAGCCTCCCTCCTCCCAGCTTATAATAACTGACAGTACTCAGATGTGATTCTAACATATTCTGAAAGATTTATAATGTCCTGTGAACACAAGAAGAATTTTTAGCAAAGAAATTCCAGAACAGGACCATGATGTTGATCAGTTAAGCAATGATGGATACTTGCATTCTGATGGTTTTTCTTTTTTCCTTTACAGAATCGTATATTCAAACATTTATCCAATAAGTTTTATGGGCTGGGGCTGAGCTAGAGTCTGAGGGTGGGTTGAAGGTAATGGGTTTCAGCAGTGCCCCTCCTCACAGCACAGGGGTGCTCTGGTCTTCTGAGGGCTCCAGGGCATACATCCATTCAGATTCTAATTGTTCAAAGAAAGCCCATTCTTCTTGAAGTCAAGAGCTACATGGCCGGGCGTGGTGGCTCACACCTGTAATCCCAGCATTTTGGGAGGCCAAGGCGGGCGGATCACGAGGTCAGGAGATCGAGACCAACCTGGCGAACACTGTGAAACCCCGTCTCTACTAAAAATACAAAAAAATTAGCCGGGCATGGTGGTGGGCGCCTGTAATCCCAGCTACTTGGGAGGCTGAGGCAGGAAAATGGCATGAACCCCGGGGGGTGGAGCTTGCAGTGAGCAGAGATCGCACCACTGCACTCCAGCCTGGGCAACAGAGCGAGACTCTGTCTCAAAAAAAAAAGAGCCAAACATTACCAAGTTCTTTTAAAGAGCACAAAGGAACATAAATCGTTCTAACATAAAGAAACGTGCCCACAAATGTTCACTGCAGCACTATTTAAAATAGCAACATCATGGAATCAACTTAAATGCCCATCGATGATAGACTGGATAAGGAAACTGTGCTATCTATACACCATGGAATACTATGCAGCCATAAAAAGGAACGAGATCATGTCCTTTGCAGGGACGTGGATGGAGTTGGAAGCCATTACCCTCTGCAAACTAACACAGGAATAGAAAACCAAACAGTGCATGTTCTCACTTATAAGTGGGAACTGAATGATAAGAACACATTGACACACAGGGCAGGGGGAACAACCCACACTGGGCACCTGTTGGTGGTGGGGGCAGAATCAGGAAGTATAGCTAATGGATGCTGGGTGTAATACCTAGGTGATGGGTTGATCTGTGCAGCAAACCACCACGGCACACGTTTACCTGTGTAACAAACCTGCACATCCTGCACGTGTACCCAGGAACTTAAAATAAAAGTTGAAGAAAAAAAAAGAATACATGAGTTGGTTACTGCCATTGTAGAATTGCCTCCCACCTCAGCCAAAACTACAGATCATCACATTTTAACATGGGTAGAGGAATTCTAGTTCAACTACCTGATTGTTGAGTCTCCTCTGCAACATTCCCAGCAGGGCAGCAGAAAGCTGTGCTTGAATGTCTCTGGTGATGGGGAACTTGCTACCTTTGTAGAAACCCTTCTCAGGTAATCTAGGACTCACTGGACTCAAGTTGAGCTTAGTTCTGCCTCCCTGCAGCTTTTGCCTGTTGGGTTCTTCCATTTGGAGCCATGTAGAACAAGTCTAATTCCTCTTCCCCGAGATATTAAACATGTGTCCTAAGTCCTCTGTCTACCTGGCCAGGGACCAGCCATCCTTTGATCAGTTCATCATAGAACAAGCATCAGCTACTGAGGCTTACTGTGCACCATTGCAGCACGTTAGATGCTTTACACCATTATTTCATTTAATCCTCATAGCCATTCTTTGAGAATTTTGTGCCCATTTTATAGATAGGAAAACTAAAGATCAAAGAGGTTAAGTAGATTGCCCAGAGTTACTCCGCAGGTATGGCAGAGTGTGAACTTGAACCGAGGGCTGTCCGACTCCGGGGCTGTCAAGTGCTCTCCATCATGGTTGCATGTATAGCATGTAGATTTATCCATCAGTCTTTCATTTTCCTTCCCTCTCTAAAAGGATATTCACACCTGCCTTGCCATATCCATCTGTTTTGTTTATTTATTTATTTATTTTTTGAGATGGAGTCTCACTCTGTCACCCAGGCAGGAGTGCAGTGGCGTGATCTTGGCTCACTGCAACCTCCACCTCCCGGGTTCAAGTGATTCTCGTGCCTCAGCCTCCCAAGTAGCTGGGATTACAGGCATGCACCATCACGCCTAGCTAATTTTTGTATTTGTGGTAGAGACGGATTTTACCATGTTGGCCAGGCTGGCCTTGAACTCCTTACCTGAGGTGATCTGCCCACCTCGGCCTCCCAAAGTGCTGGGATTACAGACGTGAGCCACCATGTCCAGCCTGTTTTGTTTCATCATAGCATTTAATTATTGGTAAGTCAGGGACTAGTAGAGTTATAAAGTGGGTACTGATAGTAATCTAGCTGTGTCCCATAGAAGTAGAAGAACTATCACTTAAACTTGTCAATCACCTTTTATTCTGCTTAACAAAAGTTTGAATGCTCCTAGAACAGAACACTGAACTATGCACAAGGGACACAAAGCTGATTACCAATTGATCACTCCTTCAAGGGAGACAAATAAGTAAATGAATAATCCAGAAACACGGGGCGGACCTCTATGTGAAGGGTCCTGTGATCATGGAAAGAAGAGTAGGTCCTACTGGGTGCTGGATTAGAGGAGCAGAAGTCAGAGAAGACTTTACAGAGGCTGGGACCTTCCAGCCCTCTCTTAAGAAGTGAAGCTTTGTAACAGAGAGGTGGAGAGTTAAGTGGGAGGCACCTGAGGCTCATTCCAGAATAAGCCAACTCACTGTCATGAAGGGAACTGGTATCATCCAAGGTCAAGGAATTTTCTGGTAACACCAATGTATCAGATGCACAGAGGGCAGGTGGTGTAGACAACAAGGCTAAAAATAAGCAGTTGGGACAAGATAGATAAGCTAAGCCTTGAAGTCTTAGCAGGGAGCCAACAACAGTATTTATGCAATAGAAGCAGAACTACATTTTGGAAAGGTATCTCAGGTGACTTTGCTGTGAACTCTAGAATAAGGTAAGACTGGTAGGACAGAACCTTTACCAGTAGCCAAGGTCACATTTACTCTTTTTTCAACCATATTGCATAGTTAATTCTCAGCTAACTTTTTTTTTTTTTTTTTTTTAGACATAGTCTCACTCTGTCACCCAGGCTGAAGTGCACTGACCGTAATCTTGGCTCACTGCAACCTCCACCTCCCAGGATCAAGCCATTCTCATGCCTCAGCCTCCCAAGTAGCTAAGATTACAGGCGCATGCCACCACACCCAGTTAATTTTCATATTTTTAGTGGAAATAGGGTTTTGCCATGTTGGCAAGGCTAGTCTCGAACTCCTGATCTCAAGTTATCTACCCACCTCAGCCTCCCAAAGTTCTGGGATTACAGGTTGGATCCCACCCTTTTTTTGAGACATGGTCTTGGTCTGTCACCCAGGACAGAGTGCCACAGTGTGATCATAGCTCCCTGCAGCCTCCAACTTATGGGCTTGAGCCATCCTCCTGCCTCAGCCTCCTGAATGGGACTATAAGCATGCACCATCATGCAAGGCTAATTTTCTTATATTTTGTAGAAACAGGTCTCACTATGTTGCCCAGGTTGGTCTTGAACTCCTGGCCTCAAGTGATCCTCCTGCCTTGGCCTTTCAAAGTACTGGAAATACAGGCATGAGCCATTATGCCCGGTCTAACACTCCTTTTCACATGTAATGCCGTTAAGCCGTGTCTCTCCAACCATGGGCAGTAGGACCTGCACTTATCCCTAATGCATTGCTCTGGTTAAATTTGTCCCCTTCATCCTGCTGTTTACAACTTTCAGGATATTGGTTTTTATCATTC
The DNA here is from genome assembly GCF_028885655.2 of Pongo abelii. Lineage (NCBI taxonomy): Eukaryota > Metazoa > Chordata > Mammalia > Primates > Hominidae > Pongo > Pongo abelii. The sequence goes on from NC_071991.2 coordinate 17,418,182, forward strand.
AACATGCTTACCAGGCTCCCAGATTCATGTTGTACAATTATTTAATAAAACTCTTTGTAAATATTCATGCAAATCACAGATTAGAAAGAAAAAAGTCAGAAGGCAAGGGCAGAGCTCCAAAGCATGTCACTAGACACTTCCCACTGGATTAGCATTTACTTTTAAATCAATTCCTTTAAAGGGGAGCTCTTTAATCAGTAACTATTTCCATTCACTTGTCCCTTTTTTTGCCAAATACTGTGCTTTCAACATTCCAGATGAAGTTAATCACACAAAACTTGCTCATGGTGGAGCCACGCTGGTTGCTAGTGTCTGCGGCTTCCTTTGCTTAATGCTCACATGCCAGCCCTTAAATCTTTCATTATGCATTCCTTTTTTACAAAAAAAAAAAAAAAGTTGCTGGGCGCGGTGGCTCACGCCTGTAATCCCAGCACTTTGGGAGGCTGAGACAGGCAGATCACGAGGTCAGGAGATCGAGACCATCCTGGCTAACACGGTGAAACCCCAGCTCTACTAAAAATACAAAAAAATTAGCCAGACGTAGTAGCGGGCGCCTGTAGTCCCAGCTACTCGGGAGGCTGAGGCAGGAGAATGGTGTGAACCTGGGAGGTGGAGCTTGCAGTGAGCCAAGATTGTGCCACTGCACTCCAGCCTGGGCAACTGAGTGAGACTCCATCTCAAAAAAAAAAAAAGTCAAGGTCTCACTCTGTTGCCCAGGCTGGAGTGCAGTGGTATGATCATAGCTCACTGCAGCCTCGAATTCCGGGGCTAAAGTGATCCTCCCGCCTTAGCCTCCCAAAGTGTTGAAATTGCACAATTGTGCATTCTTGAATGCTATTTAGTCGAGATTCCAGCTTCTTTCTTAGTTGGAAAACCAAACATCAATTGCTTGTCTCCAATTTTCCAAACCACTTATGTTCTTCATAATTCACAAAGGCCACTGTAGCAGCTTGGGTATTCTAGTTTGACAGGTTTGGGGGTTTTTTTCCCTGTAATATGGGATATAATTTTTCCATCCTAGAATACCACAAATGTCTGTTTCATCATTTATAAAATGGAAATTACCATAGTACTACCCCATGGGGTGGTTTGATAATTAAACCGCATAATATACTGAAAAGACCAGTGTCTAACAAATATTAAACATTCCAGGTCAATTGGCCTAAAAACCCTACTCTTCTAAAACCTTTATTTTCTCCTAAGTCTCCTAATTCTGTACATGATATCACTATTCTTGCAGTCACTCAGCTGGACACTCAAAGACATCTTTGATTCATTGCTTGCCTTCACCCTCACATCAATCAATGTTAAGTCTGATAGATTCTATCCCTGCAATCCTGCAGACACCAGCCCTTTATTTCAATCCAGTGGTCACTGTTATGGACTGAATGTTTGTGTCTCCGCAAAACTCACTTGCTGAAGCCCTAACCCCCAGTGTGACTGTTTGGAGATAGGACCTATGAGGAGGTGATAAAGGTTAAATGAGGTTATAAGAGTGGGGCTGTAATCCAATAGGGCTAGTGCCCTTATAAAAAAAAAAGAGGAGTCACCAGAGCTCTCTCCCTCTCTTTTCCTCTCCTTGCCATGTAAAGACAGAGCAAGAATGTGGCCATCTGCAAGCCAGGAAAAGAGCCCTCACCAGGAACCTAATTGACCAGCACCTTGATTTTGGACTTCCCGGCTTCCAGAACTATGAAAAATAAATTTCTATTGTTTAAGCTGCCTGGCCTGTGGTATTTTGTTATAGTAGCCCAAGTGAACTAAAATAGCTGCCACCTCACTTAAGGCCTTCATCACTTCTTCATCACTTCTTACCTGGACTACAGCAATAGTCTCCTAATGATTAACCCCTCCCTATCTTTCTCCACTCCAATCTAGCTCTCTTATTGCCACCAACTTAAACTTCTTAAGTTCTTCCCCCAAATCACCAGTAGTTCCCTCCCATTTACCAAATTGAGCATAAACTCACCACTACATTCAATCTTCCAGATAAGCTTCCCATATAAACCCTATGTATGATCTCAATCTATTCCTGAAACCTCATATCTCTGACTCCTTATACACCCTTCATTCCAGCCAAACTTCTCACCATTTCCTAAGAAACACCTTTGATCATTTGCAATTTTTTTTTTTTTTTTTTGAGACAGAGTTTCACTCTGTCACCCAGGCTGAAGTGCAGTGGCAGGCTCTCAGCTCACTGCAACCTCCACCTCCCGGGTTCAAGTTATTCTCCTGCCTCAGCTTCCCAAGCAGCTGGGATTAACGGCATACACCACTGCATCCAGCTAATTTTTGTATTTTTAGTAGAGATGGGGTTTCACCATGTTGGCCAGGCTGGTCTCGAACTCCTGACCTCAAGTGATCCACCCATCTCGGCCTCCCAAAGTGTTGGGATTGCAAGTGTGAGCCACCACACCTGGCACCCATTTGCATTTATTTAAATCTCTCTACTAGTGTGTTCTTCAGGAACATATTCAGCTTCAAGAAACAGAGTAACTGACTAATAGTGACATAAACAACTGGGGGTTATTATTTTCATATAAAAAATCCGGGGATGGAAAGTTGCTACTGTCAGCTTAGTTGCTCCATAATGCCATCAGAGAGACTGAAACTCCTTTTACTCTCTTCTAGCTCAAGATTAAAATATGGCTGCCAGAGCTCCAGACATCAAATAGATGTTCAACGCATGACAACAGGAGAAAGGGTTTAGCAGCCAAGAAAGCCCCATTTTTTTTTTCTTTTTTTTCTGAGACAGAGTGTCACTCTGTTGCCAGGCTGGAGTGCAGAGGCACGATCTCAGCTCACTGCAACCTCTGCCTCCCGGGTTCAACCGATTCTCCTGCCTCAGCCTCCCAAGTAGCTGGGACTACAAGCACGCACCACCACGCCCAGCTAATTTTTGTATTTTTAGTAGAGACGAGGTTTCACCACGTTGGCCAGGATGGTCTTGATCTCTTGACCTCGTGATACGCCCACCTCGGCCTCCCAAAGTGCTGGGATTACAGGAGTGAGCCACCGCGCCCAGCCAGAAAGCCCCTTTTACTGGAAAACTCAGAACACTTCATGTTCAATGCAATAAGTTGTATTACCAATTTATTATTGCCTACAAATGGCTCCACAATCAATAAGTATTGACTAGTTTCTGTTAGGTATATTGGAGGAAAACAGGAGTTAAGGAAGTTATACTTGTCCTCAAGTTAGAGAGATTGAGACAAAGTGACTGCTGCTAAACCGCTTTGAAAAAACGCAGTTGGTTTCAGATCAATTTCACATCCCTGGCACCAACACTCATCTTTGCTCAACAAAACCTGTCTTCACAGGACAATACACATAGAAACTTGGTCAACTTACTATGATGTCTGCATTTCTCTGGCTTGATTAGACAAGGTTTTATTATAGCTATACCTTTGTTATAAGAAATATAATTAAACATTATTGCATAAAGAACATTAAAAAGGAGGAGGCAGTCATTAAAGTTGATGCTACAGAATAATTGATGATTAAAATAAATATTTTAAGAAAATCCAAACTATAGAGCAGAGTGTGCAGGACCCATAATTACTGATAAGATAGATTGTGTGCAAGGGTGCATTTATATATAGATATAGAAGGGTCTGGAGTCGGGAGAAATAGAAACAAATGCAGAGAGATTTTTAAAACATATTTACGCTGGGCATGGTGACTCATGCCTGCAATCCCAGTACTTTGGGAGGCCAAGATGGGCAGATCACTTGAGGTCAGGAGTTCAAGACCAATCCTGGCAAACAAGGTGAAACACCATCTTTACTAAAATACAAAAATTACCAGCACTTTGGGAGGCCAAGGTGGGTGGATCACAAGGTCAGGAGTTCGAGACCAGCCTGGTCAACACGGCGAAACCCCATCTCTACTAAAAACACAAAAATTAGATGGGTGTGGTGGTGAGTGCCTGTAATCCCAGCTACCTGGGAGGCTGAGGCAAGAGAATCACTTGAACCCAGGAGGCGGAGGTTGCAGTGAGCCGAGATCATGCCATCGCACTCCAGCGTGAGTGAGAAAAGCAAAACTCTTTCTACAAAAAAAAAAAAAAAAACAAAACAAAAATTAGCCGGGCGTGGTGATATGGTGCCTGTAATAACAGCTACTCGGAAGGCTGAGGCTGAGAATCAGTTGAACCTGGGAGGCAGAGGTTGCAGTGAGCTGAGATTGCACCACTGCACTCCAGCCTGTGTGACAGAGAGAGACTCCCTCTCAAACAAACAAACAAACACAAAATATTTACCCAAATTTTGGCAGTGGTAATCTCTGGGTGCTGCATTACAGATGGCTTTTATTTTCTGTTTTCACTTGTCAGTACAGACATACCTTGGAGAGACTGTAGGTTCAGTTACAGACCATGGCACTAAAGCAAATTATACAAATTTTTTCGTTTCCTAGTGCATGCAAACATGATGTTTACACTATACTCCAGTCTATTCAGTGTGCAATAGCATCGTGTCTAAAAAAACACATGCATACCTTAATTTGGAAATACTTGATTGCTAAAAAATGCTAACAATTGTCTGAGTCTCTAGCAAGACGTAACCTTTTTGCTGGTAGAGGGTTTTGCCTCAGTGTTAAGGGGCTTCCTTTAATTTAGGCTTTGGTGTAAGGGAATGCTGTGGCTGGTTTGATCTTCTATCCAGACCAGTAAAACTCTCTCCATATCTGCAACAGGGCTGCTTTGCTTTCTTATCATTTCTACGTTCACTGAAGTAGCACTTTTAATTTCCTTCAAGAATTTTTCCCCTGCATTCACAACTTGGCTGTTTGGTGCAAGGGGCCTAGCTTTTGGCCACTCTCAGCTTTTGACATGCCTTCATCACTAAGCTTAATCATTTCTAGCTTTTGATTTAACCTGGCCTGACAGAGTGTCTCATGCCTGTCATCCCAGCACTTCAGGAGGCCAAGGCAAAAGGATTGCTTGAGGCCAGGACACCCCTTCTCTACAAAAAATTTAAAAATTAGCCAGGCATGGTGGCATGCACCCAGCTACTCAGGAGGCTGAGGTCGGAGGATCACTTGAGCCCAGGAGGTTGAGACTGCAGTGAGCTGCGATAGTGCCATTGCACTCCGGCCTGGGTGGCAGAGAGAGACCTTGTCTCAAAAGAAAATTTAATAAAGACACATGCACGCACGCATATGTTCACTGCAGCACTATTCACAGTAGCAAAGTCATGGAATCAACCTAAATGCCCATCAATGATAGACTGGACAAAGAAAATACGGTACATATACACCATGAAATACTACACAGCCATTAAAAAAGAATGAGATCATGTCCTGTGCAGGAACATGGGTGGAGCTGAAGGCCATTATCTTTAGCAAACTAACACAAGAACAGAAAACCCAATACCACATGTTCTCACTTATAAGTGGGTACTAAATTATGAGAACACAAGGACACATAGAGGGGAACACCACACACTAGGGCCTTTCCAAGGATGGAGGGTGGGAAGAGGGAGAGGACCCAGAAAAACAACTAATGTGTACCAGGCTTAATAGCTGGGTGATGAAATGATCTGTACAGCAAACCCCCATGACACAAGTTTACCTGTGTAACAAACCTGCACATGCACCCCTAAACTTAAAGAAAAGTTAAGAAGGCCAGGCACGGTGGCTCACGCCTGTAATCCCAGCACTTTGGGAGGCTGAGATGGGCGGATCACAAGGTCAGGAGATCAAGACCATCCTGGTTAACATGGTGAAACCCCGTCTCTACTGAAAATACAAAAAAATTGGCCGGGCGTGGTGGCGGGCGCCTGTAGTCCCAGCTACCAGGGAGGCTGAGGCAGGAGAATGGCGTGAACCCGGGAGGCGGAGCTTGCAGTGAGCCGAGATTGCGCCACTGCACTCCAGCTTGGGCGACAGAGTGAGACGCCATCTCAAAAATAAATAAATAAATAAATATAATATAAAATAAATAAATAAAAGTTCAGAAGAAATAAATTTAATTTACATTTAAAAGAATAAAGTGAAAGACTGGGGGCTCTTCTTTTCACTCTTAGAATTATTAATTGGCCTAATTTCAATATTGCTGTGTCTCAGAGGCTGAAGGGCCAGAGGAGAGGCAGAGAGACAGGGAATGGCCGACAAATACACACAACATTTATCGATTAAGTTTGCTGCCTTATATGGGAGTGGTTCATGGTGCCCCAAAATAAGTACAATAATTAACACCAAAGATCACTGATCACAGCTTACAATAACATAATAATGATGGAAAAGTTTGAAATATTGTGAAAATACCCAACATATATCACAGAGACACGAAGTAGGTGCATGCTGTTGGAAAAATGGCAGAGAGAGACTTGCTCGATGCAAAGTTGCCACAAATCCTCAATTTGTAAGAAAAACATAATATCTGCAAAGCACGATAAAGTGAGGCACAATAAAACTGTACTCTCCAATTTTTCTAAAATGAACCTGCATTATTTTTGCAATAAAAAAAGAAGTGTTGTGTGGTTTTGTTTTGTTTTTTAACTTCCTGGTTTTAGGCGACACACCGGCCTTCTCACGCTTCAAGAGATGATCCAAATTGGATAAAGGCTGGAGAATCTAAGTGGCCACAAATTTGAAAGAGGTACTATTTATGACACCAAAATCATTTGCAAAGCAGGAGTGAGTCACTAACTCTTATTTGCAGCTTTAAAACACAAGGAGCAAAATATATAAAGACAGTTTGAACGTGGAGGTAGGTGATGCGCAGCTGAAATTAATTTTCCACGGAGGTTTACTTATGCATTTCGTATCTTCAGAGGTTCCCATTCACTGCAGAAGTGTAACCCCAAAACAATGAAATCATTCAGCACAGAAGCACTGTCTTCAGCGTTCTGAATGCTGCCACTTGTACTTCAAGGCTCCTTGAATAAATAAACACTGGAAAGCTCGTGGCTTTTTCCCTTTTGTTTTAGTAATGGAAAGGCTTTCCAGAGGATGGACTCACATCGATTTGATGACAATGGCCATGACATTTAAGTGATTCCTATTTTACATGCAGTGCTAAACCTGAGTGCCTTTTTATCTTCCTGTTCACATGACAAAGCAGCCACTTACCAGTTACAACTGCAGCAGAAAAGGCTGGAAAGTCCTAGAGAGCCTGGGCTAATGGTACCTTTGGGGAAGCAATCTGGGGTCACTCCAGAGATTAACCCTTGAAATCTCAACAAAATCATGACCTGCCTTGAAGACTCTGGTTTCAACAAGTTACTCTCCCTCCACCTGTGAGGTGGTGTGATGAAGATTTATGTGATATGTTACTAGAAAAGGGAAAGTATAGCATTTTATATTGAGATAAGAAATGAAAAATGACCAAAAACCATACTTCTGGCCTAAGAATATATGTGACAGTGTCAGAGCCCAAGCAGTAAGGGAAAGAAGACTTCGGCCGGGCATGGTGGCTCACACCTGTAATCCCAGCACTTTGGGAGGCCAAGGTGGGTGGATCATCTGAGGTCAGGAGTTCGAGACCAGCCTAGCCAACATAGTGAAACTCCGCCTCTACTAAAAATACAAAAGTTAGTTGGGCGTGGTGGCAGGTGCCTGTAATCCCTGCTACTCAGGAGGGTGAGGCAGGAGAATCACTTGAACCCAGGAGGCAGAGACTGCAGTGAGCCAAGATTATGCCACTGCACTCCAGCCTGGGCAACAGAGCGAGACTCTGTCTCAAAAAAAAAAATAGAGAGAGATAATAATTGAATAATAGAAATTTTAATAGCTTAACATAGCAATTCAAGAAACGTTCCAAAGTCATATGTGATTGACTGCCAAGAAGGAATGCTGGCCATAAAGCAATAGAAGTTAAGAGATGGTATCAATACTGGCTGAATATTCATCATCTTGGAAAACCTCAGGCACTTCCAGGATGACCAGACAGTGAGAGTGAGCTGAGAAAATGGAAAACTCTGTTCCTCAACCTTCTCCTCCAGAATCTTTTATATCTAATGGGATTCTCCAGGTTGAATGGAGCCAGATCTCTAAGTGGATTAATTGTTATTTATAACAACATTCTGAACCATGACACATGGTGGCCTCCCATCACTCTCTCTCCACTAGATAAATTGTCCAACAGTAATAAACAAATAGATGGAACTTGCCTCCCTGCCAAGGATGTGCTGCTGTCATCTTTCTACCATGGTCATCAATTAAAGGATTAAATAACGAATGAACTGTTGGAGTTCAACTCTAATCTTTAGACTCAAACTCCAAAGACGCTCCAGGAACAGCAGGATTGGATTTATGCCCTTTATTTTCCTTCACCTCACTCTATGAGGGTGCACGCAGACATAAACACACTTATGTGCACAGTCTCACACACGTTCACATGCTACACCCCACACGTTCTCTCCCACAGCTTCTCTTGCCATTTAAGTAATTTTTTCTTTCTTTCTTTCTTGCTTTCTTTCTTTTTTTTCTTGAGACAGGGTATATTAGTCCGTTTTCACACTGCTGATAAAGACATACCTGAGACTAGGTAATTTATAAAGAAAAAGAGGATTAATGGACTCACAGTTCCATGGGACTGGAGAGGCCTCACAATCATGGCAGAAGGTGAAAGGCACGTCTTACGTGGCGGCAGACAAGAGAAAATGAGAACCAAGTGAAAGGGGTTTCCCCTTATATAACCATCACATCTCATGAGACTTATTCACTACCAGGAGAACACTATGGGGGAAACTGCCCCAGTGATTCAATTATCTCCCACTGAGTCCTTCCCACAGCATGTAGGAATTAGGGGAGCTACAATTCAAGATGAAATTTGGGTGGAGACATAGCCAAACCACATCACAGGGTCTCACTCTGTCACCCAGGCTGCAGTGCAGTGGTGCAATCATAGCTCACTGCAGCCTCAACCTCCAGGTCTCAGGCGATCCTCCTCCCTCAGCCTTCCAAGTAGCTAAGACTACAGGCACATGCCACCATTCCCAGCTAATTTTTGTGTTGTGTAGAGATGGGGTTTCACCACGTTTCCCAGGTTGGTCTCAAACTCCTGGAATCAAGCAATCCTCCCACCTTTGCACCCCAAAGTGCTGAGATTACAGGCATGAGCCACCTCACCCAGCCCTGAGTGGCTTTTTCAATTAGGTAATGAACTTATTTAAATCATAGAGGGAAATGCATTCATGTTGGAGGGAAGTGGTTTTAAGCCTTTAGAAAAAGAGAGCTCTAGTAACGTTTACCAGCAGCCCCTACCTACAGTGAGGCCAAGAAAGAAGGACAGGCACTCAAACCACCAGGCCAGGAGACATTCAGCCAGACATGTGGAACAGTGGCTTCCAGATGCCCAAGAATCCCTACCTGGAGGGGCATTTTCGCCAAAGGATGGCGAAGCTACGAGTATGCATGAGTTCAGCAAAGATTTAGGTAAAGACATGATGCCCATCTATAATGACATACTGAGAGGTTGTTAGAGATATTGATTAATCATGGTAGTAACTTACATTTATAAATCCTTTACAATAGGCCAGGTGCAGTGGTTCATACCCGTAATCCCAGCACTCTGGGAGGCCAAGGCTGCAGTGAGCTATGATCATGCCACTGCACTCCAGCCTGGGTGACAGAGCAAGACCTTGTCTCAAATTAATAAATAAAATCCTTTACAATAAATAGGCACTGGGCCAAAGTCTTTATTTATTTTTAATTTTTATTTAATTATTTTTTTTTTGAGACAGAGTTTTACTCTGTTGCCCAGGCTAGAGTACAGTGGCACAATCTCGGCTCCCTGCCACCTCCGCCTCCCAGGTTCAATCAATTCTCCTGCCTCAGCCCCCCAAGTAGCTGGATTTACATGTGCCTGCCACCACGCCTGACTAATTTTTGTATTTTTTAGTAGAGACGGGGTTTCGCCATGTTGGCCAAGCTGGTCTTGAACTCCTGACCTCAGGTGATCCGCCTACTTTGGCCTCCCAAAGTGCCGGGATTACAGGCATGAGTCACCATGCCTGGATGGCCAAACTCTTTCATGGATGAACTCATGTAAGCCTCATCACAGCCCCATAATGTAAAAATAATGATCTGCCTGATTTTTGAAATGAGAAATCTGGGGCTCAGGGAAGTTCAATAACCGAACAAAAATCACACAGCTGGAAAGATTGGAGTTGGGATTCAAACCAGTCAGATGGATTCCAGAGCCCGCTTCATATCATAGCCACATGCCTAACTTCTTTCATTTTTTGTTAACATTCCTAAACTTTTGAGATTCATTTTATAAAGGAAAACACCCATTACCATATTCTCCATGAATTCTTCTGTAATACCATGATGAGAAACAGACTTAGCATATACAGAGACATACACACATGCGCACACACACACACACACATACACACACACATATCTAGCCAAGGAAGGTAACTAGGGTGTATAGAGAATACCATTATTTCTCTCTCTCCACCTACCAGGCAATTGATCCTGGCAGGTGGAGAGAGAGAGAGACTTGATTCAAACTCTCAGGCACAGTCTTTCATCACCCCTTCTACCTACAACCCCAAAGCATCAAAGGAGTATTATGGGATTGTAGCTGCCCCAGTGCTAGACAGGTAACCTCACCTGAGAGTCCTTAGTACCTTAGAAACTTGAAACTAACACAAGAACTTGACATAACATGAAACTACAGATAGCCCAAAAGAAGGCAGAAAAAGGTCAATCTGAGCACACAGATGAATTACCCATCAGTAGCCTCTTCTAGAGCTACCCCAAGGGAAGGAAGATTAGGGTCTATGCTTGGCCAATGCAAAGCAGAGTCTTATAAGGAAGACGAAGGTGATTCGCTCAGGCCACATTGAGTTGAGTCTGTTACCACCCTCAGCCCATGCCCTTCCACGCTGGTGCCAGGACACAGCATAGAGAAGCCTGATTTGCCTCCTTTCCTGTGCTTCCCGCCTGCTGTCTTCCTGAGACATCAGTTCTTCCTGATTTGTTTTTGTTGGCAGTGTTGACTGTGGGTGGTCCTGGGCATAGGGGGACAGAGAGGGGCTCAATCCCTTCTCAGGAATGATCTTCGCTCTCAAGGCCCAGGGGCAACCTTGTTGCCTACAGCTCCTTGCAGAACTTGGCCTTTGCCTTTCGACAGCACACGTGGCATCTGGAAACATTCCTGTGCCTTGAGAGCCCCATCTGCTCCCTCATGGAAGCTGCCCACGCGAAGGCTAAACTTCCCTCTGTTGTTGTATAAAGAACAGAGCCTCCTTCTCAAGTCTCCAAATAAACTTCCTCCTCTCCCAAACACAAACACTGACACCCAAATGTCTGGTTTTATTGGGTCTCTTATTTCCATCCACTCGCTAGGAGAGCTGAGTCCAACACCATGTTTTATCAGCTTAAAAGGATCACAAATCCCAGCACTTTGGGAGGCCAATGTGGGAGGATTGCTTGAGGCCAGGAATTCGAGGCTGCATGAGCTATGATCACGCCACTGCACTCTAGCCTGGGCAACGAAGCAAGACCCTGTCTCTAAAAGAAAAAAAAAGATAAAAGGAGCACAGTCTGCAGCCCTCCTCACTGCCTGTGGTGAAGCGAGGTCAAGAGAATCAAGGAGAATGGTAACCCCTCCCAGAAGACGGCCCAGTCTGCAGGGAAGGGGAGCACAGGAAAACTTACCAGTCATGTAAATGCTAATACATTAATGCAACCGGGTGTGTGGGCAGAGATGGGCCTGATCTGGAGCTCGTAAAGGCAGGAATACATTTTCTTTCCAATCTACTAGTGATTTCCATCTCAACATTGAAAAGTCATTGTCGGCCGGGCACAGTGGCTCCCTCCTATAATCCTAGTACTTTGGGAGGCTGAGGCAGGCAGATCACTAGAGGTCAGGAGTTCAAAAGCAGCCTGGTCAACATGGTGAAACCCTGTCTCTACTAAAAATACAAAAAATTAGCGGGGCGTGATGGCGGGTGCCTGTAATCCCAGCTACTTGGGAGGCTGAGGCAGAAGTGTTGCTTGAACCCGGGAGGTGGAGGCTGCACTGAGCCGAGGTAACACCACTGCACTCCAGCCTGGGCAACAGAGGGAGATTCTGTCTAAAAAAAAAGAAAAGAAGAAAAGTCATTGTCTTTTTAAATGTCTAAATTGCTGGGTAGAGTGGCTCATGCCTGTAATCCCCACACTTTGGGAGGAGGATTGCTTAAGGCCAGGAAGTCAAGATTAGCCTGAGAAACACAGCGAGATCCCATCTCTGCGCACACACACATATATATGTATATTTGAGACAGAGTCTTGCTCTGTTGCCCAGGCTGGAGTGCAGTGGCGCAATCCGGCTCACTGCAAACTCTACCTCCCGGGTTCAAGTGATTCTCCTGCCTCAGTCTCCCAAGTACTGGGACTACAGACATGTACCACCATGCCAGGCTAATTTTTGTATTTTTAGTAGAGACGGGGTTTGACCGTGTTAGCCAGGATGGTCTCGATCTCCTGACCTCGTGATCCGCCCACCTCAGCCTCTCAAAGTGCTGGGATTACAGGCGTGAGCCACTGCACCCGGCCTACAGATAATTTTTTTTGATGACCTCAATGTGGTGGCACAGGCCTGTAGTCCAAGCTACTCGAGAGGCCAAGGAAGGAAGATCACTTGAACCTGGGAGTTCAAGGCTGCCGTGAGCCATGATCACGCCACCGCACTCCAGCCTGGGCAACAGAGTGAGACCCTGTCAATAAACAAATAAATACAAGTCGAAATTATAAGTCTCTGCTGAAGTTTGAATCCCTTGGATAAGACAGGATGGAACATTCTCCCTGGAAAAAGCAGAAGGCTGGTTTGGAGCAGGCTTGATTGGAGGCAGGGAAGGAAGAGTCCATGGCCCCTGGGATCCAGAGGTACTTGAAACATCAGATTGGCCTGCTCTATTTGGCAAGACTTTTGTCAGCACCAGCTCTGGCTGGAGGTCATTACCTGGGCAGAGGAGCCTCAGAGACCCCTCTTCCCCACTGTCCTAAATCCTTGGTATGCTGAAGATGAACAATATTTTCTCCTTCACCCACATTTTCCTTTTTTTTTTTTTTTTTTTTTGAGATGGAGTCTCACTCTGTCACCCAGGCTGGAGTACAGTGGCGAGATCTCTGCTCGCTGCAACCTCCACCTCCCAGGTTCAAGCGACTCTCCTGCCTCGGCCTCCCAAGTAGCTGAGATTACAGGCGTGCACCACCACGCCTGGCTAAGTTTTGTATTTTTAGTAGAGACGGGGTTTCACCATGTTGACCAGGCTGGTCTCGAACTCCTGACCTCAAGTGATCTGCCCACCTCAGCCTCCCAAAGTGCTGGAATTACAGGCGTGAGCCACTGCGCCCGGCCTGGCTGGTCAATTCTCATTTGGGGCCTCTCACATAGTAGGGATCAGGTGTCAGATGTGCTGTGGTCATCTGGGGGCTCAGCTACGCTAGATGCTCTAGGTGGCTCACAGATGGCAGACACTGGATGCCACTGTCTGCTGGTTGCTCAACAGTGTCTGAAGATGTGGCCTCTTCAGGGTAATCACTTCATTTCATCTTACACGGTGGTGTCTCCACCCAGAATAAGTATCCCAAGATACTAGGAAGAGGCTGGGTGGCTGTATGACCTAGCCCCAGAAACCACTCAGCCTCATGTCTGCCATGTTCCATTGACTGGAATATCTAACAGACCCACCCAGCTTCAAGAAAAAGAAGACATCGACTCCCACCTTTCAATGGAAGAAGTAGCAAAGAAGTTTGGGCCAGTTTTTAATTACTTCCATTTAAAGTTGAGGAAACTCAAACAAGATAACTAAATTGTCAAAAATCACATTCCTGGCCTGGTGCAATGGCTCACACTTCTAATCCCAACACTTTGGGAGACCAAAGTGGGTGACTGCTTGAACCCAGGAGTTCAAGACCAGCCTGGGCAACATTGCAAGACCCTATCTTTATTTAAAAAAAAAAAAGAAAGGCCAGGCACACGGTGGCTTACACTTGTCATCCCAGCACTTTGGGAGGCCGAGGGGGGCAGATCACTTGAGGTCAGGAGTTTGAGAATACCCTGACCAACATGGTGAAACCCTGTCTCTACTAAAAATACAAAAATTAGCCAGGCGTGGTAGCACGCACCTGTGATCCCAGCTACTTGGGAGGCTGAGGCAGGAAAATTGCTTGAACCCAGAGGGTGGAGGTTGCAGTGAGCCAAGACTGTACCATGGCACTCCAGCCTGGGCCACAGAGCGAGATTCCATCTCAAAAAAAAAAAAAAAAAAATTAGCCAGATGTGACGGCAAGAGCTTGTAGTCCCAACTACCCAGGAGGCTGAGGCAGGAGGATCACCTGAGCCCAGGGGGTTGAGGCTGCAGTGAGCCATGATTGCCCCACTGCACTCCAGCCTGAGTGAGAGTGAGACCCTCTCTCAAATTAATATAAATAAATAAATAAATTAATTAAATTTTTAAAAAATTACATTTCTAAAAATTAACATAATAGAAATGCAAGCTGGGCACAGTGGCATGTGCACCTGTAGCCCCAGCTACTAGGGAGGCTGAGGCAGGAGGATCGCTTGAGCCCAGGAGTTCAAGACCAGCCTGGCCAACATAGCAAGACTCTATCTTATTTTTTTAAAAGAAGAATGGGAATTCAAACCCAGCCTTGTCCAATTCGAAATTGAGCACTCCTCTGGCAATGTTGAAAATGCCCAGTAAGCTGGGGCATTCTTGCTTTTTGCCTTGTTAGTCAAGGTTGGGGGTGGCTATAGGCTCACTCTAGCTACAGAAATGTTAGGCCCTTCCTTCATTCCTTCCTTGTTTCCTTTCTCTTCTTTCCTTCCAGCTGACTGCCTTCCTGAGTTATTTCTAAACCAAGAGTCAAACTCTACCACCCCAAGGCAGGAGAATCGCTTGAACCTGGGAGGCAGAGGTTGCAGTGAGTCGAGACCGCACCACTGCACTCCAGCCTGGGTGACAGAGTGAGACTTCATCTAAAAAAAAATGTGTTCCCCCACCCGCAGGGCCATACATCTTAAGGCAGAGAGAAGTGATGTCATCATGCTGAGCGCCTGAATAGAAGGGAATCTCCAACTTGTCACCATTCTGCCTGTAAATAGTGTCTTCCCAAAGGCTGAAATCACATTACATTCTTGCCCTAAAAAGATGGACACAGCTATTGAATTAGAAGCTCTAGCATGTGCAAGAGACCTACACTTTGAGAGGCTGAAGCATCATCCAGTCTCTTCCAATCTCTCAGGAGTATTTTGAAGACACTTAAGAGATATTTTCTCCTCATCCATCTGGAATGACAAGCAGAGGCATTATGCGTATCAAACAGGAACACCTACATAATCCGGACTGCTCATCGGAAAGAGCTCTCATGTCCAAATGTTCCCTCAGATGATCATAAGAGAATATAGACTTAATTGCAACCTGTTATTAGCCACCAAATGCTTCAGCTGAGTGGGTTCTCTTGCCAATGTTTCCCCCTCTCAGATGAACAGTCCAGGCCCTCAGTGCCCATAGCAACTGTCCCCTCCAAGTCCCCAGACCAGGTAGTACTGAATGAGTGTTTTGGCACAACGGCTAAGCACTGGTTTTGAAGCCTTATAGACCTGGATTCAAATTCTAGTTCTGTCCCTTATCAGCCCAAGTTTCTCAACCTCTTCAAGCCTCAGGTACCTGACCATCAGATGCAGATCATAAAAGCATCTTCCTCATTTGGGTTGTTGTGAGATTAATGTAAGGAATTACATGTAGATTAAAGGGCAGTTTATGCAGAAACTAGGAAAAAGGTGGTACCTTTCAGGTCTTTTGGGTCTTTCATTACCATGGAAAGGGGCAGTAACTCCCGGGTGTTGCCATGGCAACAGTAAACTGACATGGCACCCTGGCGGGCTTGTGTCATGAGAAGCTGCTTCCATCCTGTCCCTGTTTTACCTACTCCTCCATTTTGTCCAGTGTCCAAGCCCCACCTCTCGAGTTGAGTCCCACCTCCTACCTCAAGATCATGCTAAGTGAGACTAAGTGAGATCATGCCCTTAGCACAATACCTAACATCTGGTAAGCATTAAATAAATATTGGCTACTACAATCCCAGAAGTAACTAGACAGTGTTGGAATAATGCTAAAGCCCAGGCTGGAAGAAAAATGATCTAGTCAGGAGTTCAGAGAGATAGAACAAGTTCAGCAGTTGTCGGCAGGCAAGGAGACAGATCCCAGATCAACTAAGGGGAGGGAGATGCCGAAAAGCATACAGGATCTGGTATCTGGAAGATGAGAGGGTGAACAGAATCCACACATATGCAAAAGCCCTTAGTACTCTGCCAGGGGTTCTTATCTGTCTTTCAAACAGCATTCTGGGAATGGGCAACGCAACATTCACATACAAAAAGACAGACTTCTAAGATCAAGTAATATCTAATGTCTTTAATATATGCAGTTACAGACATTTAGGAGAAGTAATGCTTATTGTACACCTACCATGTGCAAAGTACAGCACAATCACTTTTGCATGCTTGATGTCATGGATTCTTGACATTATGCTGCAGAATTAGAAGGTTTATCCCCAGTTTTTGAAAGGTAAAGAAAATGAGGCTTGGAAATGTTAACATAACCAGGGTCATAGGGTCAGGGTGTGGGTGAGCTGGAAGTTGAAGCCCAGATGACTCTGAAATTTGCAGTCTTTCCATTCCACCTACCAATGATGTTTCAGACGAGACAAGCGTGAGTCGAGTGGCTTTGAGAGACGATTCCTCTGCAGTGAGGAAACAGAAGAAAGTTGTCAAAGATTCTTAGCCACAAATGAAATATCATCTTCTCTTCTAATTTTTTCCTCCAAAATTTCATTATCAGGCTGGGCATGGTGACTCACACCTGTAATCCCAGAGCTTTGGGAGGCTGAGGCTAGAGGATCACTTGAGCCCATGAATTCAAGACCAGCCTGGGCAAAAAAGTGGAACTCCAGCTACACACACAAAAAAACCTTAATTAGCCGTGTGCAATAGTGTGTGCTTGTAGTCTCAGCTACTTGGGAGGGCGGAGGTGGGAGGATGGCTTGAGCCCAAGAGTTTGAGGCTGCAGTGAGCCATGATCACACCACTGTATTCCAGCCTGCTGGATGACAGACTGAGACCCTGTCTCTCAAACAAATGAAGACGAAGAGGAAGAAGAGGAAGGGAAAGGGGAAGGGGAAGGGGAAGAAGAAAGAGAAGGAGAAGGAGAAGACAGATTCAAAGTCAGGTCTTAACATTTTTGCCTTTCTGGCAGGAAATGATAACTGAAATCAGACAATGGATTTTGTTGGGGTTTTTTTTGTTTGTTTGTTTTTGTTTGTTTGTTTGTTTTTGAAATGGAGTCTTGCTCTGTTGCCCAGGCTGGAGTGCAGTGGCATAATCTTGGCTCACTGCAACCTCCACCTCCCAAGTTCAAGCAATTCTCCTGCCTCAGCCTCCTGAGGATTACAGTTACACACCATCATGGCCGATTAATTTTTGTATTGTTGTTGTTGTTGTTGTTGCTTTTGTTTTTGAGACAGAGTCTGGCTCTGTCACCCAGGCTGGAGTGCAGTGGTGCTATCTCGGCTCACTGCAGGCTCCACCTCCCGGGTTCATGCCATTCTCCTGCCTCAGCCTCCCAAGTAGCTGGGACTACAGGTGCCTACCACCACACCTGGCTAATTTTTTGTATTTTTAGTAGAGACAGAGTTTCACTGTGTTAGCCAGGCTGGTCTTGAACTCCTGACCTTGTGATCCACCCGCCTCAGACTCTGAAAGTGCTGGAATTACAGGCATGAGCCACCGTGCCCAGCCTGGATTTGGTTTTTTAAGACAGGGTCTCATTGTGTCACTCAGGCTGGTGTGCAGTGGCTCAATTATAGCTCATTGCAGCCTCAAATTCCCAGGTTCAAGCAATCCTGCCACCCCCGCCTCTCAAGTAGCTGGGACTACGTGTGCGTGACAACACACCCTGCTAAGTTTTAAAATTTTTGTGGAGATGGGGGTCTCGCTGTTGCCCCGGCTGGTGTACTCTTAATTTTCATACTTCCATTCAGGTACATTAAGTAGTTGTCTGACCTTATTTTAAGCAGTTTTTTCTCAGAAGATAGCGTTGCTTTGCTATACTTTGCACACGGTAGGTGTACAATAAGCATTACTTCTCCTAAATGTCTGTAACCGCATATATTAAAGACATTAGATATTACTTGATCTTAGAAGTCTGTCTTTTTGTATGTGAATGTTGGGTTGCCCATTCCCAGAATGCTGTTTGAAAGAGAGATAAGAACCCCTTTTTTGGCAATGCCCAAAGCAGAAGCCCTGGTAAATTAAGAAAGAAAGTTGGCGACTGTGCGGGGGATTTTGACACATGGAAACCCAACTACAAATTGCTCTTCCAGGTCGTAACTTGCACGCAGTAAAATATACACCAATTCAGTGCACTGAATAATGAAAACTAGGTTGCAGTAATGATGTAGAAGTGACCTAAAAATATGGTGTCTTCACCGCCATGCTGAGAAGCCAATGGTGATTTTCTGTTTCAAGAAAGTGGCATTGTTCCATATTATGTTTAGAACTGTGGTTTGTCTGATAGAATGCAGCTGAACATTTTGTCCCCTGTACCAAAGGCACATGGTGACAATGTTTGTGTACACTCTCCAGCATGCCCCATACATGGAATCAATCTGGAATTATTTTTTAAAAAGGATTGGAGTTTAGCATTTCATGGGAAATGCCTGTGTCAGGAATTCAGTAACACGTTAGTATGCTATGTCAAAACAACTGTACTAGTAAAACACTTCACATTGCACCATCTGAGAATAATAGTATTGCATGAGGCACAAAACTCTCACCCTGAAATGAGTGTCAGCCTGTCTCACCTGATAAAGTTGTCAGAAAATATTTTGATCAGTGTACCTGTAGTTATTGTGTTTGCTTTCCTTTGTGAAAGACTGGAGTCACTAGCAACCTGGATTAACTACCAACGTTTTTTGTTCTTTCTTCATCTTTACCCAAGGAAACTGAAAAATATCTGCTTCTGGTATGATCATTGATATGGTTTGACTGTGTCCCCACCCAAATCTCATCTTGAACTGTAGCTCCCATAATTCCCACATGTTGTGGGAGGAACCTGGTGAGAGATAATTGAATCATGGAGTGGGTCTTTCCCATGCTGTTCTCGTGATGGTGAATAAGTCTCATGAGATGTGATGGGGTGGTTTGTTTTGTTTTGTTTTGTTTTGATTTTTTGAGACAGAGTTTCAAAAAACTCATTGTTGCCCAGGCTGTAGTGCAATGGTGTGATCTCAGATCACTGCAACCTCTGCCTCCCCGGTTCGAGTGATTCTCCTGCCTCAGCCTCCCAAGTAGTTGGGATTACAGGCATGTACCACCACACCTGGCTAATTTTTGCATTTTTAGTAGAGATGGGGTTTCACCATGTTGGTCAGGCTGGTCATGAACTCCCGACCTCAGGTGATCCACCCACCTCAGCCTCCCAAAGTGCTGAGATTACAGGCATGAGCCACTGTGCCAGGCTGATCTGATGGTTTTATAAGGAGAAACCCCTTTCACTTGTTTCATTCTCTGTCTCGCCTCCTGCCATGTAAGATGTGCCTTTCACCTTCCGCCATGATTGTGAGCCCTCCTCCACCATGTGGAACTCTGAGCCCATGAAACCTCTTTAAAAATTACCTAGTCTTGGGTATGTCTTTCTCAGCAGCATGAAAATGGACTAATACAATCATCAAATGCCAGAAAGAAATCTACCTATCTAAGGTAGATTTCTACCTATCTGAGGACTGCCTTCTTCAAATAATGAAATGGAATGGAAGCCCATAGAGTACAAGCAATGTGTATAAGCTCACCTAATAGTGGCAGAACCAAGCTTAGAACCTACTGAGAGACAGGTACGTTATGGGGAAGCATATGTTGATAAGACAGAACATAATTCCAAAGGAGGACGTAAAATACATTTTCATCTGGTTTAATTTGAGTGAAAAAAAATCCCCACAGTTTCTCATATTTAAAAATAAAACTTTTAACGTAGGCAAGAAAATTAGTATGCTCTTGACGATGAGATTTCATATGAAATTTCAGATTTAAATATGATGCAACATTGAGCAGTATATAATTACCAAAAAGGTCACATTTGTACAATTTTAAATATCTAAATAACAAATTATAAAGGGTATCAATATCACTCCATTTTAAGCATCTTATATGTATTCTGAGAACAAATAATGTCTTGGCACTTGCTGTGACGTAAAAGGCTCTGCAATAGAACTTAACAGACTTTGGTTTGAGTCCTCAGTTAACTGAAGTGGGCCTCTTAAAGAAGTCATTATATGAAAAACACTTTCACACGCATGTTTGTAGCAGCACAATTCACAATTGCAAAAATATGGAACCAACCTAAATGTCCATCAACCAATGAGTGGATAAAGAAAATGTGCTATATATACACCATGGAATACTACTCAGCCATAAAAAGAAATGAAATATAATGGCATTTGCAGCAACTTGGATGGTGTTGGAAATGATCATTCTTTTTTTTTTTTTTTTTTTTTGAGACGGAGTCTTGCTCTGTCACACAGGCTGGAGTGCAGTGGCACCATCTTGACTCACTGCAACCTCCACCTCCTGAGTTCAAGTGATTCTCCTGTCTCAGCCTCCCGAGTAACTAGGACTACGGGCACATGCCACCAGGCCCAGCTAATGTTTGTATTTTTAGTAGAGATGGAGCTTTACTATATTGGTCAGGCTGGTCTCGAACTCCTGACCTCAGGTGATCCACCTGCCTAGGCCTCCTACAGGCATGAGCCACTGTGCCTGGCCTGGAAACCATTGTTCTAAGTGAAGCAACTCAGGAATGTAAAACCGAATATTGTATGTTCTTACTTATGAGTAAGAGCTAAGCTATGAGGATGCAAAGGCATAAGAATGATATGATGGATTTTGAGGACTCGGGGGAATGGTGGAAGGGGCGTGAGGGATACAAGACTACACTGGGTACAGTGTACACTGCTCAGGTGATGAGTGCACCAAAATCTCAGAATTCACCACTAAATAACTCATTCATGTAACCAAAACCCACCTGTACCCCAAAAACTATTGAAATATATTTTTAAAAAATAATAGGTCTCCTTGCTGTTGGTGTCTTCCTTTGAAAGAAGGTTTCTAGTTAATTTTAGGGCAATGGTCATATCCATTATTGTCTCACTATCTTTTATCTCAGTCTTTTGGAGAAAAGAAAAATTGAATTATGCAACTTTGATCAAGAAAGGGCCATCATGATTATACAGTCAAACATTTTTATTTTACAGTTGAAGAAACTGAGACCTAGAAATATTAAATGACTCTCATGGTCCCTTAAAAAAAAAAAAAGACACCCTGAGAGTCAGCTTGCTTTCCATTCTCCTTCCCTTTTTCTTTCCCATCACCTTCATCCCTTTTTGGAATGTCATGTATTGTGGAAATTAAAAGACAGTACCTGATTGGAAACCTGGGTTCCCCTTTGAAAAGTCTGTGCTTGGCCAGGTGCCGTGGCTCACGCCTGTAATCTCAACACTTCGGGAGGCCGAGGCCAGCAGATCACCTGAGGTCAGGAGTTCGAGACCAGCCTGGCCAACATGGTGAAACCCCGTCTCAACTAAAAATACAAAAATTAGCCGGATGTGGTGGTGCATGCCTGTAACCTCAGCTATTCAGGAGGCTGAGGCAGGACAATCACTTGAACCCGGGAGGCGGAGGTTGCAGTGAACCGAGATCGTGCCACTGCACTCCACCCTGGGCGCCAGAGTGAGACTCTGTCTTTAAAAAAAAAAAAAAAGGAGGCCGGGTGCAGTGGCTCACGCCTGTAATCCCAGCACTTTGGGAGGCCAAGGCGGACGGATCACGAGGTCAGCAGATTGAGACCATCCTGGCTAATACGGTGAAACCCCGTCTCTATTAAAAATACAAAAAATTAGCCAGGCGTGGTGGCAGGCACCTGTAGTCCCAGCTACTCGGGAGGCTGAGGCAGAAGAATGGCATGAACCCGGGAGGCAGAGCTTGCAGTGAGCCAAGACTGTGCCACTGCACTCCATCTTGGGGGACAGAGCGAGACTCCATCTCAAAAAAAAAAAGGAAAGAAAAGTCTGTGCTCTTTCCCAGAGGCTTTTCTTCCGTTTTTCTCTACAAACTACACTGTGTCTCTGCTTTCACTGGTGGTAATTTCTGGAACAACTTAGCATAAACACCTTTGGGGAAAGCAGACATTCCGTGTTGCAAAAGGAGAAAAGTGGAAAATAAAGATTCCAGAATCAAAATTTCACTTTATGAAAATATTATAAAGTTTCAGGGAAAAATTGAAAATTCAGCTAAAAGTTGAGAAAAGGGGTAGGTTGCCAATATGTGATCACCGCCACCCTGCTCGTGGTTTGGAATGGGGGACCAAGCGGAGTGTTCTATTCTGCTTTTGGGGGTCCCAGCTCTCACACCAGCATCTGACATGTATCCAGCCATCTAGATTAGGAATTCGATGACTATAAAAACATAGTTTTAGCTTCTTCTTCTTAAATGGATGTGTATCTTGGGTTGGTTGGCTATAATTTGTTTTCCCTATTTCTTAAGTGGGCTGTCCCTGTCTCTCCCCCAATACATTCTTTTTCCTACCACTTCGTCACTCCCAACCACCTTTCAATGCTTTTGACATTTATTGCTAATAAAAATAACAACACTTATCATCTAAAAGTTAGTATTTCAGTTTGAAAGTTTTATGTACGTTATTTTTACTTGGATTTATGTCACTCCTCCAAGCAAAGAATAAATAAATAAAAGCACTTTATCAAATTTATAACCTACTCAAATTCAGAGATTTCTGAATAGGAAACAGACCAGGGACACTTAGCCAAGATTAGCTTAAATAGAAGCCAAAATTTTGCATACGGGGCTCTGAAGAAAGATGTTCATCTTGAAAGGTCATGTCCACACGTGAAATGGGAAGTGGATAATGAGGGTAATTACCTCTGCACCAGAGGCCGTCCAGCTTACCTGTTCCCTGAAATGCCCAGGTAACTAACAAAGGCAAACATGTTTTCTGGTCTCAATTATATCCTAATAATTGTTCCAATTCTCTGCTTCCTTTTGAGTGTGAAGATCTGGGCTAAAAGGCTTTAAAAAACAGGCTGAAAAGGTTTCCCAGACGTAAAGCAGATTTTACAAAAGAAACTTCTGGCAAGTTTAATGTAAGTAAATCAGAAACATATGGACTATGTTTCCCTCAAAATACCCATGGGTTTGAAAGCCCAGCAAACACATAAAAAGTAAAGGGAAACTGTTTTCCAAAGCTGAGCTTATTTAAAAAACTGCACGCTGGAACAGAAAGCCTGGCTCAACCCACCCAGTGCAGGGGATGGAGCTGGTGGTCCGGCAGCCACCAGCGCCTACCCCAGAGCTGATGTCGACAGTCTTCATTTCTGAAGATGACGTGATTGATGGAGCCTTGACCTGTACATATGGGCGTGACTGAGAAAACATCACTCGGTACTTCCCATACTGAAGACATGACTTCATAGCTCCTTTGCAACCATCTGTAGTGAATGTTTACACAGCCTGTTTCTCTTCTTGAAGGCCTCTCATGCTAAACCATCAGGCTGCTGTCAGGCATGCATTAACTGAGCATTTAGCACGCACCCCGTAGAGAAGGATCACAGAGAAAGAGACGATCGATCCTATGCCGGCCCAGAAGGTGAATTACAGACTCCGAATTGGAAGGTCCTTAAAGATACCTGAGTTTCTCTTTCCACCCTGTGCGGGATTCTGGTTGCAGTTTGCAGTCTAGATCGTGGAAAGAATGGTCACAAAATAACTCAAATGGTGACCAGCACAGCATAGATTCCTTGTTGACAGGCAAGGTCCTTAAACAGTAGCAAGTGGTGCTCGTGTTGGTGGGTGATGCTGGTGTTGGCGGGTGAGGCTTGGGAGAACAAATTGAAGGTTGATGGAGAGTAACCCGGCCAGAGCCCAAGCTCTCGGTCTATCCGTCAAAGCCAGGCTTATTTACGCTTTGGAGTGCAGTACTGAGGCCACTAACTTACACATAAGCTTTTTTTTTTTTTTTTTTTTTTGAGACAAGAGTCTCGCTCTGTCACCCAGGCTGGAGTGCAGTGGCGCGATCTCGGCTCACTGCAAGCTCTGCCTCCCGGGTTTACGCCATTCTCCTGCCTCAGCCTCCCGAGTAGCTGGGACTACAAGTGCATGCCACCACGCCTCGCTGATTTTTTGGGGTTTCGCCAGGTTGCTCAGGCTGGTCTCAAACTCCTGGGCTAAAACAATCTGCCCACCTCTGCCTCTCAAAGTGCTGGGATTACAGGCATGGGCCACTGTGCCCCGCCACATTTCATGCTCTTATCACAGCAAAACTTGTGTTACTAATGTAGCAAATTATGTGTCTGGAATCCTTTCAAAGCTCAGTAACACATATTGAGTCCAGATTATTTTAGAAGACTATTATTATCCCATAATCTATATACGTGTTAACATTGTGTTCAATTTTGCATTCAAATTTACAAGATAGATCTGTCCTTATGTCAATGTTCACCCAGTGTTATATTATGTCAGACTTGCTTCCTTAATTCTGAATGATCTTTTTCTGAATTAAAGTACTATGTTTAAGAAGGAAAAAAAAAAAAAACCTCAAATGGAAAGAACACAGTTTGGAGAGTCAGACGTCCTGATATCAGGTCTCAGAAACACTCTGACTGTAGACCTGTTGTTTGACCACTCAGAGCATCAGTTTCCTCTTCAATTAAATGGGAATAAAGTCAAATTACCTATTGGCAGGCGAATCATGTGAGGTTGGGAGTTCAAGACCAGCCTGACCAACATGGAGAAACCCTGTCTCTACCAAAAATACAAAATTAGCGAGGCGTGGTGGCGCATGCCTGTAATCCCAGCTACTCAGGAGACTGAGGCAGGAGAATCACTTGAACCCAGGAGGCGGAGGTTGCAGTGAGCTGAGATTGCGTCACTGCACTCCAGCCTGGGCAACAAGAGCGAAACTCCGTCTCAAAAAAAAAAAAAAAATATATATATATATATATATAATGTCTGTTCCCCACCCAGGCTGTAAATAAATAGAAAAACAAAATGAAGAGTAAGATGGGGGCCAGAATTTATTCCTGAAAGAGGCTCAGTTGGAAGGCAGAGAAGAATGAGAAATAAATGGACCTGAAACCCAGATGAAGACTGAAGACGTGTTCAATCCCAGGCCACGCCGGGCTGACACAGGCTTCCACATGCCAGAGGGGATTGCTGAATTAGAGCTTGGAAAGTCAAAGGAGAATTCAGAGCCTTAATGAGCAGCTCATCCCAGAAAGAAACCACAGAGCTGAGTTTACCTGAGCTCATCCAGATTATTCTTCCACATCTGCCAGACAGATCCTGCCGCTCTCAAGAGAAGGAATGATTAAATGGGTAGAGAACAGCCAGAAGTGACTCATAAGATGTCACCTCAATGGAAATACCAGGAGTAGAGAAGTGAGCTAAGTAGGACAACGCATGGGAAAGTCCTCTTGTGATCTGCAAAACGTCGTGTACATTTCAGACTTTTGCTCAATCTGCCTGCACGTATGATAAGTCTATTTGCTCAGTTCCCAACACTAGCTTCCAGAAAATTTAGGTTGAAAAAGACATTGTTCCTTTAATTAAGATTACAGTCTAGTAGAAGAAATAGACAAGGAATCCCCAAATTACGGTATACAGTAAGTTTGCAACTTATTATGCAGACACTGAAGTCTGTGTAAGATGTAACAGGCATGCAGAGAAGGGGTCACTGATTCATTACATGGCCAGGTAAAGCTCGTTGTGGAAATGACATTGGATTGCTGAGACTGGAAGAACACAAAGTAGCTGGGAATAAGAAAAAGTGGGGCTGGCTGTGGTGAGTTAAGCCTATATTCCCAGCTACTTGGGAGGCTGAGATGGGAGGATCACTTGAGGCCCTGAGTTCAAGACCAGCCTGGCCAACATGGTGAAAGCTCATCTCTACTAAAAATACAAAAATTAGCCAGGCGTGGTGGTGCACGACTGTAATCCCAGCTACTCGGGAGGCTGAGGCAGGAGAATCGCTTGAACCAGGGAGGCAGAGCTGGCAGTGAGCCAAGAGGTTGCACTGCAGCCTTGGTGAAAGAAAGAGACTCCATCTCAAAAAAAAAAAAAAACAAAAAACAAGTGAGAATTGGAGTGGCTTTCAAGGCAGAAGGAAGAAGGCACAAAGGGAAGGGATGGGACATTTAAGGGAACTGAAAGTCATTCCACATAGCTGTAGGAGAAATCACCTTAATGTTATGAAGAATAATCAGAAAAAGCATTACATTCTAAAACAATACAGTAGCATGCAAGAGTAAGAAAACTTGAGGCCGGGCGCGGTGGCTCAGGCCTGTAATCCCAGCACTTTGGGAGGCCAAAACGGGTGGATCACGAGGTCGGGAGTTCAAGACCAGCCTGGCCAACATGGTGAAACTCCGAATCTACTAAAAATACAAAAATTAGCTGGGTGTGGTGGCAGGCGCCTGTAATCCCAGCTACTCGGGAGGCTGAGGCAGGAGAATAGCTTGAATACCTGGGAGGCGGAGGTTGCAGTGAGCCGAGATTGCACCACTGCACTCCAGCCTGAGCGGCAGAACGAGACTCTGTCTCAAAAAAAAAAAAAAAAAAAGAGAGAGAGAGAAGAAAAGAAAACTTGATACGGACATGGCTGATACAAGATGAGCACTCCATCACTTCTGAAATGTGGTTAAGTATAAGGGTAGAAATGAGACCAAGCAAGGAGGGAAGATTTTAACTGACTTGAATAATTCTACTTTTGTTTTTTATAAAACAGAAATTGGGCTGGGCATACTGGCTCATGTCTGTAATCCTAGCATTTTGGGAGGCCAAGGTGGGAGGATCACTTGAGCCTAGGAGTTTGAGACCAGCCTGGGCAACATAGCAAGACCCTGTCTCTCCAAAAATATATTTTTTTAATTAGATAGGCATGATGGCATGACCCTGCAGTTCTAGTTACTCAGGAGGTTGAGGTAGAAAGATCACTTTAGCCCAGGAGTTTGAAGCTGTAGTGAGGTATGATCCTGCCACTGCACCCCAGCCTGGGTGACAGAGTGTCTCTAAAAAAAAAAATTAAATTATTTAAGAAAGGACTCTGTGTGTATGTGTGTGTGTGTGTGTGTGTTATAGTGTGTGCCATAAGTGAGGTCTGGAAAGTTGCATCCCAAAATGTTAGCAGTGACTATATCTGGCTAGTAGAATTGCTAATTATTTTTTGCTTATCTTCATTTTCTATCATAAATATTTACCATTTTTACAAAAGAACCAATAAAACTGACCTGGCCACAGAAGGTTTTCTATGTAAATTACACTTTCAAATTCATACCAAGCATGGGGTTGTATAATATTGCTAGCTCTTTCTAGCAATTAATAAGCAGGTCACATGGCCCCAGGTTATCTGAGTCCTAGTTCTGCTTCTCCCCCATCTCAGTTATGAACTTCCAGAACATTTGCGGTGAACATTAGGTGAGTACAGTGATACAATAGCTCCCTGGTTCCTGCTGGCAGGATTCATTCAATTGTGAGCTCAGAAAAGAGGTCAAGTTCCATCTCATCCTTCCTTCATTCATTTATTCACTCAACTGTATTTACTGAGGCAGGCCCTGTCCTAGGTGCTGAGAGCAAAAGTGTGGGCAAACAGACCCGGCTTGACCTCATGTCACTTACTGAGGCACAGCTCTGCAAGGCCCATGTTTCACACCTACAGAGAAGACTAAATATTATTACATACTCTTGCAAGCACTGTGGCCCCATTTTTTTTCCTTTGAGTTTCCACAGTTAAAAATGTCTGGGTCAACCCAAAATATTCTTTTTTGGATGCGTGAATTTTTTTCTTTTTATTTAACATAAATACTACATACACAAGGCAAGCGACACACATTCTGCTGGACTTTTCATCTTTCACTTAAAAATCTACCTTGGCCAAGTGCAGTGGCTCATGCCTGTAATCCTGGCACTTTTGGGAGGCCAAGGCGGGAGGATCATTTGGGTCCAGGAGTTCAAGACCAGCCTAGGCAGCATAGCAAGACTCTGTCTCTCAAAAACGTGTATTAAAATATTAGCTGAGTGTAGTGGTATGTGCCTGTAGTTCCAACTACTAGGGAGGCTGAGGCAGGAGGATTGTTTGAGCCCAGAAGTTCGAGACTGCAGTGAGCTGTGACTGTACCACTGCACTCCAGCCTAGGTGACCCAGAGTAAGACCCTGTCTCTTAAAAAAAAAAAAAAAAAAAAAATTCTTAAAAATCATATTATGTCAGTAAACACTCTCTTTTGCATATCAACAAGTATAAATACTTTTCTAAAAGTGAAATGTACATTTGTGATTGTGATAGATGTTGCTAAATTGCTCTCCACGAACACTGATCCAATTTACACTTCCGCCATGCCTGCTGTCCATTCCCACCCCTAACCCAGCATGGTATCAAACTCTTGATCTTTCCCCAACTCATAGGTAAAAAATGATATCTCGACCAGGTGCGGTGGCTCACGCCTGTAATCCCAGCACTTTGGGAAGCCAAGGCGGGTGGATCACCTGAGGTCAGGAGTTCGAGACCAGCCTGGCCAACGTAGTGAAACTAAAAATACAAACTAAAATACAAACAAGTACCCAGGGTGGCAGGAGGCACCTGTAATCCCAGCTACTCAGGAGGCTGAAGCAGGAGAATCGCTTGAACCCGAGAGACGGAGGTTGCAGTGAGCCGAGATCTTGCTACTGCACTCCCGCCTGGGCGACAGAACAAGACGCTGTCTCAAAAAAAAAAAACAGATATCTCATTTTAGTTTTCATTTGCATTTCTATTGTAAGTGCAGAACATACTTGAATGGGATTAAAGAGCCGTTTTGCTAAAAGCCTGTTTACTGCTACCAAACACAATCTCTTTAAGAGACAAGGACTGCAGACTCTCCAGAAAAAAAAAAAAAAAAAAAAAAAACACCATGCAACAGCAGGCAGTATCAATCTGTTCTGAACCACCACTGTGAAGCAATCGACTGTGCTTTCCACCTATAACCTGAGGATTCAAAAGCGGCTTTCTGGACCACGGCGGAGAAATCTCAGAGGAGAACAAAACCAACGTTTGAGTGCTTGCTATACGCCAGGCACCAAGCTCTCCAGGGATTCTCGTTTAATCCTCCTAACATGTTTAATCCAGGAGGCTCTGAGAGGTTAAGTGCCTGCTCAAGCTCACATAAACTGGAAATGTCAGAGGAGGACTTGAACCCAGCCCTAGACCCAGGTGTTTGTGCGCTACACCACACAAAAGCTACGTGCGTGGGATGATATCATAGCTCACTCCGGAAGGCTCACTGGATGCCTCCTGCGATGCTGAGATGGTTAATGTCCATTCGGCTGCATCCTGAGATTCATAGGCTAAGTGGCCATCTTTGGAATTTAGTCATAACCTTCTAAGTAGAAGTATACTATAGGATTGCCCATGTATGGAGCCCAAATGAATATAGGCCTCAATAAGATTTCTTATGATGTCAGCTTCCCTTAAGACACACCCATCACATAAGATTCAACATTGCATTAACTTGTACAATTATTGAAGACACACTTGTCACAAGCACCTAGAACTGTTCAGAGATTTAAATATTGTTGCCGGGCATGGTGGCTCATGCCTGTAATCCTAACGCTTTGGGAGGGTGAAGCAGAAGAGGGGCTTGAGTCCAGGAGTTCCAGACCAGCCTGAGCAACATAGCAAAACCCTGTCTCTACAAAAAATAAAATTAGCTGGCCTTTGAGGTATATGCCTGGAGTCCCAGCTAGTCAGGAGGCTGAGGCAGAAGGATTGCTTGAGCCCAGGAACTGGAGGCTGCACTGACCTATGATGGCACCATTGCACTCCAGCCTGGGCAACGAAGAGAGACTTGTCTCTAAATAAATAAATGAATACAGTTAGTAAGACCCAAAAAAGGGCTAGGAATTGGTGCACCCAGTGTCTCGGTAATAGAGATTTGTTCAGGCAAACCAATCTACTCCCACGGTATGAGGAAGTAAAGGATCAGTAAGAGGAAATGTCTTTGTTTTTTGAGACTGAGTCTTACTCTGTCACCCAGGCTGGAGTGCAGTGGCGCGATCTTGGCTCACTGTGACCTCTGCCTCCTGGGTTCAAGCAATTCTTCTGCCTCAGCCTCCATAGTAGCTGGCATTACAGATGCCCACCACCACAACCAGCTGATTTTTGTATTTTTAGTAGAGATTGGGTTTCACCACGTTGACCAGGCTGGTCTCAAGCTCTTGACCTCAAGTGATCTGCTGGCCTTGGCCTCCCAAAATACTGGGATTACAGGCATGAGCCACTGTGCTCAGCCGGAAACATTGTCTTGAAGGAACATATCTTTCAAAAATGTTATTAAAGTGAGCTATGGCCGGGCAAAGTGGCTCATACCTGTAATCCTAGCACTTTGGGAGGCCAAGGTGGGAGGACGGCTTGAGCCCAGAGGTTTGAGGCCAGCCTGGGCAATACAGCGAGTCCCCATGTCTACAAAAAGTTTTTTTTTAATTAGCCAGGTGTGGTGATGTGCACCTGTAGTCCCAGCTACTTGAGAGGCCAGGGTGGGAGGACGGCTTGAGCTCAGGAGTTTGAGGCTGTGGTGAGCTATGATTGCACCGCTGCATTCCAGCCTTAGTGACAGAGGAAGTCCCTGTCTCTTACACAAAGAAAAAAGAAGAAAGGGAAGAAGAAAGAAGAAGAAGAAGAAGGAGGAGGAGGAGAAGAAGGAGAAGAAGTAGAAGCAGGAGAAGAAGAAGGAGGAGGAGGAACAGGAAGAAGAAGGGAGGAGGGAGAGGGGGAGGAAAAGGAGAAGAACAAGAGGAGCAGGAGAGGAGGAAGAAAGAAGAGGAAGAAGAAGGAGGAGGAGTAGGAGGAGGAGAAGATTATAGAGGAAGTAAATGCCAAAGGTCAGGTGAGCACAGACTCATAAGTCAACATTTCTGCTTGAGCCCAGGAAGTCAAGGCTGCAGTGCACCATTGCACTCCAGCCTGGGCAACAGAGCAAGACCTTATCTCTCAAACTAACATAAAGTGAGCTTCCAAGCAACCCTCCTCCTCACGTCTGGTGCTACCTACAGCAGAGCTACTCGGGGTGTGGTGTGAGAACCCTTTGCTACTGAGCCACAAGATAATCACAGAAATCAGGAATAAGCATTTAGAAACTTTTATAGCAATTTGGCAGAGTAATTTTATGCCTGTTGAATCTGATAATGAAAAAATGGGGGCTTGTAAGAATTTTTTATTAAAGCCATTAAAATGAAGAAGTGTTTTAACATGTGACAAGCGCTCACACCACAAGGGTTGTAATGACTCAGGATAAGGAAGCCCAGGCATCTATTGCATGATGAAGAATTTCCAGGGCCCCTATGTACCCAGCCATGCACAGCACAAAGCACCTTCGCAGTGGATTGGCACTGCCATCTGCCACATTTTCTCTGCAAAAGGTCTTTGGCAAACGTGGAAACTACCATCTCACAACTGTTGCTATGGGAGGTTGTATTAAAAATGTGCAAAATGGGTTTTTTGGATAGAAACTTCTGTTCATCATCTCAAGAAGGGGCAGAGCCTCTGAGAAAATAATTGAAGAATTATGTCACATACTCCAGAAATCTGTATCCAAAACATCGGAGCGGCCAAATTCCAGAGAGCTGTCAAGAATTCCTAAGGATATGCTAAGTGAAATAAACCAGACACAAAGGCCAGGATTGTATAATTCTGCATGCAGAGCCCAGGATAGTGGGGAACATAGGGAGCAAATGTTTACTGCATACAGAGTTTCTGTTTGGGACAATGAAAAAGAACTGGAAATGGATAATGGTAATGGTTGCACAACATTGCACATGTATTAAATGCACTTAAAATGCTTAAAATAGCAAATCTGTATGTATACTGTACCACAATGAATAACTAAATAAGAATTCGCGAGGTATTTTCTGAGAACTCATTGCTTATTAAAAAGAGGGCCGAGTGCAGTGGCTTACACCTGTAATCTCAGCAATTTGGGAGGCTGAGGCAGGAGGCTTACTTGAGCCCAGGAGTTTGAGACCACTCTGAGCAACAAAGCAAGACTCTCATTTCTACAAAAAAAATTAAAAATTAGCTAGGCGTGATGGCGCACATCTGCGGTCCCAACTACACCAGAGGCTGAGGTGAGAGAATCGCTTGAGCTTGGGAAGTTCAGACTGCAGTGAGCCATGTTCACACCACTGCACTCCAGTCTGGATGACAGAGCAAGACCCTGTCTCAAAAAAAAAAAAAAAAAAAAAAAAAAAAAAAATGAGACCAGGTGCAGGGCTCACACCTGTAACCCCAACACTTTGGGAGGACAACGCAGGCGCAACCTTGAGGCCAGGAGTTCAAGACTAGCCTGGGCAATATAGCGAGACCTCATCTCTACAAAAAAAAAAAATTAATTAGGGATGCTGGCATGTATCTGTACTCCCAGATACTCAGGAGGCTGAGGCAGGATTGCTTGAGCCCAGGAGTTCGAGGCTGCAGTGAGCTATGATCGTGCCACTGCACTCTCAGCCTGGGTAAGAGCAAGATCCTGTCTTTAAAAAATAAAAAAAAACCCACATTTTCTTAATCCAGTCTATCGTTGTTGGACATTTGGGTTGGTTCCAAGTCTTTGCTATTGTGAATAATGCCGCAATAAACATACGTGTGCATGTGTCTTTATAGCAGCATGATTTATAATCTTTTGGGTATATACCCAGTAATAGGATGGCTGGGTCAAATGGTATTTCTAGTTCTAGATCCCTGAGGAATCGCCACACTGTCTTCCACAATGGTTGAACTAGTTTACAGTCCCACCAACAGTGTAAAAGTGTTCCTATTTCTCCACATCCTCTCCAGCGCCTGTTGTTTCCTGACTTTTTAATGATTGCCATTCTAACTGGTGTGAGATGGTATCTCATTGTGGTTTTGATTTGCATTTCTCTGATGGCCAGTGATGGTGAGCATTTTTTCATGTGTTTTTTGGCTACATAAATGTCTTCTTTTGAGAAGTGTCTGTTCATACCCTTCACCCACTTTTTGATGGGGTTGTTTTTTTCTTGTAAATTTGTTTGAGTTTATTGTAGATTCTGGATATTAGCCCTTTGTCAGATGAGTAGGTTGCAAAAATTTTCTCCCATTCTGTATGTTGCCTGTTCACTCTGATGGTAGTTTCTTTTGCTGTGCAGAAGCTCTTTAGTTTAATTAGATCCCATTTGTCAATTTTGGCTTTTGTTGCCATTGCTTTTGGTGTTTTAGACATGAAGTCCTTGCCCATGCCTATGTCCTGAATGGTAATGCCTAGGTTTTCTTCTAGGGTTTTTATGGTTTTAGGTCTAACATCTAAGTCTTTAATCCATCTCGAATTAATTTTTGTATAAGGTGTAAGGAAGGGATCCAGTTTCAGCTTTCTACATATGGCTAGCCAGTTTTCCCAGCACCATTTATTAAACAGGGAGTCCTTTCCTCATTTCTTGTTTTTCTCAGGTTTGTCAAAGATCAGATAGTTGTAGATATGTGGCATTATTTCTGAGGGTTCTGTTCTGTCCCATTGGTCTATATCTCTGTTTTGGGCACATATACACCATGGAATACTACGCAGCCATAAAAAATGATGAGTTCATGTCCTTTGTAGGGACATGGATGAAACTGGAAACCATCATTCTCAGCAAACTATCGCAAGGACAAAAAAACAAACACCACATGTCCTCACTCATAGGTGGGAATTGAACAATGAGAACACATGGACACAGGAAGGGGAATATCACACACCAGGGACTGTTGTGGGGTTGGGGGAGCGGGGAGGGATTTAGGAGATATATCTAATGCTAAATGACGAGTTAATGGGTGCAGCACACCAATATGGCACATGTATACATATGTAACTAACCTGCACATTGTGCACATGTACCCTAAAACTTAAAGTATAACAATAATAAAAATTTTTTTAAAAAAACCCACACTGGTCGTCCTGTCTGGATCTAGTTACTGCACTTGTAAACCAGAAATATACCTTTTGCTCATGGGGAAAAAACATGGGGTAAAGAAACCAGATTGTTTCAAACTCAAAAAAAAAGCAGTCAGGAATTCTACCAGCATTAAAACTCCAGTGATTCTTAGTGTCATTTGACATTCCCATTGATCATCGAAATCTTACTGAAATTTTCCTCGCTTCCACGCAAAATCCATCTCCTCACTGATTGCCTGAGCTGATTCAGCAGATCAGATTGGCTGGGTGAGACCCTATCTTCGTGTGCAAGCTCCAAACACCCTGCATATAGTGGAGGAGGGTGTCATTCAATTCTATTTTCCACTTAAGATATATAAGCAAAAGTTTCCTTTCATGGAGTCTGCAAACAAGCTCTCCACGAACTCTTCTCCATAAATCTCAGCAGTTTTATATTCTTCTGAGACTCCTACATCTTTCTGCATCTCTTTAGCTCATTGTTAGAATAGATGTTCTCCAAATATCCATTTACTAGCTTCTTTTGTCTCTCTGTATTCTTTCCTGGAAAGCTCATGCTCCCCCTTAGCTGCAGTAAGCCACATCTTTCTCACTATGATTCTGATTTTTTTTCTTCCCAGCCTGAAACCCACAATTCTGACTGCTCACAAGCACTTCAAGCTCTGCATAATCAAACATATATTACATTTCTTCCTCAATCTGATCTTGTGCTGGGCACTTCTGTAGAAGTGCCTTTTGTAAAAGGCACCAAGATGTACCCTCTCAGTAACCCAAGCTTGGGAGCTCCTGCATTCCTGTGATATCCCTCCAAGTCCTTCCCCTGCCCTCTGGTTTTCCTTCCCTCCATCCGTCTGGCACATATCTGATTAGATCACTCCCTGGCCCATGTGACGTGTCGAGAACCAGGGTAATAATTGATCAGCCTTTGCAAACATTAGAACATTGTAGTTCCAAGGACCTCAAATCATCACAAATCAGAGGTTAGGGAAAGCTCCGGTATGGGAAGCTGGAACTTGCCTGGAATTCAATAAGGGGCATCTGGAAGCTGGAAATATCTCACCTTTTTTTTTTTTTCTAGAGACAAGGTCTCACTCTGTCACCCAAGCTGGAGTGCAGTGGCATGATCACAGCTCACTACAGGCTCAAATTCCTGGGCTCAAGCAATCCTCCTGCCTCAGCCTCCTGAGTAGCCGGGACTACAGAAGTGTGCCACCACACTTAGCTAATTTTATTTTATTTTTTGTAGAGATGGGGTCTCACTATGTTGTTCAAACTGGTCCCTAACTACTGGACTCAAGCCATCCTCCTGCCTCAGCCTCCCAAAATGCTGAAGTTACAGCTGTGAGCCACCTCACCTAGCCTCTGAAATGCCCCACCTTTATGCCAAACCTAAAGACACCATTCCAGTACTTAGTGAGCAGTGGCAATTACAATACATCCTCCCGGCATTGTGAGATGCAGGTCGGCACCAGCATCAGAAAAAGTGGAAGGAGTTGGAGCCTCAATAGATAGGATGGGGGCAGCTATTCAGGCTCTCCTCATGTACTGAGCATCATTTATGTGCCAAGCATTATGCTAGGGAGCTAGAGACAGAAAACCAAGTCCCAGCCCTTCAAGGAATTCCCATTCCAAGGAAGAAATATAAAGTTGCAATACAGGGGCCATGAGCAGTGGCTCAAACCTGTAATCCCAGCTACTCAGGAGGCAGAAGTGGACGTATCACTTGAGTTCAGAAGTTCAAGACCCCCAGTACTTTGGGAGGCTGAGGCAGGTGGATCACTTGAGGTCAGGAGTTCAAGACCAGCCTGGCCAACATGGTGAAACCCTGTAACTACTAAAAATACAAAAATTAGCCAGGCGTGGTGGTGTGCACCTGTAATCCCAGCTACTTGGGAGGCTGAGGCACGAGAATCACTTGAACCTGGGAGGCAGAAGTTGCAGTGAGCCGAGATCCCGCCACTGCATTCCAGCCTGGGCAACAGAGTGACTCTGTATTAAAAAAATAAAAATTTTTTAAAAAGAACTTCAAGACCATCCTGGGCAACATAGAGAGACCCCATCTCTACAAAAAATAAATATAATTAGCCAGACTTGGTGGCATGCACCTGTAGTCCCAGCTACTCAGGAAACTGAGGCAGGAGTATCACTTGAGCCCAGGAGATTGAGGCTGCAGTGAGCTGTGAAAGCACTACTGCACTCCAGCCTGGGTGACATAGTGAGACACCCCTGTCTCTCAAAAAGAAAATTACAATATAGGATGATCTTGCTTCACTAGAAATATACACAGGACACCAAAGAGCAGACAGGAGAGGCCCCAACACTGGGAACTTGGGTGAGGTGGTAGAGACTGTGGATGACTTCACAGAGGCTGCCACCTCCGAGGTTTGAGCTAGGATTGAAAGGATAACGGAAGAGCCTTCCAGGAAGAGGAACCACATGGGCCAAGTGGTGACGGGAGTGTGGGATCTTAGAAAGTATCTGGTGTGACAGCATGGCCATGAAGGGGACTAGCAGGAAATGAAGCTAGAGAGGTACTGGGAGCCAGGACCACACAAAACTTTGTACAGCAAGCTAACCCAGACCCTTAACCTTCGCCTGTGATCTTTCAAGCAAGGATTATAAATCATCAACAATTAACCTTTAGGATGGATGTCAATGTAGACACCATCAAGTCCAGTTCTCTCATTCCAAAGGCTGGGAAAGGAGTTACAGTGAGAGGAAGGTGTTATCCCTGTACCTTCCAATAATCCTTGCATATTCCACTACATTATGGAATTAAAAACCCCCACACACAGAGTCTCCATGAAGAGCTAACCATAGGCCAGGCATGGTGGCTCATGCCTGTAATCCCAGCACTTTGCAAGGCCATGGTGGAAAGATTGCTTAAAACCAAGAGTTTAAGACCAGCCTAGGCAACATAGTGAGTTCCCGTTCTATAAAAATTAAAAAACTAATTAATTGAGAATGATGATGCATGCCTGTAGTCTCAACTACTAGGGAGACTGAGGTGGGAGGATCGTTTGAGCCCAGGAGTTCAAGGCTGCAGTGAGCTACGATTGTGTCACTGCACCCCAATCTAGACAACAGAGAGAGACCCTGTCTTAAAAAAAAAAAAAAAAAAAAGAGTTAACCGTGCAAAATAGACTCGATGACAAGAGGCGGGTGGGGAGGCTCCAAGGCACCTGCTCCAGGTACTGCTCTTGAAAGCAAGCCTTATGGAAGAAATTATCAATTGCAGAAAGAATAGATTGCCCAAAGGCTTAACAAGGAAAAATAAACACCTTTCAAAGACAAGCCTAGCACTATCTGTGAGCCATCCCCAGGCATAGGCACCCAACACCAGAATGTGTTAACAGCACTTAATGCTTTCATATCCCTAGCCAGCCCTAAGACAAACAAGTAGCCTTAGTCATAATCAGAACAAATGGTCAAATACAGGCATATAATCTCTAAGTTCAAAATTTTAAATGGTGGAGCGGGCTCCGTGGCTCACCCCTGTAATCCCAGCACTTTGGGAGGCCAAGGCAGGCGGATCGCTTGAGGTCAGGAGTTTAAGACCAGCCTGGCCAACATGGTGAAACCCCGTCTCCACTAAAAATGCAAAAATTAGCCAGGCATCATGGCAGGTGCCTGTAATCCCAACTACTCCGGAGGCTGAGGCACGAGAATCGTTTGAATCCAGCAGGCGGAGGTTGCAGCGAGCTGAGATCTTACCACTGGACTCCAGCCTGGGTGACAGAGCAATACTCTGCCTAAATATATATATATATATATATATATATATATAAAACGGTCACTTTACTGTTTGTATTGTTTGTACATTTATTTCTGCAGCAGTAAAAGGGATTCTTAGCACAGTATGAGGGCTGGAGGATACAAGAAGGTTGTACTAACTAGCTAGAGACGGTGGGGGTGTGATTAAGCACTAACTTCATTTGTTTGGGGTTTTTGTTTGTTTTTCGTTGCTTTTTGTTTGTTTGTTTTTAAGAGACAAGGTCTCACTCTGTTGCCCAGGCTGCAATGCACTCGTGCAATCATAGCTCACTGCAGCCTCCAATTTCTGGATTCAGGTCATCCTCTTGCCTCAGCCTCCCAGGTAGCTGGGATTACAGGTGTATGCCAACAAGCCTGGTTAACTTTTTTTAAATTTTTTTAGTGATGACAACTCCCTATGTTGCCCAAGCTGGATTCCTGGGCTCAAGCGTTCCTCCACCTCAGCCTCCCAAAGGCTAGGATTACAGGCATGAGTCACCACTCCTGACCTAACCACTAACTTTGAATCCAGATGTAGAGAGATTCAAATCACAGCTCATTCACTTAGAAAGTGTGACTTTGAGCTGATTTATTACCTCTTCTTTTTTTTTTTTTTTTGTTTTGAGACAGTCTCGCTCTGTCACCCAGGCTGGAGTGCAGTGGCACAATCCTGGCTCACTGCAACCTCTGCCTCCCGGGTTCTAGTAATTCTCCTTCCTCAGCCTCCCAAGTAGCTGGGACTACAGGCATATGCCACCATGCCCAGCTAATTTTTATATTTTTAGTAAAGACGAGGTTTCACCATGTTGGCCAGACTGGTCTCAAACTCCTGACCTCAAGTGATCTGCCCTCCTCAGCCTCCCAAAGTGCTGGGATTACAGGCATGAGCTACCATGCCTGGCCTGATTTCTTACCTTTATAAGTTTGCCTGAATTGCCCAGCACACTACCAGGCACTCAGGGTGTTTGTAGGCTCCCTAACCACGAGTCATACCTGTGTGGGAAAGTGATTGCAAAAATAGCCACAATGACTCACATTTCTGAATCTAGGTGTCTTTCCACACCAGCTCTGGGCTTGC
Source organism: Pongo abelii (assembly GCF_028885655.2). Lineage (NCBI taxonomy): Eukaryota > Metazoa > Chordata > Mammalia > Primates > Hominidae > Pongo > Pongo abelii. Next base: position 17,456,986 of record NC_071991.2, read on the forward strand.
CGGGTGACTTGTTTTGACAAATAGCACATGGCAAATGTGACACAAGCAGACCTCCACAGAGGGCTTCTGTATTGAAGTTTTTCCCTCTGGTTATTCTTGTGAATCCTCCACCATAGGAATGAGCCTGGGCTAGCCTGTTGGATGATGAGAGACACATGGCCAAGTCAACTTGTTGCCCCCTAGCTGACATGGAGCCAACCCCAGACGTGTGAGAGTGGCCATCCTAGGTCATTCGACCTCAGCTGAGCCAGCTGGGCCACTCTAAGAACCACCCAGCCAAACCAAAGAATCATAATGGTATGGTTTGGCTCTGTGTCCCCACCTAAATCTCATCTTGAATTGTAATATCCACATATTGAGGGAGGGACCTGGTGGGAGGTGATTGGATCATGGGGATAGATGCCCCCCCTTGCTGTTCTCTTGATAGTGAGTGAGTTCTCACAAGATCTGATGGTTAAAAGTGGCAGCTTCCCCTACACTCTCTCTCTCTTCTGCAATTATGTAAGACATGCCTTGCTTCCCCTTCACCTTCCGCCATGATTGTAAGTTTCCTGAGACTCCCCAGCCATGCAGAATTGTGAGTCAATTAAACCTCTTTTCTTCATAAATTACCAAGTCTCAGTATCTTTATAGCAGTGTGAAAATGGACTAATACACATGAGAAATCACAAATGTTTGTTGTCTTTAGGCCCTACATTTGGACTGGTTTGTTATGCAGGAAAAGCTAACAAAAGTACTGCTTAGATGTTAGGAATTCCTGTTTTATGGCCTCAGGTCTCTCTTTATTCAACATGAGAGATCAATAGAGTAACATCAAAATGAGGACTCTGAAGCTATAAGCCTCAGAGATGTCTCTCTTAACTACTGGAAAACTTCATCATCTATCTTTTAGATACCTCGAGTCAGGGCCAACATGAAATTCATTATACTCCCCACAAAACCAAACAAAAATTTTTCTTCTTGGTGCTCTGTTCCCAATACGTGAAACAGGAACATTCTTGTCAACTCTTCCCTCATTTAGCCTCTTAACCAGTCAGCCACCAGGTCCTGTCAATTTCACCTCTTAAACATTGATATGGTTTGGATTTGTGTACCCCAACCAAATTTCATGTTGAATTGTCATCTCCAATGTTGGAGGAGGGGACTGGTAGGAGGTGATTGGATCATGGGGTGGATTTCCACCTTGCTCTTCTCATGATAGTGAATGAGTTCTCCCAAGATCTGGTTGTTGGTATTTTTGTTGGATGAGGAGGGGTGTTTAGTTTTTGTTTGTTTGTTTGTTTTGAGACAGAGTCTCGCTCTGTCACCAAGGCTGGAGTGCAGTGGTGCAATCTCGGCTCACTGCAACCTCCACCTCCTAGGTTCAAATGATTCTCCTGCCTCAGCCTCCTAAGTAGCTGGGATTACAGACGTGCACCACCACACCTGACTAATTTTTGTATGTTTAATAGAGACAGGATTTCGCCATGTTGGCTAGACTGGTCTCGAACTCCTGACCTAAAGTGACCCACCCATCTCAGCCTCCCAAAGTGCTGGGATTACAGGTGTGAGCCACTGGGCCTAGCAAGATCTGGTTGTTTGTAAGTATGTAGTACCTCCCCTTTCACCCTGTTCCTCCTGCTCCAGCCATGTAAGATGTGCCTATTTCCCCTTTGCCTTCCTCCATGATTGAAGGTTTCCTGAGGCCTCTCCAGCCATGCGTCCTGCACAGCCTGTGGAACCATGAGCCAGTTCAACCTCTTTTCTTTATAAATTACCCAGTCTTAGGTAGTTCTTTATAGCAATGTGAGAACTGACTAATATTGTAGTATTTCCTTCACTTCTCTGTGCTTCAGTTTCCTTAATTACAAAATGGGAATACTCAAATGAGGATACTACTAGCTCCTCCCCTTCCCCTTTATCCCCATTATTTGTACCCCATGGAAGTCTCTTATGCTGTCCAATCAACACTATTGCAATAACCCCTCAGCAATGTCCTGCCTTCAGAATGTTCCCCCTCCAATGCAGCTTCTCCCTGAGCCAGCTACTTCCCTGTGAAAACTCTTCAGCACATCCTGTTGTCTGTGGGATAATGACCAAATGCCTTAATAGATCACATAAATAGATCTTAATAGATCACCCCTTCCTGATACAGTTTGGTTGTGTGTCCCTCCCCACCGCCACAAGTCTCATATTGAAATGTAATCTCCAATGTTGAAAGTGGGACCTGGTGGGAGGTGACTGGGTTATGGGGGCGATTTCTCATGAATGGTCTAGCACCATCTGCCTTGGTTCTGTCCTCATGATAGTGAGGGAGTTCTCCTGAGATCTGGTCATTTAAAAGTGTGTGGAGCTTCCCACCTCACGCTCTTGCTCCTGCTCTGGCCGTGAGATGAGCCTGCTCCTCCATTGGCTTCTGCCATGATTGTAAGTTTTCCTGGTGCCTCCCCAGAAGCTGAGCAGATGCCAGCATCATGCTTCCTGTACAGCCTGCAGAAACATGAGGTAATAAACTTTCTTTTCTTTATAAATTACCCAGTCTCAAGTATTTCTTTATAGCAATATGAGAATAGACCCATACGCTTCCCAAGCCAGCCTCCTCTCCACTGCCATTTCCAGTTCTACCACGTTCCATATCTCACTGACAGTTCCCCCATCATGCCAGGCTGCTTCTTGCCCCAGGGCCTTTGCACATGTGATTGCATAGAAACAGAATGTCTGTCTCCTTTGTTCCCTTTTTAGTTTCTATTCACTATAAGGTTCAACTCAGAAGTCATATTTTGGCCAGGCACGGTGGTGCATGCCTGTAATCCCAGCACTTCGGGAGGCTGAAGCAGGATAATCGCTTGAGTCTAGGAGTTCAAGGCTGCAGCGAGTTATGATCATGCCACTGCACTCCAGCCTGGATGACAGAGCAAGACCCTGTCTCTTAAAAAAAATCCATAAAGGGCAAAAATTGATGAAACTTTATGCACCCTGTGTGAAAGAAAAAGAAGTTCCACCCTTACATAAAGCACCCTCCCAATTCTACCCCAGAAGTTAATCCCTTCCCCCACAAAGTCACTGTGCTTTGCACATTCCTTGAATTTTGCAGTTATCACACTATATTACAGTGGCCTGTTAATACTTCTGTCTCCCCCACCTTCCCAAAACCTTCCTACAAGCTTCCTTATTGCAGAATCTGCAACAGTAATGAGTATATAACAAGCATTCAAAACAAAAGTTTGTCTAAAATGAATGAAATCTTAGCATCTTCCCTTTTTCCTTACAATAAGGAAGCTTTGTGGATCTGTCATTAGTGACTTCTTAATGCAAATAAGCTCATTTTACAGAGTTTTGAACAAAATTGTGAATGCAGAATGTATAAAGTCTTCAGAGTTAAGATTTCTGTTTGAGATGCATCCTTTTCTATATTCGTACCCCCTGGTGAATTGTGTTAGTCTAGTTCTATAAAGCAATGTACATCTTTGACCCTCAGGAAGGAGTTCTAAGAATAAGGAATTTGATAACTCCCACAGAAAATTTTACATTCTGATAAATGCTCTGATAAAATAAAGGAATGGGAGATATGAAGTCAAGCAGCAGATTCCAAGTTCGTAAGAGACTGTAACACTGTGGATGCACCACACAAAATCTCCTAAATCCCTTCCTGAGTGGGGTGATGTATTGGCAAGAGCACAAGTATCAGAGACGAGAGGACTGAAGTCAAGTCTCTGCTACTATGTAGCTTTGTGACCACTAGAAACTCTCATAACTTCAGCACTATCCACAACAGCAAAGATATGGAATCAACCCAAATGCCCATCAATGATAGACTAGATAAAGAAAATGTGGTACATATACACCATGTACTATGGAATATGGAATATGGAATATGTATTATGGAATATGGAATACTATGCAGCTATAAAAAGGTACAAGAGCATGTCCTTTGCAGGGACATGGATGGAGCTGGAAGCCATTATCCTCAGCAAACGAACGCAGGAATGAAAAATCCAATACCACAGGTTCTCACTTGTAAGTAGGAGCTAAATAATGGGAACACATGGACACATGAGGGGGAACAACACACACTGTGGCTTATTGAGAGGGGGCAAGGGGAGGAAGAGCATCAGGAAGAATAGCTAATGGATGCGGGGCTTAATATCTAGGTGATGGGCTGATCTGTGCAGCAAACCATCATGGCACCCATTTACCTATGTAACAAACCTGCACATCCTGTACATGTACCCTGGAACTTAAAATAAAAGTTGAAGAAAATAATAATAGTAATAAAGTATACAGGATTCCTGAAAAAAAAAAAGAAAGTCTCATAACTTCTCTTTCCTCCTCTTTAAAATGAAAGTGTTGGATCAAATTATTTCGAAGTCCTATTAAATTCCTATGCATCTGAGACTTTGACAATGATTCCTAAATCTGCCTAGGCATCAACATCAGGTGGGAAGCTTTATAAATCCACAGCTTCCCAGCCTCCTTCTCGAAGGTTATGATTGCACTGATTTGGAAAGAAGTCTGGGAATCTCATAGTTTTAGAAAGCCCCAAAGGGTGATTCTAATGCAAAGCCCGGTTTGGAAGCTTAGCCACCATATAAAAACTTTGCTAACTTTTTTCAGCTACATCTACCACCTACAGAAGAATGTTCTCCAGTGGGAATATATCTCTGATTTCATAATAATGGCTAAAGGGAAATATAGGATTCACTTCACATGAAGTCTCCTTAGGGGCACTTTACTGGAACATATTCATTGCTCAAATATGGAAAGTACCTCTATGGACTTGTATTTCGATACCTGTATGATCACCATTTTAAGCATGTGATGTGGTATCATCGTCAGCAAAATGTTTTTCATTTAAACCCATCTTAGTTTTTTCATGAAAATCAGTGCAAAAACAATTATTTCACTAGACATTTACAGCCACCACCCAGGAATATGTCTACATTGTAAAGAAAGATATATATTTGTAGCACAAACAAATAGCAGGATTAAAACGTATTATCTATACTTAGATGGTACACTGTATAGATGATAGATAACATATCGTCTATACAGCGTACCTTTAGGAAGTTTGTAGCAGATGCTATACCTGCCTAACCAACTTCACCATCTTCTTTCGGGCCTACTCATTCCAGTCAATGCATCATGGTGGGTCTAAGTTAATTTTGACAATTCTATTTCCCTGTACAAGATACTAATTGTTGTTTTTAAGAGACAGGGTCTCATTCTGTCTCCCAGGCTGGTGTGCAGTGGTACGATCATAGCTCACTACAGCCTTGACCTCCTGGGCTCAAGCAGTCCTCCTGCCTCAGCCTCCTGAGGAGCTGGAACCACAGGTGTGCACCACCACACTGGGCTAATTTTTCTTTATTTTTTGTAAAGATGGGGTCTCACTATGTTGCCCAGGCTGGTCTCGAACTCCTGGCCTCAAGCGATTCTTCCACCTTAGCATCCCAAAGTGCTGGAACAAGATCCTAATTTTGCAGCCCCTCTTGCAGCTGGGGACAACCATGTGATCTGTCTACAGACAATGAGACTCAAGAACCAGTCTGTTAGTGCACTCCTGGGAAATAACTTTTCCCTCCTTGATAAAAAGCAGATACTTTTTGTTACCCACATCATTGCTTCCTTCCTTAAATGCAAAGGGCCAATAGCTGATGACCACGAGGCACTAAGCCAAAGGCCCACATCTCCATACCCAGAGACGGCAGAGTAGCAAACGAAGTCACAGCTCCACAGTTTTTTTGTCCTGTGAGACAATTAAGAATCTTTATTGGGCCGGGCACGGTGGCTCACGCCTGTAATCCCAGCACTCTGGGAAGCTGAGGCAGGAAGATCACTTGACCCCAGGAGTTTAAGACCAGCCTGGGCAACATAGCAAGACAACACTCTACAAAAAAATATAAATTAGCTTGGCATGAAAGCATGCACCTGTAATCCCGGCTATTCAGGAGGCTGAGGCAAGAGGATTGCTTGAGCCCAGAAGTTGGAGGCTGCAGTGAGCTATGATCATGCCACTGTACTCCAACCTGGGTGACAGAGCAGGATCTTGTCCCTTAAAATATAAATGTGTATATATATATAGAGAGAGGGCCACGTTTCTATTAGCTACCACTAAAAATACATCTTAACTAAATCGATTTCTGGTCAGGGTTAAGTACCATCAGCAGAAAGCAACAAGCATATCTGGGGTCATTTCAAGAACTGCTTTTCAAGAACTGCTTGAAGGATGGGAAAAGGGTGGAAGGATGGGGAGAGGTGGGGGCTGTATAGCATTTACGGAGAACGCTTGAAAGTTAGAGAAAGGAATAAAAACGGCTTTGGGTTTATCAGCTGCCACTCAAGTAGGAGAATCTTTACAATGAAAATATGTAAGGATTTTTTTTCCCAAAAATCTAAGTTAAAAAGTGGTAGGAGTCACACACTCAAATATTTTTATTGCTCTTATTCACTCGCCATTTTCTTTTGTTTTTTGTTTTTTTGGTTTTTTTTTTTGAGTCGGAGTCTCACTCTGTTGCCCAGGCTGAAGTGCAGTGGTGCAATCTCAGCTCACTGCAACCTCTACCTCCCGGGTTCAAGTGATTTTCCTGCCTCAGCCTCCCGAGTAGCTGGGATTACAGGCAAGCGCCACCACGCCCAGCTAATTCTTCGTATTTTTAGTAGAAATGGGATTTCACCATGTTGGCCAGGCTGGTCTTGAACTCCTGACCTTAGGTGATCCGACCACCTCGGCCTCCCAAAGTGTTGGGATTACAGGTGTAAGCCCCCACACCTGTCCTCACTCCCCCTCTTGAAGGCTCTGTTATCGTGAGTTCTGCCCAATGATTCTATCTCAGGAGATGCTGCATTTCAAGACTTATGAACTTCTTCTGGCACCAAGGTGTGTTCTTGGCCCCTGGACCTTGGCCCCTTTGACTCCAGTGATGCTCTCTACAAGTCGAGTCCTCTGGGATCCTGGAAGCCATATTGGAATAAAACTCACATCTGGAACCAGTTTCTGGAAAACATCAAGAAAGGCAACACACACTCTATCTCCTGTCTCTCTCTCCCTCTCTCTCTCTCTAACACTTAAGGAAATTAAAAAGAACCCATCAGCACATTGGCACATCAAACTCCGCAAAGGAAAATATTTGAATTTTTTCCATCTATTTTCCTCTCCGGTTCTTTATGCGTCTTGAGGAGAAAAAAGGTAGAGCTTACATTTTATGTCAACACAAAAGGCCTCCGTTTGTGTGCATTACTTATTAAACTATTCAGTGATTCAATGTCAAGGTATGTATTATACATACTTTTTTTTTTCTAGGCCATTATTAGCTTTCTTACAACACTATTATTCTTCAGCCCAGCTAATGCTTCTGTCAAAGATTTAGCAACAAGCATGGAAAATGTCAAACAGTGGGGAAGAAACCTAGCTGTTTCCACAACTACACAAAAAGCCATGTTGTCTTTTATGGAAAAGCCGCATAATTCCGCGATGAACGCCAGTGGATGTTTTATCAGGGGACAGAGTCGTGGGACGGTTTATTTGTTTTCCTCTGCACACCTGAGTCCATCTCCTCTGAATAAGTTTCCTTTCTTCTCTTGCCAATATACTTAATAAAACAGGGCCTACGTGGTTATCATCTCACCCTCTCCCCAGGAGGTACCCAGCTTAGAATGCGACAGAAATCAGCCAAGACAGTCGGTCTTGTTCTGTCTGCAGAGTAGTGTGATAAGATTTAAGGAGCACTAAGAGGCTCCTCTGGAGAAAAATATTTTCCCAACCTGCTTACCAGGGTGCCTGAAATTACAACCCTTCTGCTTTAAGGCATTGAAAGCCTCTATTAAAATGCAAATATGTTAGGTGAATTGTTTTATCAAACTATCACATCTTAGCTTGAATTAGTTTATGGCTTAATCCAAAATCCTGAAGTGACGGGGACACAGGGCTGTTAAGTTTGGATGTGAGCAAAGATCATACAAAGATTTAGGGTTTAAAAATACATTGCCTAAGGTGCCGATCCAGGTAATAGAACAGAATAGAATAGTCTAACAGCACCAAGAATGAGGTCCAGAGTTCATACGCACAGACAGAGACGCTCCACCCTCCTGGCAGAGCAACAGTCTGGTCCATGTCATTGAGAAGTTGTCATTCCTACCTTTCAAAGATAAATTTTAAGGCCAGGCACTGTGGCTCATACCTGTAATTCTAACAATTTGGGAAGCCAAGCTGGGAGGATCATTTGGGGCCAGGAGTTTGAGACCAGCCTGGGCAACATAGCAAAACCTCATCTCTACAAAAAAAATTGTTTTCATTAGCAGGGCGTGGTGGTGTGCGTTTGTGGTCCCAGCTATTGGGGAGGCTGAGGTGGGGTGGGAGAATCGCTTGAGCCCAGGAGGTTGAGACTGCAGTGAGCTATGATGGCGCCACTGTACTCCAGCCTGGGTGACAGAGTGAGATCCTGTATCTTCAAAAAAAAAAAAAAAAAAAAAAAAAGATAAAGATAAATTATAAGAAGCATCACTGCACAAATGCCTTCTGTTCTTCCCACTTGAATCCGCATCCTCAGTTGGGTTTATTTACCATTTCTTCCCTGCGTAAGCCTTCCATGGACTGTTCCCACTCTCTCTCCAGCAGTTTCGGAGGCAGTATAGATCCTGTGGTCGACACGACCATCTTCTCTATATTTCCATTTCTCCTCTCCTTCCACTCCCTTGAAGTTAGTCATGGCCATTGGACTGGCTTTGGTCAATGAATTGTAAGCAAAAAAGATGACATGTGTCACTTCCAGGGAGAGGTATTTCAGAGCTGGTTTATGATTCCTCATGTTCTCTTCCTCTGCCATGGTGAACTCAGAAGCATGATGAACTTGAGATAAAAATGCTACAAGGGGCCGGGCACGGTGGCTCATGCCTGTAATCCCAGCACTTTGGGAGGTCGAAGCAGATGGATCACCTGAGGCTGGGAGTTCGAGACCAGCATGGCCAACATGGTGAAACCCCGTCTCTACTAAAAATATAAAAATTAGCCAGGCGTGGTGGCGGGCGCCTGTAATCCCAGCCACTCAGGAGGCTGAGGCAGGAGAATTGCTTGAACTCAGGAGGCGGAGGTTGCAGTGAGCTGAGATTGTGCCATTGCACTCCAGCCTGGGCAACAAGAGCGAAACTCTGTCTCAAAAACAAACAAACAAAAAATGTTACAAGGTCAAAACAACCAACAAGAAAGGACCCAGAGAACATCTACTTGGAAAGCTGCTTAGATCTGCAGATGACTGTAACTGAACAGGAATGAACGTCTGCTGTGTCAGGCTATTGATGTCTTGGTGTTACTACTTTCGCATAACATCGCCTACCCTGGCTGATCCATTTCCCATAAATAGCACCTCAAGAAATCTCACCAGGCCCGCTCTACTACCATACACTCATCATTCAGCAAATATTCACCAAGCTCCTACTATGTGCCTGATAGTAGCATAGATCCCAGAATTTCGTGCTAACAGTAAAGATAAAGTCCTTGGAATCATGAAGGTTACAACCTAGTCAAGGAAGAAAGATTATAAATAAGTTTTTGTTTTGTTTTATTTTAAGACAGAGTCTCACTGTGTGGCCCAGGCTGGAATGCAGTGGCACAGTCCAGTGGCTCAGTGTAAGGACTGAGAGTAAACTGTGGGCTCAAATCCAAGCTCCTCCACCTTCCAGCTGTGTCCCAGCACACAATACTTAACCTTTTTTGTGCCACAATTTGTTCATGTGTAAAATTAGGACATTAATAAGACCAACCTTATAAGGCTATTGTGAAAATCAAATGAATTGGTAAAAGGGATGCTGAAGAGTACCTAGCACACAGTAAAACTCTCCTTATCCAATGTTGTTATTTATCTATTTATTTATTTATTTATTGAGACGGAGTTTCACTCTTGTTGCCCAGGCTGGAGTGCAATGGCACAATCTCGGCTCACTGCAACCTCTGACTTGCGGGTTCAAGCAATTCTCCTGCCCCAGCCTCCTGAGTAGCTGGGATTACAGGCATGTGCCACCACGCTCGGCTAATTTTGTATTTTTAGTAGAGAAAGAGTTACTCCATGTTAGTCAGGCTGGTCTCAAATGCCCGACCTCAGGTCATCCGCCCACCTCGGCCTCCCAAAGTGCTGGGATTACAGGCATGAGCCACTGCACCAGGCCCCAGTGTTGTTATTTTTGTTGGTTTGTTTTGAGACGAAGTCTCACTCTGTCACCCAGGCTGGAGTGCAGTGGTGAAATCTCAGCTCACTGCAACCTCCACCTCCTGGGCTCAAGTGATTCTCTCACATCAGCCTCCCAAGTAGCTGGGACCACAGGCATGCACCACCACACCTGGCTAATTTTTTGTGTCTTTAGTAGAGACAGGGTTTCACCATATTGCCCAGGCTGGTCTCGAACTCCTGAGCTCAAGTGATCTGCCTGCCTTGGCCTCCCAAAGTGCTGGTATTACAGGCGTGAGCCACCACTCCTGGCCCCAATGTTGTTATTTTATTATCATCTTTCTGCGTTACTCAGATTGAATCTCACTCCCTCCTCAAGCCTCCCACCTCATCCCAGCCTTCATTTATCTCCTTTTCCTAACTCATTTTATACTTGCTATTCATAACACATAATCCACATCTTACAACATGCTGCCTTGTTCTCTAATTGTTGGAATCACTCAATTTGGCACTTGGATCTATGGCAATTACTGTATGCTAATATGTAAAATCACACTTTGCCCTAATTCTTCATGTATGTGCCTTAGCTCTTCTCTCCAACTGTACTGACTTTCCCACAAATCAATTGTATACTTCTCTCACACCTTCACGACAGAGAGCACAATGCTAAATACAAAATGGGGATTTGCTACGTACAGATGCTCCTTGGCTTACAGTGAAGTTACACCCCAATACACCCATCATAAGTTGAAAATATCATGAGCCGAAATGCACTTAATACACCTAAGCTACCAAACATCATAGCTTAGCAGAGTCTTACCTTAAACGTGCGGCTGGGCATGGTGGCTCACGCCTGTAATCCCAGCACTTTGGGAGGCCAAGGCAGGTGGATCACCTGAGGTCAGGAGTTCGAGACCAGCCTAGCCAACATGGTGAAACCCCGCCTCTACTAAAAAATACAACAATTAACCGGGCGTGTTGGCGGGCACCAGTAATCCCAGCTACTCGGGAGGCTGAGGCAGGAGAATTGCTGGAACCCAGGAGGCAGAGGTTGCAATGAGCCAAGATTGCATTATTGCACTCCAGCCTGGGCGACAAGAGCAAAACTCCATCTCTAAAATAAAATAAAATAAAATAAAAACAACATGCTCAGAACACCTACATTAGCCTACAGCTGGGCAAAATCATTTAACATCATGCCTATTTTCTTTTCTCTTCTTTTCTTTTTGACACAGAGTCTCGCTCTGTTTCCCAGGCTGGAGTGCAGTGGCACAATCTCGGCTCACTATAACCTCTGCCTCCCAGGTTCAAACAATTCTCCTGCCTCAGGCTCCTGAGTAGCTGGAATTACAGGCACACACCACCAGGCATGGCTACTTTTTGTATTTTTTTAGTAGAGATGGGGTTTCACCATGTTGCCCAGGCTGGTCTCACAAACTCCTGGCCTCAGGTGATCCACCTGCCTCGGCCTCCCAAAGTGCTGGGATTGCAGGCATGAGCCACCATGCCCAGCCTTACATCATGACGATTTTCTAATAAAGTGTGGAATACTGTATACAGGCATTTTGTAGACATGATGGGGGTCAAAAACACAAAGTACAATACGCAAAACAATGTGAGCAACACAGAACGCCATATTGGTTGTTTATTCTCATGATCACGTGGCTGATGGGGAGCTGTGGCTGGCTTCCACTGCCCAGCATTGCAAGACAGCAGCAAACCTGCAGATTACTAGCCCTGGAAAAGATCAAAATTCAAAAATCAGGCCAGGAACAGTGACTCACACCTATAATCCCAGCACTTTGGGAGGCCAAGAGGATCACTTGAGACTAGGAGTTCAAGACCAGTCTGTGCAATATAGTGAGTACCCTGTCCCTCCAAAAAAATTTTTAAATTCTCTAGGCACAGTGATGCACACCTGTAGTCCCAGCTACTGGGGAGGCTGAGGCAGGAGGATCACCTGAGCCCAGGAATTGAAGGCTGCAGTGAGCCTGTGATAGCGCCACTGCACTCCAGCCTGGGTGACAGAGCAAGACCCTGTGCTTTAAAAAACAAACAAAAATCACAATCTGGAGTATGGTTTCTACTGAATGCATATTGTTTTTGCACCATTGTAAACTTGAAAAATTGTAAATCTTACCATCCTAATGAGAGGTGACAGCGTGCTAGCAGTCCTCACAGCCCTCGCTCACTCTCGGCGCCTCCTGTGCCTGGGCTCTTACTTTGGCGGCACTTGAGGAGCCCTTCAGCCCACCGCTGCATGGTGGGAGCCCCTTTCTGGGCTGGCCAAGGCCGGAGCCCACTCCCTCAGCTTGCAGGGAGTTGTGGAGAGAGAGGTGCGAGCGGGAACCAGGGCTGCCTGTGGCGCTTGCGGGCCAGCTGGAGTTCAGGGTGGGCGTGGGCTTGGCGGGCCCGCACTGGGAGCAGCCTGCCGGCCCTGCTGGCCCCAGGCAATGAGGGGCTTAGCACCCGGGCCAGCGACTGCAGAGGGTGTAATGGGTCCCCCAGCAGTGCTAGCCCACTGGCGCTGCGCTCAATTTCTCGCCAGGCCTTAGCTGCCTTCTTGCGGGGCAGGCCTCGGGACTGCAGCCCGCCATGCCTGAGCCTTCCCCCGCCTCCGTGGGCTCCTGCGCAGCCCTAGCCTCCACGACGAGCGCCACCCCCTGCTCCACGGCGCCCAGTTCCATCGACCACCCAAGGGCTGAGGAGTGCGAACGCATGGCGCGGAACTGGCAGGCAGCTCCACCTGCGGCCCGGGTGCGGGATCCACTGGGTGAAACCAGCTGGGCTCCTGAGTCTGGTAGCAACGTGGAGAACCTTTATGTTTAGCTCAGGGATTGTAAATACACCAATCAGCACCCTGTGTTTAGCTCAGGGTTTTTGAGTGCACCAATCGACACTCTGTATCTAGCTGCTCTGGTGGGGCCTTGGAGAACCTTAGTGCGGATACTCTGTATCTAACTAATCTGCTGGGGAGGTGGAGAACCTTTGTGTCTAGCTCAGGGATTGTAAAGGCACCAACCAGCACCCTGTCAAAACAGACCACTCGGCTCTACCAATCAGCAGGATGTGTGGGTGGGGCCAGATAAGAGAATAAAAGCAGGCTGCCCGAGCCAGCAGTGGCAACCTGCTCCTGTCCTCTTCCACACTGTGCAAGCTTTGTTCTTTCGCTCTTTGCAATAAATCTTGCTACTGCTCAGTCTTTGGGTCCACACTGCTTTTATGAACTGTAACACTCACCTCAAAGGTCTGCAGCTTCACTCCTGAAGCCAGCGAGACCACAAGCCCACCGGGAGGAACGAACAACTCCAGACGCGCCGCCTTAAGAGCTGTAACACTCACTGCGAAGGTCTGCAGCTTCACTCCTGAGCCATCAAGACTACCAGCCCACCAGAAGGAAGAAACTCCGAACACATCCGAACATCAGAAGAAATAAACTCCAGACGCGCCACCTTAAGAGCTGTAACACTCACCGCCAGGGTCTGCAGATTCATTCTTGAAGTCAGTGAGACCAAGAACCCACCAATTCCGGACACACTAAGTTGACATTGCAAGTCAGAGACCGTCTGTACTTGGGTATTAAAACAGGGCCTTTTGTTTGGAGAACTCCAGAAATCCTCTGCTTTGGAAAACCAAGTGGAAGTTGGGGGGGTGAATGTTTCAGACATGGAATTAACTTACATAAATCTCCAAGTAAGCCAAGCACTCTCTGGGCAGGGCCTATGCTATCCTGGGGAGAATACTGTCATGCATTTTCTTCTTAAAGTTCTCAAAAATCCTTCCAAGAGATAGTCTGACTCATTCAAGACTAAAAACCACAACTTGAGCGGGCGCCTCAGACCTCCTGGAGTGAGGACAGAGATTGCTGGCCCTCAAAGCAAGTAAAGCTCTTCCTGAAAATTAGCCGAGGGCTTCTGCAGCTATAGGAAAACAAATGCTAAGCAGAAATCGTGAGCCTGTTGAAAGCCACCCTGACCTGAACCAACTCCATGGCTTTGGAGGCCACGTAAGCTGGAGAAACAGCCACGCACAGTGCCACGGAGAACTTCTGCAATGGAGAATGGTACAGTTTGCCCATTCTGCAGCCCCTGTGCGCACGCTTTTAACATGGTTCACGCTGCAGAGAGGCAGTGTGAAATCAGGATCGACAGCCTCAAATCTGCGGCCAAAGTGTCAGAATCCAAACCACAGCTCTGCCACTCACCCTCTGCATGGTTGTGAGTTACACTAACCTCTCTCTGCCTCAATTTCTTCATCTGGAAAGTGGTTATTATAGTCGTCCCCAATGCTTATGGTTTCTATTAGGATTAAGAATTATTTTTTTACTTTTTTGAGACAGGGTCTCACTCTGTTGCCCCCGCTGGAATGCAGTGGCATGATCTCGGCTCACTGCAACCTCCATCTCCTGGGTGCAATCAATTCTTGTGCCTCAGCCTTCTGAGTAGCTGGGAATACAGGCATGCACTGCCATGCCTGGCTAACTTTTTTGTATTTTTAGTAGAGTAGTACAGACAGGATTTCATCATGTTGGCCAGGCTAGTCTCAAACTCCTGGCCTCAAGTGATCTGCCCACCTCAGCCTTCCAAAGTGCTGGGATCACAGACATGAGCCACTGTGCCCTGCCAGGATTAAGCATTTTGAAATTTTTACAGTGTTCAGGACAGTACCTGGCTGTCAGCATTATGTAGTGTTTGTTGAATTTTTATTTATTGTATTTATTCACAGGTGTGTTTGTGTGTGTGTGTATGTGTGTGTGCGCGCGTGTGTGTGTACGAACTCTAAGCATTTCCCAGGAAAATGCATTTCCTAGAAATTTCTAGGAACTCAGAAAATAAAGATGAATGAGACACAGCCTTTTCTTTTGAAGAACTCAAAGTCTATTTTAATACGTAGACTAGTTTGTTTTGTTTTTAGAGATGGGGGTCTCATTCTGTCAACCAGGCTGGAGTGCAGTGGCACAATCATACCTCACTGAAGCCTGGAATTCCTGGGCTCAAGAGATCCTCCCACCATAGCCTCCCAAGTAGTTGGGACTACAAATACGTGCCATCGTGTCCAGCTAATTTTTATTCTTTATTTTTGTAGAGACAGGGACTCGCCATGTTGTTCAGGCTGGTCTTGAACTCCTGGCCTCAAGCCATAATCCCACCTCAGTCTCCCAACAGCGTTGGGATTACAGCCGTGAGCCACCTCGCCCTGCTAACTGGTTTTTAACAGCTCTAGTAGAGATATTGGCAAAGTGCTGAGGGAAAATCCAGGAGGGGGCAAGTAACTCCATCCAGGGGTAACAGGAATGGCTACACGGAGCTCCCATCTGCAATTGAACAGAATTCAAGGTGTAAGAGGAGTTTCCTTACAATAGTGACTCCTCAACCTTCCCTTGAATTTAACTCTCCTGGGGGCTTTTTTTAAACCCAGGTTCCCAAGCCCCAGGCCAAAAGTTCTGATTCAGTAGATCAGACCCGAGGACCCGAGAATTTGCCTTTCTAACAGGTTCCCACATGATGATGTTGCTGATGTTGGTCCAGGGATCCCACTGTGAGAACTGCTGCCTTACAGGACCCAGAGAAAGCAGCAAGCGCCTAGGTTCAGGAAAACAAAAGAACCTGGCCTTCTCAGGGAGCAAAGGTAGTCTGGCAGGATTGGACCAGACAGCAGCGTAGAAAATGACAAAAGATGAGGTGGGAAGAGTGCAGAGGCTGAGGCAAATCCTGAACACTTGGGGGACCTTTGGAATTTGTGGCCTTAAATAACTAGATCCAACTTGTATTTCCAAAATGATTGCTGTGGTGTCAGTGGAGAATGGAATGAGACAGGGGGAGACTGGAGGAAAGGAGACTGGCTTGGAGGTTGCTGTTAGAGGCCAGAGGAGAAATAATGAGGTCAGAGCTGGTGCAGATGCAGTAGAAATAAGAAGAAACAGGCCAGGCACAGTGGCTCGTGCCTGTAATCACAGCACTTTGGGAGGCAACAGTGGTAGGATTGCTTGAGGCCAGGATATCGAGACCAGCCTGGGCAACACAGCAAGACTATAATAAAAAATTAATTAAGGGCCAGCACAGTGGCTCATGCCTGTAATCCCAGCACTTTGGGAGGCTGAGCTGGGTGGATTGCTTGAGGCCAGGAGTTCAACCAGCCTGACCAATGTGGTGAAACCCCGTCTCTACTAAAAATACAAAAATTAGCCAGGCGTGATGGCACACACTTGTAATCCCCACAACTCAGGAGGCTGAGGCAGGAGAATCACTTAAACCCAGGAGGCAGAGATTGCAGTGAGCTAAGATCATGCCACTGCACTCCAGCCTGGACGACAGAGTGAGACTCCATCTCAAAAATATATATATAGGCCGGGTGCAGTGGCTCGCGCCTGTAATCCCAGCACTTTGGGAGGCCGAGGCGGGCAGATCACGAGGTCAGGAGACAGAGACCATCCTAGCTAACACGGTGAAACCCCATCTCACTAAAAATAGTGAGACTCTGTCTCAAAAAAAAAAAAAAAAAATATATATATATATATATATATATATATGCTAGGCATGGTGGTATGTGCCTGTAGTCCCAGCTACTGGGGAGGCCGAGATAGGAGGATTACTTGAGCCCAGGAATTCAAGACTGCAGTGAGCTATGATTGCACCACTGCACAGCCTGGGCAACAGTGTAAGACCCTGTCTTTAAAAAAATAAAACAGAATTTTAGACCAATATCCTTGATGAACATTGATGCAAAAATCCTCAATAAAATACTGGCAAACCAAATCCAGCAGCACATCAAAAAGCTTATCCACCATGATCAAGTGGGCTTCATCCCTGGGGTGCAAGGCTGGTTCAATATATGCAAATCAATAAATGTAATCCAGCATATAAACAGAACCAAAGACAAAAACCACATGATTATCTTAATAGATGCAGAAAAGGCCTTTGACAAAATTCAACAACCCTTCATGCTAAAAATTCTCAATAAATTAGGTATTGATGGGACGTATCTCAAAATAATAAGAGCTATCTATGACAAACCCACAGCCAATATCATACTGAATGGGCAAAAACTGGAAGCATTCCCTCTGAAAACTGGCACAAGACAGGGATGCCCTCTCTCACCACTCCTATTCAACATAGTGTTGGAAGTTCTGGCCAGGGCAATTAGGCAGGAGAAGGAAATAAAGGGTATTCAATTAGGAAAAGAGGAAGTCAAATTGTCCCTGTTTGCAGATGACATGATTGTATATCTAGAAAACCCCATCATCTCAGCCCAAAATCTCCTTAAGCTGATAAGCAACTTCAGCAAAGTCTCAGGATACAAAATCAATGTACAAAAATCACAAGCATTCTTATACACCAATAACAGACAAACAGAGAGCCAAATCAGGAGGGAACTCCCATTCACAATTGCTTCAAAGAGAATAAAATACCTAGGAATCCAACTTACAAGGGACGTGAAGGACCTCTTCGAGGAGAACTACAAACCACTGCTCAAGGGAATAAAAGAGGATACAAACAAATGGAAGAACATTTCATGCTCATGGGTAGGAATAATCAATATCGTGAAAATGGCCATACTGCCCAAGGTAATTTACAGATTCAATGCCACCCCCATCAAGCTACCAATGACTTTCTTCACAGAATTGGAAAAAACTACTTCAAAGTTCATATGGAACCAAAAAAGAGCCCGCATCGCCAAGTCAATCCTAAGCTAAAAGAACAAAGCTGGAGGCATCACGCTACCTGACTTCAAACTATACTACAAGGCTACAGTCCAAAACAGCATGGTACTGGTACCAAAACAGAGATATAGATCAATGGAACAGAACAGAGCCCTCAGAAATAACACCACATATCTACAACTATCTGATCTTTGACAAACCTGAGAAAAACAAGCAATGGGAAAAGGATTCCCTATTTAATAAATGGTGCTGGGAAAACTGTCTAGCGATATGTAGAAAGCTGAAACTGGATCCCTTCCTTACACCTTATACAAAAATCAATTCAAGAGGGATTAAAGACTTAAGCGTTAGACCTAAAACCATAAAAACCCTAGAAGAAAACCTGGGCATTACCATTCAGGACATAGGCATGGGCATGGACTTCATGTCTAAAACACCAAAAGCAATGACAACAAAGCCAAAATTGACAAATGGGATCTAATTAAAATAAAGAGCTTCTGCACAGCAAAAGAAACTACCATCAGAGTGAACAGGCAACCTACAAAATGGGAGAAAATTTTTGCAACCTACTCATCTGACAAAGGGCTAATATCCATCCAGAATCTACAATGAACTCAAACAAATTTACAAGAAAAAAACAAACAACCCCATCAAAAAGTGGGCGAAGGACATGAACAGACACTTCTCAAAAGAAGACATTTATGCAGCCAAAGAACACATGAAAAAATGCTCACCATCACTGGCCATCAGAGAAATGCAAATCAAAACCACAATGAAATACCATCTCACACCAGTTAGAATGGCAATCATTAAAAAGTCAGGAAACAACAGGTGCTGGAGAGGATGTGGAGAAATAGGAACACTTTTACACTGTTGGCGGGACTGTAAACTAGTTCAACCCTTGTGGAAGTCAGTGTGGCGATTCCTCAGGGATCTAGAACTAGAAATACCATTTGACCCAGCCATCCCATTACTAGGTATATACCCAAAGGAGTATAAATCATGCTGCTATAAAGACACAAGCACACGTATGTTTATTGCGGCATTATTCACAATAGCAAAGACTTGGAACCAACCCAAATGTCCAACAATGATAGACTGGATTAAGAAAATGTGGCACATATACACCATGGAATACTATGCAGCCATAAAAAATGATGAGTTCATGTCCTTTGTAGGGACATGGATGAAATTGGAAATCATCATTCTCAGTAAACTATCGCAAGAACAAAAAACCAAACACCGCATATTCTCACTCATAGGTGGGAATTGAACAATGAGAACACATGGACACAGGAAGGGGATCATCACACTCTGGGGACTGTTGTGGGGTGGGGGGAGGGGGGAGGGATAGCATTGGGAGATATACCTAATGCTAGATGACAAGTTAGTGGGTGCAGTGCACCAGCATGGCACATGTATACATATGTAACTGACTTGCACATTGCGCACATGTACCCTAAAACCTAAAGTATAATAATAATAAATAAATAAAAATAAATAAATAAATAAATAATAATAAAAAATAAAACAAGAAATACATGGACACCTTAGGGCATAGAATTAAGTAGCTCTGTGGATGCCTATACAGAATGTAAGAAAGAAGGAAGGGTTAAGGCTTGCTCCATCCTTAGCCAGCTCTGATGTCTGGATGAAGGGGGTTCTATCAACTGAGAAAAGAATGGAGGAAACAAAACAGATTTGGGGAGAAGAGATCAAAAATTCAATTTGCAGTAATTTTGAGGCTTCACTGACATCCAGCAAGCCATTAGAAATACAGGGCCAGAGCCAAGGAAAGAAGCCAAGACTAGAGATAAAGACCGGGGCATCCCTGAGCACAGGATCAGGTTAAAATCAAGGCTTTGAATACGATGGCCAAAGGAAACAGAGCTGACTGGGGGAAGAACCAGCACAAAAACCTGACTTACCCCTTTTAAATGGCTTAGCTTAGCAGTCTCAAAGAAGAAGAGAAAAGGGAGAACAAGGAAGGAGTCCAGAAGCTAGGACCCAGCAGGACTTAGCGAAGATGTTTACAGCATCCTGGTGCTAGCTCTGTCATCTGTGAATGCTATGGTTTGGATGTGTCTCCTCCAAAATTCATGTGTTGGAAACTTCATCCCCAATGCAACAGTGTTGGGAGGTGGGGCCCTTTGGGAGGCATTTAGGTCATGAAGGATCTGCCCTTGTAAATGGATTAATGCCACTGTAAAAGGGCTTGCCAGAGTGGGTCTACTCTCTCTTTCCCTTCTGCTTTCTGCCATGTGTGAACACAACAAGAAGGCCCACACCAGATGCCAGCACATTGACCTTGGACTTCCCAGCCTCCAGAGCTGTGAGAAATAAATTTCTGCTCTTTGTAAATTACCCAATCTGTTGTAATCTGTTACCGCAGCACAAACAGACTAAGACAGTGGAGCATCACAACCCCTTCTGACCTAACCTGCATATAAATGCAAAGTGCCTGCTTGTCATTATCTATTCTCAGGCCCATGGGCTGCCTGCTCTTCCTGGTTCTGCTCCTATCACAGGGGCCTGGCCCGTGGAAATTATGTTTCTCAGGCTTCTTGACCAACTGGCTTCTGGTGAATTTCCACCAAAGAGTGGCACTGGCAGGAGATTGCAGGGAGAGGAGTAGTAAAAGTTATTCCTCCCCCACCCCTTTTCTTCCCCAACCCTTGCCCTATCTATCCCTTCTGGAGTGTCTCATGAGAGCTGTGCTGGGTCTCAGCATGTATCCCAGCTCCTGGAATGTGGTGACATTCCCTCTGTCTTCCGTCCCTCCAGCTGTGTGTGGGTGGGGAGTCACAGCTTGCTGCTGTTGCTCATCTCTGCAATGACTCACTAGCCCATTTGATTTTCAGCTCTTCCAATATCTGACAACTAGTTCCCTGTATTTGAATTTCTTCTATTGAATTAGCTGGTATGGGCCCTGTTGTTGTCCTCACTGGTGCCTGACTGATAAACATACAATGATAATCCATCAGCTTCTCCCCCCACCAGTGTGTCAGGCATCAGAATCTTATTCAGGCTGGGATTATCCAAGCTGATATTAACAAAGCCTGTCATTTAAAAGTTAAGCAGAAAAGCAATTTTTAAAGAGGTGGTAAATAAAGATAAAACCTGAAATAAATACATTGTACAACATAAAGCAGTAAAATGATAAATGAGTTCAAAAGCTGGTTTTTTTGATAAGATGACTAAAATAAACCTCTGACAAATTTAATTAAGGGAATATTTTTAATTAGAAATGAGAAAGGAGATAGGACAATTTATAGAAAATAGATTTTCCCCAAAATCCAAAGAGAATGTTGTGCATTCTTCTAGACTAATAAACTGAAATCGTCAATGAAATAATTTCTAGAAAGATATAGATTACTAAAAATAATCCAAGTATAAATCCAAACAGAATAACAACTAAGAAAAAAATTGAGAAAACCATCCAATAACAATCCCAAAACTGCAGTTGGTCCCATTATTTCCACCAGGGCAATTTTTATATGTTTAAGAAACAGATAATTTTAATGTTGTATAAAGTGTACAGAGTGGGCCTGGTGTGGTGGCTCACACATATAATCCTAGCACTTTGGGAGGCCCAGGTAGGCGGATTGCTTGAGCTCAGGCATTTGAGACCAGCCTGGGCAACATGGCAAAACCCCGTCTCTACTAAAAATACAAAAATTAACCAGACATAGGGTATGTGTGCCTGTAGTCTCAGATACTTGGGAGGCTGAGATAGGAGGATCACTTGAGCCTGAAAGGTTGAGGCTACAGTGAGCTGTGTTTGCACCACTGCACTCCAGCCTGGGTAACAGAGTGAGACCCTGTCTAAAAAAAAAAGTGTGCAAAAAGAGATTAGTTCCTTTATGTCTATTTGGCAAGCATGAACTTCTTCTCAAACCCTGATAAAGATAAAACACACAAAAAGAAAATTATAGGCACAGATAACATGAATATGGATAGGAAAAGCTTAAAGAAAATTCTCACCTCTAAAAAGGAACTTGTTTTACTATACTGCTTCAAATCTTCAGAAGGATGGTAAGTTTTTTTTGTGGGGAGGAGGGTGCTGTAACAGCTTCACTGAGATATAATTCTTTTTTTTAGATGGAATTTCGCTCTTGTTGCGCAGGCTGGAGTGCAATGGCACGATCTTGGCTCACTGCAACCCCCGCCTCCCAGGTTCAAGCGATTCTCTCGCCTCAGCCTCCCGAGTAGCTGGGATTACAGGCGCCTGCCACCACGCCCAGCTCATTTTTGTATTTTTAGTAGAGACGGAGTTTCACAATGTTGTCCAGGCTGGTCTCAAACTCCTGACCTCAGGTGATCCACCAGCCTCGGCATCCTAAAGCGCTGGGATTACAAACATGAGCCACCAAGCCTGGCCTATATTCTTATACTACAAAAAATATGGACTTTATAAATCTATGTCATTCTGATGCAAGGGCCGTGCAAATTTCCACTGTACTGTTTCAACTTCAGTGTATGTGCTCCTAACAGGAGCACAAAGGGTGATAACTTTACAAGTTAAGTTGAAAGAAATCACAGAGGATGGATGGTTTGTATGTTATCAAAGTAAACAACCACTTGACAAAACTTCCAAAGCTAAAATCAAAGGGAAGCTATCTGGAGCAAACGTTCACAGCAAATATAACAAAAAGTTCTGTGTTATGTAAAGAACTTACACATGTTGGGCCGGGTGCAGTGGCTCACGCCTGTAATCCCAGCATTTTGGGAGGCTGAGGCCGGTGGATCACTTGAGATCAGGAGTTGGAGACCAGCCTGGCCAACATAGTGAAACCCCGTCTCTACTTAAAATACAAAAAAATTAGCCCGGTATTGTGGAGGGCACCTGTAATCCCAGTACTTGGGAGGCTGAGGCAGGAGAATCGCTTGAACCCAGAAGGCAGAGACTGCAGTGAGCCAAGCCAAGATCACACCATTGCACTCTAGCCCAGGCAACAAGAGTGAAACTCCATCTCAAAAAAAAAGAACTTACGCATGTTGGAACAAAAAAAAAAAAAAGGACTTACGCATGTTGATACCAAAAAAAAAAAAAAAAATTAAGTCTCCAATATGTAAACTGGCAAAAAACTTGAGGAGACAATTCATGAAAAAAGAGATACTATTAGTAAACAAGTGTGTGAAAAAATGTTCAACTTTGCTGTGATCAAAGAAATAGAACAGTGTGAGAGCATCTGACACCCACTACATTAAGATAGTTGGGTTTTTTTTTTTGAGGCAGAGTCTCTCGCTTTGTCACCCAGGCTGGAGTGCAGTGGTGCAATCTCAGCTCACTTCAGCCTCCACCTCCCAGGGTTCAGTGATTCTCATGTCTCAGCCTCCCAAGTAGCTGGGATTACAGGTATGTGCCACCACGTCTGGCAAATTTTTGTATTTTTAGTAGAGACGGTGTCTTGCCATGCTGGCCAGGCTGGTCTCAAACTCTTCGCCTCAAGTGATCCACTCCCCTCAAGTGATCCACCCGCCTCAATCCCTTAAAGTGCTGGGATTTACAGGCATGAGCCACCATGCCCGGCCCCCTACATTAGGAGAATTTTAAGAATTACCTAGTATTACAACACTGTGGTAAAGCGAGTTCACGCATACGATATTGGACATGAGGGATCATCTTAAAATTTCGTAATATCCCTTTATCCCAAGGAATTTTTAGAGATTAAAAAATAAAACTACATGAGATTTTTTTGCAATGTGATTTCTAACAAGAAAAATAAATTTACATATATGTGTATATATCTATGTATTTTTGTGTGTGGATATATATATGTATATATGTACACATATACGTATATACATATGTGTGTGTGTGTGTGTGTATATAGATATAGATAGATAGACAGATAGATAGATAGATAGATAATGTCTCATTTTCCCATCTGTAAAATGGGGCTAATGACAGTACCTAAAGAGTGATTATGAGGATTAAGTAAAGCTCTTCAGGCTGGACGCAGTGGCTCATGCCTATAATCTCAGCACTTTGGGAGACTGAGGCAGGCACTGAGACCAGCCTGGGCAACATGCTGAAACCCTATCTCTACAAAAATATGAAGACAAGTTGGATGTGATGGCACATGCCTGTTGTATCAGCTGATGGGAGGGATGATTGAGCCCAGGAGACCCAGGCTGCAGTAAGCAGAGCTTACACCACCACTGCACTCCAGCCTGGGCGACAGAGCAAGACCCTGTCTCAAAAAAAAAAAAAAGAATAATGATAATACAAAATTGTATCACTTCGAATGCATATACACAATGACTTACAACAATGTAAACATGATGAGAATGGACAAAGAACTAGAAGGAGAAAGGAATAATGAAAATCGCCACTGCATGAACAAGGGAGGTATATAAGTCACTTTTCTTTTTGAAATTATTTTGGTTTTAGTACAAGTAGAGATCTGGTGAGAAACAAAATTAAAATATACCAAAAGCTACTCTAATGAATTGGCACCTTCTGGGGAGCCTAATATTACATCTGGGAACTCTGCATCTAAGATATTTGAAACAATAAACTCAGCATACATCCCCCCTGGGGACACCATGTGGTGTGTGGGACCAGCCAGCTGATGGCACTGCTTCACTTGCCCAGAGGACCAAAGAGGCATTTATTGGTCTCAATAATATACCAGTGCTGGTTATTTGATCTTCCTTAAAGATGAAGTCTTTTCCTTGGCCAGGCATGGTGGTGTATGCCTGTAGTCCCAACTACTGGGGAGGCTGAGATGGAAGGATTGCTCAAGCCCAGGAGTTCTAGGTTGCACTGAGCTATGATTGTGCCACTGCACTCCAGCAAGACCCTGTCTCAAAAAAAAAAAAAAAAAAAAATGAAGTATTTTTCTTAAACCCAATACTCAAAACGCAAAACAAATCTCTGCATAGTTGGGAAATGGACTCAAGTTTGATCTGGATGAACAGTAACCTTCCAGAAATCGTATGGAGAATCCTTAAAGAACTAAATGTAGAACTACCATTTGATCCAGCAATCCCACTACTGGGCATCTACCCAGAGGAAAAAAAGTCATTATACAAAAAAGATACTTGCACATGCATGTTTATAGCAGCACAATTTGCAATTGCAAAAACGTGGAACCAACCCAAATGCCCATCAATCAATGAGTGGATAAAGACACTGTAGTACATATATACGATGGAATACTACTCAGCCATAAAAAGGCATGAATTAATGGCATTCGCAGCAACTTGGATGGAATTGGAGACTATTATACTAAGTGAAGTAACCCAGGAATGGAAAACCAAACGTATGTTCTCACTCATAAGCGGGAGCTAAGCTATGAGGATGCAAAGACATAAGGATGACACAATGGACTTTGGGAACTCAGGGGGAAAGGATGGGAAGCGGGTGAGGGACAAAAGACTACAAATTGCATTCAGTGTATACTGCTCAGGTGATGTGTGCACCAAAATCTCACAAATCACTACTAAAGGACTTATGTAACCAAATGCCGCCTGTTCCCCAATAACGTATGGAAATAGAAAATTTAAAAAATATATATTAAATTAAAAAAAAAGAAAAAAAAAAAACAGTAACCTTCCAGGTAGCTGCTTTGACCTGCAGGACCAAGGACTGGGTGGTTACGCCTCCCTTTTGTGATTCGGTCAATAGGCAGGAAGAGTTGGACAGCAGATAGCATTATCCCCAGATTCATTTAAATCTACAAATGGAGAAAAATGCAAATCACCAGAAGGACAGGCTTCAGGATAATGAGAGACGGACCTAGAGGCAGCCTTAGGCTTTTTCTTCCCAGAAGTCAGCAAAGTTTGGAAATCTCTACCCAGTCCAAAGCCATGCGTGGAAAGTGACTTCACTCACAGCTCCTGCATTCTCACGGGCTTGTGAAGGACAAATCGGGATATGAATCGCCGAGAGACAGAAACGTAGCTGATCCAAGTTGAGCTCGAGTCCTGAACAACTGCCTACATGACTCAGAATGTGTGCAGTTAGTAAGTATATGGCTCCAATAAAGGAAGTGACAAGTTCAGGGGAGGATATAAATCCAGAAGAGAAATACCAGAAGATAACATAGAACCTAGTGTGACCAGAGGCTGAATCACACTGAGCCTAGATTCATATGTCCAAATACTTATTCCACTTGGGATGTCAACAGGCATCTCAAACCTAATAGGTCAAACATGGGGCTCCACGTCTTTGCCCTCACCTGTCCTGCTCACTGCCTTCCAGTCTCATGTAAGGGTAAAACCACCCTTCCAGCCCTTCTGCTGGAGTCTCTTTGCTTTCTCTCCTTGTGTTCCTTGTTTTACATCTCACATCCAATCCATCAGAAAATCCCATTGGTCCTAGATTCAAGATACCCCCAAATCCCTCATCTTCTCATCACCTCCACTACAACCACCCTGGTCCAAGCCATCATCATCTCTTGCCTGATTTCTTTCTTTCTTTTTTTTTTTTTTTTTTTTTTTGGAGACACGGTCTCACTCTGTTGTCCAGGCTGGAGTGCAGTGGTGCCATCTCGGCTCACTGCAACCTCTGCCCCCTGGGTTCAAGTGATTCTCTTGCCTCAGCCTCCTGAGTAGCTGGGATTACAGGCATGCACCACCACACCAGGCTAATTTTTATATTATTAGTAGAGATGGGGTTTCACCATGCTGGCCAGGCTGGTCTCCAGCTTCTGACCTCAGGTGATCCGCCCGCCTCAGCCTCCCAAAGTGTACGGATTACAGGTGTAAGCCACCGCGCCCAGCCTTGCCTGATTTCTTGTTATCGCCTCTTAACTGGTCTCCCCATGGCCACCTCCAACTCTCTTCTCAATAGTGGCCAGAGAGATCCTCTTAAAACCTTAAGTGGGACCACACCATAAAAGAACAAACCTATAAAAAGAACTGACAGGCCGGACGTGGTGGCTCACACCTGTAATCCCAGCACTTTGGGAGGCTGAGGTGGGTGGATTACTTGAGGTCAGGTGTTCGAGACCAGCCTTGTCAACATGGTGAAACCCTGTCTCTACTAAAAATAAAAATTACCTGGGCATGGTGGCATGTGCCTGTAGTCCCAGCCATTTGGGAGGCTGAGGCATGAGAATCACTTGAACCTGGGAGGCAGAGATTGCAATGAGCCGAGATGGTGCCACTGCACTCCAGCCTGGGTGACAAAGTGAGACTCAGTCTCAAAAAAAAAACAAAAAAGAGCTGACAAATTAGACTTTGTCAGAATTAAAATCTGCTCTTCAAATGATGCTGTTAAAAATCATAAAAAGACAAGTCACAGACTAGAGGAGAATATTTGCAAAACCGATATCTGACAAAGGACTTGGATCCAGAGTAAATTGTAAAACCCTCAAAATTCAATAATCAGAAGATAAGCAAGCCAAATTTTAAAAACTGGCAAACACTTTAAACAGACACTTTACTGAAGAAGAGCTATGCACATGAAAAGATGCTCAATGTGAATAATCCCAGCACTTTCAAAGCCCAAGACAAGAAGATCACTTGAGGCCAGGAGTTCAAGCCCAGCCTGGGCAACATAGCAAGACCTCATCTCTACACAAAATAAAATAAAATAATAAGCCGGCATGATAGGGTGTGCCTGTATTCTCAGCTACTCAGGAGGCTGAGGCGGGAGGATCCCCTGAGCCAGGAGTTTCAGGTTACTGTGCGCTATGCTCATACCACTGCACTCCAGCCTGGGTGACAGAGTGAGACCCTGTTTCTAAAACACACACACACGCACACACACACAATAAGATACCATCACCCAGCTATTGGAAATACTAAAAATAATTGATCATACCATATGTTGGCAAGAGTGTGAAGAAATTAGATCTCTCATACTGGTAGCCGGGATATGAAATAGTGCAATCACATTGGGAAAAAGTTTGACAATATCTTAAGAAGTTAAACCTATGCCCACCGTAAGATCCAGCCTCCTCCTACATATCTGTTGCAGAGAAGAGAAAGTATATGTCTATACAAAGACTTGTACCTGAATGTTCATAGCAACTTCATTTTTTTTTTTTTTTTGAGATGGAGTTTCACTCTGTCGCCCAGGTTGGAATGCAGTGGCGCTATCTGGGCTCACTGCAAGCTCCACCTCCCAGGTTCATGCCATTCTCCTGCCTCAGCCTCCCGAGAAGGTGGGACTACAGGCGCCCACCACGAGGCCCAGCTAATTTTTTGTATTTTTAGTAGAGATGGGGTTACACCATGTTAGGCAGGATGGTCTCGATCTCCTGACCTCGTGATCCACCTGCCTGGGCCTCCCAAAGTGCTGGGATTACAGGCTTGAGTCACCGGGCCCAGCCTTTAGCAACTTCATTTTTACTAACCCAAAACTACAAACAACCCAGATATCCAGACAATTAGGTAAACAAATTGTGATGGGTGTATGGTGATAAAATGGAATGTATGGTGATTAAAAAAGGAGTGAATTATTGATACAAAATGAATGAATCTCAAAATAATTATGCTGTGGAAAAAGAAATCAGACCAAAAAGAAAAAAGAGTACATGGTGTATGATTCCATTTATATAAAATTCTAGAAAAAAAAAACCTGTAATGATTAAAAAAACAGATCAGTGGCTACCTGGGGACAAGTGACGAAAGAGAGGAGAAGATGAGGAAGGAGAAATTGCAAAGAAGCATGAGGACACATTTTTTGGGAATGCTGGACGAGTTCACTATCTTGATTGTAGCAATGGTTTCACAAGTGTGTATATGTATAAAAACTTATCAAGTTGCCATAGGCAATGAAAGTAAAAATAGATAAATTGGACTACATCAAAATTAAAAACATCTGTGCATCAAAGGACCCAATCAACAGAGTAAAAAGGTAACCTACTGAATTGGAGCAAATATTTGCAAATGATATACCTAATGAGGGATTGATGTCCAGAATATAAAAATGAACACCTGCATCTCAACAACAAATAATAATAATAAATGATCCCATGAAAAAAATGGACAAAAGGCTGGCCACAGTGGCTCATGCCTGTAAGCGCAGCACTTTGGGAGACGAAAAGCAGGTAGATCATTTGAACCCAGGAGTTCAAGACCAGCCTGGGCAACATGACAAAACACCATCTCTACCAAAAATACAAAAAATTAGCCAGGCATAGTGGTGTGCACCTGTAGTCCCAGCTACTCAGGAGGCTGAGGTGGGAAGGTCACCTGAACCCCGGAAGCAGAGATTGCAATGAGCAGAGATAGTGCCACTGCACTCCAGCACTCCGGCCTGGGTGACAGAGTGAGATCCTGACCAAAAAAAAAAAAAAAGAAAGAAAGAAAAAATGGGCAAAGCACTTGAATAGACATTTTTAAAAAGAAGATATACAAATGGCCAACAAGCATACGAAGAGATGCTCAACTTCAGACACCATTAGGGAAATACAAATCGAAACCACAGATACCACCTCACACACTTAGGATGGTTATTATGAAAGAAAGAAAAGAGGCCAGGTGCAGTGGCTCACACCTGTAATCCCAGCACTTTGGGAAGCCAAGGCGGGCAGATCACGAGGTCAAGAGATCGAGACCATCCTGGTCAACATGGTGAAACCCTGTCTCTACTAAAAATACAAAAATTAGCTGGCGTGGTGGCGGGCACCTGTAGTCCCAGCTACTCAGGAGGCTGAGGTGGGATAATTGCTTGAACCGGGGAGACAGAGGTTGCAGTGAGCCAAGACTGCACCACTGCACTCCAGCCTGGTGACAGAACAAGACTGTGTCAAAAAACAAAAAACAAAACAAAACAAAAAGCTGAAAGAAAGAAAAGACAAGAAAGAAAATAACAAGTGTTGGCAAAGATGCGAAGAAACTGGGACCCTTGCACCTCTTGGTGGGAATATAAAATGGTGCAGCTGCTATAGAAAACAGTATGGCCACTCCTCAAAAACTTTAAAATGGCGTCACCGTATGATCCAGCAATTCTATTTCTGGGTATATACCCAAAAGAATTGACGGCAGCATCTCCAAGAGATATTTATACACCCATATTCATAGTAGTGCTATTCATAATTGCCAAAAAGCTGAAGCAACCCAAGGTCTATTGACAGATACATGGATTTTTAAATGTGGCATATATATTACAATGGAAGGAAAATGCTGTCACATGATACAACATAGATGAACTTTTTTGGACATTATGTTTTGTGATATAAGCCAGTCATCAAAAGATAAGTATTGGGCCTGGCATGGTGGCTCACGCCTGTAATCCCAGCACTTTGGGAGGCTGAGGAGGGCAGATCACTTGAGGTGAGGAGTTAGAGACCAGCCTGGCCAACAGGGTGAAACCTCGTCTCTACTAAAAATACAAAAAATTAGACAGGCGTGGTGGTGCGTGCCTGTAATCCCGGCTGCTCAGGAGGCTGAGGCACGAGAATCACTCAAACCTGGGAGGTGGAGGTTGCAATGAGTTGAGATCGCACCACTGCACTCCAGCCTGGGTGACACAGTGAGACTTGGTGTCAAAAAAAAAAAAAAAAAGTATTGGACGATTCCATTTATACAAGGTACTTAGTGTGGTCAAATTCACAGAGACAGGCCAGGCACTGTGGCTCATGCCTGTAATCCCAGCACTTTGGGAGGCCAAGGCGGGCAGATCACTTGAGGTCAGGAGTTTGAGACCAGCCTGGCCAACATGGTGAAACCCCATCTTTACTAAAAATACCAAAATTAACTGGTCATAGTGGCACGTGCCTGTAATCCCAGCTACTCAGGGGGCTGAGGAAGGAGAATTGCTTGAACCTGGGAGGCAGAGGTTGCAGTGAGCTGAGACCACACCACTGCACTCCAGCCTGGGCAACAGAGCAAGACTTTGTCTAAAAAAAAAAAAAAAAAATCATAGAGACAGAAAGTTACATGGTGTTTGCCAGGGGCTCGGGGAGGGGACAATGGGGAGTTGTTGTAGAGTTTCTGTTTTGCAAGATAAAGTTCTGAAGATTGGTTACTCAAGAATGTGAATGGTCTTAATGCTAATGAACTACACACTAAAATATGGCAAAGACGGTAAACTTTATGTTATGTGTATTTTACCACAATTAAATTTTTTGTGTTGTTTTTGTTTTGAGACAGGGTCTCACTCTATCGCCCAGGCTGGAGTGCAGTGGTGAGATCTCGGCTCGCTGCAGCCTCTACCTCCAGGGTTCAAGTAATTCTCCTGCCTCAGCCTCCCAAGTAGCTGGGATTACAGCCACGTGCCACCACGCCCAGCTAATTTTTATATATTTTTTTAGTAGAGATGGGGTTTCGCCATGTTGCCCAGACTGGTCTCAAACTCCTGGCCTCAAGTGATCTGCCCACCTTGGCCTCCCAAAGTGCTGAGATTACAGGCATGAGCCATCACAACCAGCCTACACATTTTTTAAATTACCACATTGCACACTTGAAATGTGTATAGCCTACAGTGGGGCGGGGAAGGGGAGGTGAGGAAAACTTACTGGAAGTGGTGGATACATTGACAGCATTAATTGTGACGATGGTTTCATGGCTTCAGAGGTGTAAACTTTTCTCCAAACACATCAAGTTATATCCATTAAATCTACAGCTTAAAAAAGATCTACAACTTAAAAAAGAAATAAATAAGTGCCATTTACCCTATGTCACTTTTATCTCAATAAAGCTGTTTTTAATTTTTTTTTTTTTTTTTTTTTTTTTTGAGAACAGAGTCTCGCTCTGTTGCCCGGCTGGAGTGCAGTAGCACAATCTCGGCTCACTGCAACCTCCGCCTCCTGGGTTCAAGCGATTCTTCTGCCTCAGCCTCCCTAGTAGCTGGGACTATAGGTGCCTGCCATCACGCATGGCTAATTTTTGTATTTTTAGTAGAGACGGGGTTTCACCATGTTGGCCAGGATGGTCTCGACCTCTTGACCTCATGATCCACCCGCCTCAGCCTCCCAACGTGCTGTGTTTTTAATTTTTTTAATTCAATTTTTACAAATTCAATGGGATCCTATTCCTCCGCTGCTCTAAACCTTCCATGGGCTTCCCATTTCACTCAGAGTAAAAGCCACAGTCCTTGGAATGACCCACAAAGTGGTAGATGATGTGGTCCTGAAGTCATGGTTTCCTCATTCCCATTCCTCTCCCCATCACCCGCGCCAGGCCAGCTACACCGGCCTCCTTGCTGTTTTCTCAAACACACCAGGCGCCCTCCCTGGGCAGTTAGCCGGGCTGCTAGCTTTTACCCAGAAGGCTTTTCCCCCAGGCAACTTCATGGCTCACTTCTTCACCTCTTTCAAGACTTGATTCAAATGTCACCCTCTCATCAGGGTCTTCCCTGCGTGATATTTAAAACTCAAACAGTCCCCCACTCTGTAAGTTTCCATCTTTCTTCCCTGCTTTATTCTCTACACAGCTCTTATCACTAATAAACCACATTTTATTTTTTATCTATGTCTCTCCTGACTGGAGCTCAAAAAGACAAAGATTGTTTTTGGGTTTTTTGGTTTTGTGTTTTGTTTTTTGTTTTGAGAGAGAGTCTCACTGTGTCTCAGTGCTGAGTGCCGTGGCACAACCTCGGCTCACTGCAACCTCCACCTCCCAGGTCCAAGCGATTCTCCTGCCTCAGCCTCCCAAGTAGCTGAGATCACAGGGGTCCACTACCATGCCCGGCTACTTTTTGTATTTTTAGAGGAGATGGGGTTTCACCATGTTGGCCAGGCTGGTCTCGAACTCCTGACCTCAGGTAATCCACCCTCCTGGTGCTCCCAAAGTGCCGAGATTACAGGCATGAGCCACAGAGCCCAGGCCACTTCTGGTTTTTAAATGGAAATTGATGACCTCAAATGCAGAAGTACACACAAACCCTCTCCCAGCTCTCCGTCTATGTGGAGGCAAAAAAGACCAAAGTCAGAAGCACTTGGGGCTGCGTGGCCTCCCTCCTCCACCAGGTCCAGCATTTCCCACACTTTGTGGGTCTGATGCTTGATTTTAGCAGCCAGGGTGTATAAGAAAGGAGTGCAGCTGGAGCCATCCTCTCCTCACCACTCGTGGTGGCCTGATGTCTCAGAGAATCCAGAAAAGAACGCAAACACCAATTAATCGGGAGGCTGAGGCAGGAGAATCGCTGGAACCCAAGAGGCGGATGTTGCAGTGCGCTGAGATCGCACCACTGCACTCCAGCCTGGGCAAAAGAGCGAGACTCCAAATCAAACACACACACACACACACACACACACACACACACACACACACACACAGGTTTTTATGAGGGCTGTAACCCAATGGACAAGGCGCGCTCTCTCAGCCTGGGAATGTCCCTGCTCTGAACCAGTTGCCTTGCCAACGAACCACATGTTTCCACTCTGCAGAATCCAATTTCTGAGCAATGTGACAGTGACAGGTCCAGAGACATGCTATACACTCCCAAGGTGCCTTTGAACACCTGCTGAATCGTTAAGAACAATGTGTATCTCTGCATGTACTTAGCAACGTGGAACACGCACCAGGCAA
This sequence comes from Pongo abelii, assembly GCF_028885655.2. NCBI lineage: Eukaryota > Metazoa > Chordata > Mammalia > Primates > Hominidae > Pongo > Pongo abelii. Next base: position 17,490,217 of record NC_071991.2, read on the forward strand.
ATGCGCATCACGCTCAGTTTATGCGGCAGCCCCCACCACCCCAGGCCACCCCCAAACATCTTGCAAGCTACAGAGCACACAAGGCTAAGCCACCTTCTTTATCACCATCATTCTCAGAATCACTGCAGACTCACTCCTTAAGTCCCAGATTAAGTATTAATATTAACACCTTAATATTAAGTTATTTAATCCTCACAACAACCCTATGATTTAAATGATTATTATACCATTTCAGACGGAGGAAGAGAGACCTAGAAAGGGTAGGTAGTGCCGGGTACTGTGGCTCACACCTGTAATCCCACCACTTTGGGAGGCTGAGGCAGGAGGATTGTTTGAGGCCAGAAGTTGGGGGCCAGCCTGGGCAACATAGGGAGACACCCCCCCATCTATCTCTACAAAAAGAAAAATTTAAAAATTAGTCAAATATGGTGGTATGTACCTGTAGTCCCAGCTACTTGGGAGACTGAGTGGGAAGATCCTTGAGCCCAGGAGTTGGAGGCTGCAGTGAGCTATGATGGCACCACCACACTCCAGCCTGGGTGACAGAGCAAGATCATGTCTCTCCAAAAAAAAAAAAAAAAAAGAAACAAAGAAAGAAAGGGTAAGTAATTATCCAAAGTCACCCAGCTAGAGAAAAATGACACCAGGATTTAAACCTAGACTGTCTGCCTCCAGAGTTTACCCTCTCAAACACTCCCCTATACTTTGACTCTGTAATACTCCTTAAATGTGCAGGCTAAAAGATTGTTGTAATTATCTTTGCTGCATAACTACCCACCCAAAAACTTCACAAAGAAAAATATCAAGTTCATTCTGCTCATGGAGACAGTGGGTGAGGAATTTGGGCAGGACACCATGGGGACAGCTTCTCTCTGCTCTACCGCGTCTATCCAAGGCATCAGCTACAAAGGCTCAAAGGCTGAGAATGACTCAATGGCTGGGACCGATATCATCTAAAGCTATTGCACTCATGTCACTCTCTACGCACGGTCTCTCCATGTGGCCTGGGCTGCTCAGCCTGGTGGCTGTGTTCCAGAAGCAAGTGTCCCACAAGGCAGGAAGTAGAAGCTGTTGGTTTCTTAAGACGGATACTGGAATCCAGAGCAGCATCACATCTGCCGTTTTCTATTGACCAAGCAGTCCCAGAGTCCAGATTCCATGGGAGGGGCAGAGACCCTACCTCTCAAAGAATTTTGTGGCCATTTTTTTAAACCACCAATAAGATCGTTTAGTCTAACTGTTTTATTTATTTATTTATTTTTATTTTTATTTTTTGAGACAGAGTCTTGCTCTGTCACCCAGACTGGAGTGCAGTGGTGCGATCTCGGCTCACTGCAACCTCCGCCTCCCGGGTTCAAGCCATTCTCCTGCGTCAGCCTCCTGAGTAACTGGAATTACAGGTGTGCGCCACCACATCCGGCTAATTTTTGTATTTTTAGTAGAGACGAGTTTTCACCATATTGACCACACTGGTCTTGAACTCCCGGGCTCAAGTGATCCTCCCGCCTCAGCTTCCCAAAGTGCTGGGATTACAGGCATGAGCCACCGCGCCCGGCCAGTCTAACCCCTTTAAATTCTAGCTCAACAACTGAAGCTCAGAGAAGTTAAGCAATGTGTCCAAGATCACATAATTCGTAAAGTGCTAGTGCCAGGACGGAACAGGTGCCTTCAGGCCCGGTCTCTCATGCTATGCCACTCCGTCTCAATGTGGCTGCATGTTGAAATCACCTGGAGAACTTTAAAGAGTGCTGATGCCCGGGTGCCCCTGCAGAGATTCTGATTTGTTTTGACGTGGCCTGGGCATGGGGATCTTTAAAAGCCCCCCAGGGGCTTTAACAGTCTGCAGTGTGAGAACCATGCTCTGTGCAGTACCCCCAGATGGTTCCATACAGGGGAAATCTACCACTGTTTCAGTGTCTCCACATTTGCAGTGGCCCTAGCCTACGATGGAAACAGCTACACCAAGAACAGATTTCTGACACCTTCACCTGGATCACTAACTTCATCATGAATCTTTGTCCAACACGCCTAACAAATTTTTGTATTTTTTGTAGAGACAGGGTTTCGCCACGTTGCCCAGAGTGGTCTCGAACTCCTGACCTCGAGCAATCTGCTCACCTCAGCCTCCCAAAGTGCTGGGATTACAGGCATGAGTTGCTGCAATTTACCACCTTCTCCATCTTGATAATACTTTGTGGGGTTTTTTTGTGGGGCGGGGGGTGTCTTAACCTTTATTTTATTTTATCATTTATTTATTTTTTTTTTTTTTGAGACAGAGTCTCGCTCTGTCGCCCAGGCTGGAGTGCAGTGGCGCCATCTTGGCTCACTGCAAGCTCCGCCTCCTGGGTACACGCCATCCTCCTGCCTGAGCCTCCCTAGTAGCTGGAACTACAGGCGCCTGCCACCACGCCTGGCTATTTTTTGTATTTTTAGTAGAGACGGGGTTTTACCGTGTTAGCCAGGATGGTCTCGATCTCCTGACCTCGTGATCCGCCCGCCTTGGCCTCCCAAAGTGCTGGGATTACAGGCTTGAGCCACTGTGCCGGTCTGGTCTTAACCTCTATTTTAAGTTCAGGGGTACAAGTATGGGTTTGTGACATAGGTAAACTTGTGTCATGGGAGTTTGTTGTACAGATCATTTCATCACCCAGGTATTAAGCCTAGTACTCATTAGTTATTTTTCCTAATCCTCCCCCTCCTCCCACCCTCCACTCTCTGAAAGGTCCCAGTGTGTGCCATTTCCCTCTATTTGTCCATGTGTTCTCATCATTTAGCTACCACTTATAAATGAGAATATGCGATATTTGGTTTTCTGTTCCTGTGTTAGTTCGCTAAGGATAATGGCCTCCAGCTCCAACCACGTCCCTGCAAAGGACATGATCTTGTTCTTTTTTATGGCTGCATAGTATTCCATGGTGTATATGTACATTTTCTTTATCCAGGCTATCGCTGATGGGCATTTAGATTGAACCACGTCTTTGCTATTGTGAATAGTGCTATGGTGAAGGTATGTGTGCATGCGTCTTTATAACAGAATGATTTGATCGCCTCCTCTTCTGCCTCCCACCACCTTCCAGTGGCCCCTCAGAAGCAGCAATTTAACACTTAACGCTTCAACTATGAGTCATGCTCATCTCTTCACTACCATCTGCCAAGCTCCAGAAATTTATTTCTGCCTTTGGAGCTCCTTATAGGTGGAGACCCAAAGGCCAGGTTATCCTGTTCACCCTGCCTGAGCCTCCTGGATAACCACTAACCCCAGTCATAACATTCCTCCTCCAGCTCCAAATATGTCTTGCTTCCTCTTCCTGGTCCATACAGCACTGGGCTAAAATTGTGTCTAAGTCATGCTTTAAAAGCTTGATTCTGGCCAAGCATGGTGGCTCATTCCTGTAATCCCAGCACTTTGGGAGGCCAAGGCAGGAGGATCCCTTGAGGCCAAGAGTTGGAGATCAGCCTAAGCAACATAGCAAGACCCCGTCTCTGAAAGAAAAAAAAAGTTAGCCAGGCATAGCGTCACACACCTATAGTCCCAACTACTCAGGAGGCTGAGGTGGGAGAATCACTTGAGTCTAGGAGTTGGAAGCTGCAGTGAACTGTGATTGCACCACTGCACTCCAGCCTGGGCAACAGAGAAAGACCCTGTCTCAATTTAAAACAAACAAACAAACAAACAAAAACATTGATAGGTTGATTTTGTGAAAGCATCGGTTGACTTAGTGGGGGAAAAAAAATCCATCAACGTGATTATTTCACTGAAATAATTGACCAGTTGCATCCTATGTCTTCTATCATAACAAACTGGCCAAAAATACTAGCCTAAACAAGTATTTTTAACGTTTCTCCTTAGCTTCAAATTCTCATGAAGGGCAGATTTTTTAAATGCAGATGTAAAGAAAGAAACTTTCTGATATTGCTATTCTACTAGATTTACTGGTTTATATTAGGTTAGGAGAAGATCTTTACAGTTTTATCATGGGTACATATCTCCTGAGGATAATTTTATAAAATATATTTATGCTTCACTTTACACAAAATGAAATCTTCCTAAACTTCATAGGCAATTATTTCAAATATGCCAAAGAAAAGATATTGAAAGGAACTCTTTATCTGGGTTCATTATACTTTTCTCTTTACTTTTGTGTACTTTGAGTATTTTCATAAGATTAAGAAGGAAGCAAAGAAGAGAGGGAGGCTGGGCAACCTCAGGGAATTCTATGATAGTCTAAAACCTCATTATATAAGGAAATGCAAATTAATACCCCCCACCAAAAAAAAAACATGCAATTTTTGTTTGTGTGTGTGTTTATAAAGTCTAATTTCTCTAGACTAGGGCTCTAAAAATCTAAAATAATGATTCTCTTTTATTTTTTTGAGGCAGAGCCTTGCCCCGTTGCACAGTCTGGAGTGCAGTAGTGGTGCAATCATAGCTCACTGCACCCTCAAACTCCTGGGTTCAAGCAATCCTCCCGCCTCAGCCTCCCAAAATATTGGGATTACAGGCATGAGCCACCGCACCTGGCCTAAAATAATCATTCTTTTTTTTTTTTTTTGAGACGGAGTTTCACTCTTGTTGCCCAGGCTGGAGTGCAATGGCACAATCTCGGCTCACTGCAAACTCCGCCTCCCGGGTTCAAGTGATTCTCCTGCCTCAGCCTCCCAAATAGCTGGGATTACAGGCATGACCACCAACACCCAGCTAATTTTGTATTTTTTGTAGAGAGGGGGGTTTCTCCATCTTGGTCAAGCTGGTCTTGAACTCCCAACCTCAGGTGATCCCGCCCACCTCGGCCTCCCAAAGTGCTGGGATTACAGGCGTGAGCTACTGCACCTGGCCAATAATCATTCTTATAAAGCAGTTTGCTCTATTGGTCTTTATTTTCCTCTCCCTCTGCCTATATGGGTCTCACTAATGGGCAAGCGAGAGGCTTATATCTACCTTGGTTTACAAAATCTTGTCTACTTTATATATACACTTAGGTGTCTACTTTAAGACTTAGTCACTGTTTGGGTGGACACAGCTACATCCCATGCAGCCTGTGAGCACTTCTTCCACCTGCACTTTAAGCTGCCTTTGTTCTCCTCTCTCAAGTCCTACTTGCACGCTACAGGCCATGATACAGAGCTAATGCTTCTTCAGTGCCCCGTTACTGAAATAAATTCTGGAAGGCACTGCTTTGTAGATCAAAGTGCTTGCAAGGCACTTCCCTCCACAGATTCCATGGGATTCAATGGATTCGATAGATGTGTTAGGCCATTCTTGCATTGCTAGAAAGAAATGCATGAGGCTGGGTAATTTATCAAGAGGTTTAATTGGCTCATGGATCTGCAGGCTGTAAAGGAAGCATGGTGCTGGCATCTGCACTCCTTCTGGGGAGACCTCAGGGAGCTTTTACTCATGGCAGAAAGCAAAGGGGAGTAGTCACATCACATAGCAGGAGCAAGAGAGGGGGGAGGTGCCATACACTTTTCCATGACCAGATCTCATGAGAACTCACTCATCATGGTAAGGACAGCACCAAGCTATGAGGAATCCACCCCTGTAACCCAAACACCTCCCACCAGGCTTTACTTTTAACACTGGAGATTACATTTCAACATGAGATTTAGAAGAGACATATATTCAAACTGTATCAATGGAATGGATCACAATTAAAGTCTGCTTACAATCATAGTATTAAAAGAAAGCTTAATCTCATCAAGACCAATTGCCCATACAATGATGTGCCTCTTTAAATAAAACCTTGGTTCTTTATAGTATCCAGAGAAATCACACATGCACGGATATGGTTTTGCTCTGTGTCCCCACCTAAATCGCATGTTGAATTACGATCTTCAGGGCTGGAGGAGGGGCCTGGTGGCAGGTGACTGGATCATGGGGGCAGATTTCCTCCTTGCTGTTCTCATGATAGTGAGTGCATTCTCACAAAATCTGTTGTTGTTTAGAAGTGTGTGGCACTTCCCCCTTTGCTCTCTCTCTCTCTCCCGTCACCATGTGAAGATGTGCTTGCTTCCCCTTCACCTTCCGCCATGATTGTAAGTTTTCTGAGGCCTCCCCAGCCATGCCTCCTGTACAGCCTGTGGAACTGTAAGTCAATTAAACCTTTCTTCATGAACTACCCAGTCTCAGGTAGTTCTTTATACCAGTGTGAGAATGAACTAATAATGCCCCTTCTATGTTGATCTTGAAGAGCTATAACAAGTTGAATAATTAAGCATTTAGACTCCACAGCCAGGAAGACTTGGATTGGAATCCCAACTTCACCACTTTCTAGCTGTGTGACCTTGGACCAATCACTCCAGCCGTCTGTTTTCTCATGCGTTAAATGGGGGTAATAATAGTACCTATCTCACGTGATTATTATAAGTGTCAGATAAGATGATATTTACAAAGCATGGTGCCCAGCACAGAATCAGTGTCCTAGAAATGTGAAGTTCTATTGTGGAGCTTGTTGATGGTGATGTTGTTATTATTATCAATATTTCTCAAAATCAGCTTGTAAATATATTTCACTTCATATGTCTGCTGTACTCCTGGGAGGCAGGACTTTTATTATTCACAATTAAGGAAACCAGTTCAGAAATGTCACTTGACTGGCCCCAAATCACACAGCCTTGGGGTGGAAGAAGCTGAAGTGGAAGACCAAGTATTTAAACCCAGGATTGTGTGTAGTTCACTTCTCCCTTTTCCTGCAGCAACCTTTCTACCAAGTGATTTTCCAGCCTATAATTAAGCTCTTTATTTTTATTTCTTATTTTTTTTTTAGAGACAGGGTCTCATCTTTCACCCAGGCTGGAGTGCAGTGCCGCCATCATAGTTCACTGCAGTCTCTAGCTCTTGGGCTGAAGTGATCCTCCGGCCTCAGTCTCCAGAGTAGCTGGGACTACAGGCACATGCCACCATGCCCTCCTAATTTTTTTTTTCGTGTACAGATGGGGTCTCCCTATGTTGTCCCAGCTGGTGTCAAACTCCTGGTTTCAAGTGATCCTCCCCCTTCTGCCTCCCAAAGTGCTGGGATGACAGGTAATTAATTACTTTCAATGACAGGGAACTTGCCACCCACTGATTCAGCCCTAACAACCCACTTTCCAACATCTCCATCAGTAGCATGTTCGCCCTTCCCTTGAGCTGGAATCTGTCTCCGTGTAAGATCCCTCCGTTGGTCTGACTCTGCCCCGCAGGGCCACCAGGAACAAATCTGCTCTCTCTTTCACATCACAGCCCTTGAATTTTTAAAGACCCAGTCATGTAACCCACCCCTCACCCCCCACCTCGCGAAGTCCTCACCTCTCCAGGCCCAACAACCCCAGATTCTTTCACCATTCCTCTTCCAGAACATATTATGAATCCCCTTCCCACCTAGGCCCCCTGCTCTGCCTCAGGGCTTGACAAGAGGCATATACTATTGATGACCAGAGAAGCTTTCATGCTGCCCCCAGAGGCTTGTAATACATTTACGCTTTCTCGGGATGACACATACTCCCAGAGTACTAAGAATTGCTGTCAATCTCTCTGGCATTGTGAAGGACTCTGGCATTTCACCATATAATCATTTTTTTTCTCTCCCAAGGGGCTGCCTGCTTGAGAAAACTGTCATATTCTTCAGCCAAGGGGAACCAGAGTGTTCTGAAGCAGATAAACATAGCTCTGCCATGTGGCTCTTTCCAGACACTTTTCTGATGCATCAGCTTGTGGTAAAGAAGCTAAAATAACCTGCAGTCAGAGATATTGGCCTCATACCAGCTCCCCAGGCCTCACCAGCCTTAGAGAAGAAGGGAGTATTTTTGTCAGGATAGATAGGTTAGGCCATGTTGCAAAAGAGCCCTAAAGGCCGAGCATGGTAGCCCACACCTGTAGTCCCAGCACTTTGAGAGGCTGAGGCAAGAGGATCACTTGAGCCCAGGAGTTCGAGACCAGCCTGGGCAACATAGGAAGACCCCATCTCTATGAGGCATTTAAAAATTAGCTAGGCATAGTGGCTTGTGCCTGTAGTCCCAGCTACTTGGGAGGCTGAGATGGGAGGATTGCTTGAGCCCAAGAGTTTGAGGCTGCAGTGAGCTATGATCACATCATTGCACTCCAGACTGGGTAACAGAGAGAAAGCCCGTCTCTCAACAACAACAACAAAAAAGGAAACGAAAAAAAAGGGACTGAAAAACTCAGTGACTTAACAGTAAAAATTCATTTCTCATTTATACAAAGTTCACTGTAGATCTAGTAAGTCCCCAGGGCGGTTTGCTTTCCAGTGGTGACTCATGGGTCCAAGGACTTGCATCTTACTGCTACACATCCAGAAGACATGGCTTCCAGGTCACAGTGGCAAGGGAAGAGGCAGCTCTTCAACGCTTCAAACTAGAACCAACATAAATCACTTTTGCCTATAAGCCCTGGCCAGAAATAGTCATATGGCCCCACCTAACTGCAGGGGGCTGGAAAAATGTGGGTGAACACAGGGATATTCAAGGAGCAGTCAATGGGCTGGCTGCAGTGGCTTACACTTGTAATCCCTGGGAGGCAGGAGGATTACTTGAGGCCAGGAGTTTGAGACCAGCCTAGGCAACATAGGGAGACCCCATCTCTACCAAAAAAATATATATATTTTTTAACTAGCCAAGCATGCTGGCTCATTTCTGTAGTCCCAGCTACTGGGGAGGCTGAGGCGGGAGGATCACTTGAGCCTAGGAGTTAGAGACTGCAGTGATTCATGATTGTCCCATTGCACTCCAGCCTGGGCGACAGAACAAGATGTGTCTCCAAGAAAAAAGGAAGGAACAGTAAGTAAATATTCTGCCACAGAAGAGAACAATCTCAACAGCCTTTAACCCCAACACACTTGCTGTGATAGTGAGCTCCCAGTATCACTCCTGAGGACTCATAGCCCTTCAGCAGCCACAGTGTTTGATGGCCACCAATGTCACCCTCTGAGCCACTGAATGGTGATCTTAATTGGCAGCTACAGAAAACTCCCTCCCATCTCTCTCTGCTGCCATTAACCTTATTGAGACTCTTGTCATTTCTTTTCTGAATCTTTTCTTTTTCTTTTTTTGAGATGGAGTCTCACTCTGTCACCCAGGCTGGAGTGCAGTGGCACAATCTCAGCTCACTGCAACCTCCGCCTCCTGGGTTCAAGTGATTCTCCTGCCTCAGCCTCCATTGTAGCTGGCATTACAGGCCCCCACCACCACACGTGGCTAATTTTTGTATTTTTAGTAGAGACGGGGTTTCACCATGTTGGCCAGGCTGGTCTCGAACTCCTGACCTCAAGTGATCCGCCCGCCTCAGCTTCCCAAAGTGGGGGATTATAGGCGTGAGCCACCACACCCCGCCTCTTTTCTAAATCTATTGTCATAGCGTTCTTAACTGGTCTCCATTCCTCTTTTGGTAATACCACTGTCCATCACCATTTTAAAAATCTAACCTGATTATATCCTTTGTCAGTTCCATATCTGACATAGCCACAGTTCGACAGGATAAACTCTATTTCCTTAGAGCAGTGTAAAGAAAACTTCTTTTTTAGAGACAGCATCTCACTCTGTCACCCAGGCTGGAGTGCAGTGGTGCAATCATACCACACTGCATCCTCTACCTCCCGGGCTCAGGTGATCCTCCTGCCTCAGCCTCCTGAGTAGCTGGGACTACAGACACATACCACCATGCCTGACTAATTTTTGTGTTTTTTGTAGAGACAGGGTTTTGCCTTGTTGCCCAGGCTGGTCTCAAAGTCCTGGCCTCAAGTGATCCTCCCACCTTGGCCTCCCTATACACTGGGATTGCAGGTGTGAGCCACCGCATCTGGCCAAAATAACTTTTATAATCCGGTCCCAAAGACCCTTCCAGCCTCATCACCCAATGTCCTACTCCTATGTTCCCTGTATTCAAGCCACCCCAAATTCACATCCTCCTCAAAGAGCCATAACACTTCCCAGAGAGCTCCCTCCAACCCGCGGCAACTGTAGAAATTCTATCGACTCTCAAATACCCAGCTCAAGTATCCTGTTCTCTATGGCAACTTCCCCCATTCTCCCCAACAGAGCTGGTTGTTCCCCGCTCTGGGTTCCAGACACCTGCCTCAATTGTACCTCTTGGTTGAAGTGTGCTTCTCTTTCACTCAGTGGATTTCTCCTTGATAGTGGCCGTGCCTTGATCATCTCTGTATCTCCAGTGGATAGAATTATTCCTGGCCTCGTAGCTATCAGTAAATGTTGAATAAATTCATGCTACAAATTTATCCATCTCATCTTATGCTGCTGAGAAAGAAGCCATTCCTTCACACACTGTGAGGTCTTTATTCCAAAATAGTGAGAGAGAAGCAGGAGCTGGAGAGAATAATAACGCAGCTCCCAGGCTGGGCTGGGGGGTTTGAAAGGAGAATATTAAACTCCCAGGAATTTTCCCAGCATCCTGAAGACCAGAAGCTCCAGGGATACCACTTTGACTTTCTAGATCATTCTAAAGTGGCCTCTCTACCTCGTTCAGAAAATCCTATGGGGACAGACTGAAAATAAATAGCTGTTTGATTAGCCAAGTATTGAGCTGTTTTAATGCCTTTTCTCTCCTGAGCAGAGAGATTGTATGCTCTGAAATAAAAAGGAAGTGTGTATGAAAACCCTGGTTATTCAGAGGGGAGAATAACAGGGGGAGAAAAAAGACTTTAAAACTCTCCAGAAAGCCTTCAGCACTGTAACTGAATGCTAATGTTTAAAGATATCCCAATATTTCAGGAAGCCATTGGTAGTGCCACACTAAAGCTCATTCTAGTTTTAAAGAGAAATATTTGACTTGGAGGAACAGACCTCATGCTGGCTCCAAGATAAACTTTCCTAGCTCTCTCAGGCCAATTTTAATGCTAAGAGCAGCTCCATTTGAGTAAAAGTTCATTTTTGAGAGCCAAGCTGTGAATTATGCTACAGGCTGAGCTGAGCAGTTGGTCTTTTGCTGATGAAGGCAGAAGCTTGAATATGATACAGAAATGGAGGGGAAGCCGGGGACATCCGAGGGGGATTATCACAGAAGGTCAGACTAATTAAATCGAGAGAAGTCACCAGAGAGCCGGAGCTCCCACACATCCCATCTTCATATGCTCTGACACATGCAGGGGTTGATAAGAAAAAGAGGGTTGAATTGCCACTTTCATCTGCCTGGAAGGACAACAGTCAACCAAATACAACTTTTTAGTGTTGGTTTAAACCCAGGTCGGGAGGAAAGAATTGAAACTGCTGCCAATTCCTAATTATGCAGTTGAATCAGAGACAGCGAGCATGAGGAGAGGCAGAATCCAGAGGTCTCTCTGGTTAGACATTGAATGCATGGTTGTTGTGTCCCTACTATGTGCTGGGCACGAGAAATGAAACAAACAAGAAACATTCCCTGCCCTCAATTAATAAATCTGTATGTATTATTTATTGTTGTTATCATTATTATTATTTTGGAGACCGGGTCTCACTCTGTCGCCAAGACTGGAGTGCAATGGTGCCATCATAGCTCACTACAGCCTCGACCTCCTGCCTCAGCCTCCCAAAGTGCTGGGATTACAGGCGTGAGCCACCACCATTCATATATTATTATACTATATTAGCATAGCACAGTGGCTTATGCCTGTTATCCCAGCACTTCGGGATGCTGAGGTGGAAGGATTGCTTGATCCCAGGAGTTTGAGACTAGCCTGGGCAACATAGTGAGACCTCATTTCTACAAAAAAAATTAAAAATTAGCCAGTGTGTTGGTGCACACCTGTAGCCCCAGCTACTGGGGAGGCTGAGGTGGGATGATCTCTTAAGCCCAGGAGTTAGAGGCTGCAGTGAGCTGTGGTAACACCACTGCATTCCAGTCTGGACAGCAGAGAGACACTGTTTCCAAAAAAAATTAAAGAAGAAACGCCAGTTCCTTTGCTTCTGTGTCCATCAAATATCAGGGATCTCATAAACAGAAAGATATCCATTAGCTCGCTTTGGGGGCAGGTGGCTGTAGTCAGTTCACAAAACACGACCTTGCAGGTTAAAAGCCTCCTGAAGCCTTGGGTCTGTGCTATGCTGGTGCTTTGAGTTTCAAACCCGGATGAATGTTTGACATCTCCCCAGGCACAGAGAGAAGGGGAAAGAATGGCATCCCAGGGCACATGAACATGTCGACAGTTCCTTGGTGAATTATAGAATCCTGAAATGTATGAAATGCTATGAAATAGCCCTTTTGGATTACTTACTCCAGGACTCACAAAGAGATTTCAATTCACATGTCTACACCAGCTGAGAGGAAGTGGCTGCCTGGGGTGCTGGGGAGAAATGGGGCTGGGACTGGGCGTGAAGGGGAAAAAAATGCTGGGAGGGTGTTTCTTATGTCTACAATGGATCCTGGAAGAAAAAAGGTGGCACTCATTGGGGACCCAGGCAAACTCCCTTGTTACAATTAGGGAAACCAAGGCAGCTAAGTGACTCCTCCAGTACACCCAGGTCATCAGGCCAGATCTTGCGTCCCACCCAAGTGTTGTCTACGGTTCACCCACCATGTTGTCTTGGCGAACCCCACTCTCTTCTTGGTTCTTGTTTTCTTTTTTGTTTTTTTTGAGACTGAGTCTCACTCTGTCACCCAGGCTGGAGTGCAGTGGCATGATCTCAGCTCACTACCACCTCAGCCTCCCAGGTTCAAGCGATTCTCCTGCCTCAGCCTCCTGAGTAGCTGGGATTACAGGCATGCGCCACCACGTCTGGCTAATTTTTGTATTTTTAGTAAGGATGGGGTTTCACCATGTTGGCCAAGCTGGTCTCAAACTCCTGACCTCAGGTGATCCGCCCACCTCGGCCTCCCAAAGTGCTGGGATTAGAGGCGTGAGTCACCGCGCCCAGGCTTGGTTCTTGTTTTCTCGTCGGTTCACCCACCTGGACCCTGTGTGACTCCCACCAGCAATTGTCCCTTCCTGGTCCTTTCTTCCCAGGCTTTTGTGTCTCCTCCTAGAACAGGTTGAACATTCAGAATCTACCATGTTCCACCTGCTTCCCCAGGGCCCTCACAAGGAGTTCTGTTTCTGGGACCTCCACCTACCCCACTGGAACCACTCTCTGGTTGGCAGGTTTTGGAGGGAATGCACTCATCTCCTTAAAGTGGGCCTCTGTATCTTTACCTAGATTGGTACATTGTAGTTTTACTACATTCTCTTCACTGTTTTCTTTTTTGAGACAGAGTCTTGCTGTGTCGCCTGGGCTGGAGTGCAGTGGCATGATCTCAGCTCACTGCAACCTCAGCCTCCCAGGCTCAAGTGATTCTGTGCCTCAGCTTCCTGAGTAGCTAGGATTACAGGCATGCACCACCATACTGGCCTAATTTTTTTTGTATTTTTAGTAGAGATGGGGTCTCGCCATGTTGGCCAGGCTGGTCTCCAACTCCTGGCCTCAAGTAATCTGCCCACCTTGGCCTCCCAAAGTGCTGGGAATTACAGGCATGAGCCACCTCGCCCGGCCTCTCTTCACTTTTTATGACATTTACCACACTTAACTAGTATTTGAGTTGTAGCTATTCCCATGCTGTAGTCCCTCCTTATCCTCAAGGATACGTTCCAAGATCTCCAACGGATGCATGAAACCTCAGATAGTTCCAAACTCCATATAAAAAGTACCATGTTTTCTCCTATACACACACCTATGATAAAGTTTAATTTATAAATTAGGCACAGTAAGAGATTAACAATAATAACTAATAATAAAATAGGACAATTATAACAATACTCAAAATGGCATGCAGTTTAAAACTTATGGATTGAGCCAGACGTGGTGATGTACACCTGTAGTCCCAGCTACTTGGGAGGCTGATGTGGAAAGATCAATTGAGCCTAGGAGTTCAAGACCAGCCTAGGCAACATAGCGAGACTCTCTGTCTACAAAAAAAACTAAAAATTAGCCATAGTGGCTCATGCCTGTAATCCCAGCACTTGGGAGGCCAACGTGGGAGGATTGCTTGAGCCCAGGAGCTTGAGATCGACCTGGGCAAAGTAGCAAGACCCCATCTCTTAAATTAAAAAAAAAAAACAAAAAAACAGAAATTGTTTACTTCTGGAATTTTCCATGTAATATTTTCAGACCAAGGTTGACTGCAGATCATTGAAACCACAGAAAGTGAAACGATGGATAAGGGGAAATGATTGTATTTGTCAACAATAAGATCCTTTAAAGAAGTAGCTGGATTTTTATACAATGCCTAACACAGATCATAAAATAAACGTTTGTGACGTGAGAAAAGGAGAGGACATAATTTAGTCTCATGTTACTCTGCTGTACTTTAGGGCTTAACACACAAAGTACAATTTTTTTTTTTTTTTTTTGAGACAGAGTCTCGCTCTGTCACCCAGGCTATAGTGCAGTGGTGCTATCTCAGCTCACTGCAACCTCCACCTCCCGGATTCAAGCAATTCTCCCGTCTCAACCTCCCGAGTAGCTGGGAGTACAGGCGTGCGCCACCACACCCAGCTAATTTTTGTATTTTTAGTAGAGACAGGGTTTCTCCATGTTGGCCAGGGTGGTCTCAAACTCCTGGCCTCAAGTGATCCACCCACCTCAGCCTTCCAAAGTGCTGGGATTACAGGCGTGAGCCACCGCACCTGGCCTCAAAGTACGATTTTTAAATCTAATGAATAAATGCATTTTGCCACCACTCTGCTATAGAACACAAACCCTCCCCCACATTTTTGAAGTTTTTAAATCATTTTTCCAGGTTGTCTGCATGTCTGCCCCATAAGCCTTCCCTCTGCTTGCTTAGTGCAGTGGTTTGCAAATTTTATTTTAGCAGCAGAACTCTTAGGCCCAGTGAAATCTTTTGCCAAACCCAAAGACAGAGCAGAGAAGAGCCAAGATGCTCTAGGAAAGTGAGAGTGGCTGCTTGCACCCCCCTTGCTCTTTTTGGCAGCCCCTGACCTACCCTCGCTGTGCCCCCAGACTCCTAAAGGGCATGGATCTCATATCAGCCTCCTTCTTGGCCTTTCTCTCTGTTATCTTTTTCTCCAGCCCAACCCACACTCAGCTGCCAGCTTAATATTAACACAGCTCTAATCCTAACACCCCTTTCAACCTGTCACTCTGGTGCCATCAAATCCCAATCCTTCCTGCAGGCTCGAAGACATGGATGCATCTCATCACACATCCAACTGACACCCCGTTTCTTCCCTGTAGCCACATCACTTTGACTTCAAAGGGATCTCCTGTGCACAGCACACTCCAGGCTCACACTTTCACACACAGACATCCTGAGCCTGGGGTGCTCACCCGAAGCCCCTCCTAACTCCTCCTCACGGGTCTTCTTCATCCACCCCACTTTTGGCTCCTTCTTTTCTGGATCCATTCCCTGCCATCACCTTTCATGCATTCCTGAATCCAGAGTCACTGAAATCCTCCCTCTCCCTCACTTTGCACTTCCAAGCAATCACCAGTCCTGGGGTTTGCCCTTGTAAATGTGTGTGTGTGTGTGTGTGTGTGTGTAACTTTTTTTTTGAGATGGAGTCTCGCTCTGTTGCCCAGGCTGGAGTGCAGTAGTGCAATCTTGGCTCACTGCAACCTCCACCTCCCAGGTTCAAGCGATTCTCTTGCCCCAACCTCCCAAGGAGCTGGAATTACAGGCATCTGCCACCACGTCCGACTAACTTTCGTATTTTTAGTACAGGTGGGGTTTTACCATGTTAGCCAGCTGGTCTTGAACTCCTGACCTCTGGTGATGCACCTACCTTGGCCTCTCAAAGTGCTGGGATTATAGGTGTGAGCCACTGCGTCCCGCTTTGTAAATATTTATTGAACCCGTGCCCCTCTCCCTCCTCACTGTGGAAACCTTCAGTTGGACTCCTTACCTCTTTCAAGGATTCCTGGAAAAGGCTCCTAATGGGTCTCCCTGCCTAGACAATTCACTTCATCCAGAGCCTCAAGGCCAACCATCCAAAATGCAACCTCCCCCTCCCAGGGCCCCCCTTGCTGGAAACTTTCCCACAGTTCCCATCGGCTTTGTGTTGAAGGCCGCGCTCCTCAGCTGAGCATAAAATCCTATTTGTGCTCGGGTCCCCTCTTACCCTTTTTTTTTTAATTTGTTTTTATTTTAGGTTCAGGGGTACATGTGCAGGCTTGGTACAAGGGTACATTGCGTGCAGCTGAGGATTGGGCTTCTATTGATCTCATTGCCCAGGTAGTGAGCATAGTACTCAATAGGACTTTTTCAGCCCCTGCCTGCTTCCTCTCTCCCCACTCTAGTAGTCCCCAGTGTCTGTTGTTCCCATCTTTATGCCCATGTGTACCCAAGGTTTAAGCTCCCACTTATAAGTGAGAATATGCAGTATTTCGTTTTCTGTGTCTGTGTTAATTTGCTTGGGATAATGGCCTCCAGCTGCATGCGTGTTGCTGCAAAGGACATGATTTTGTTCTTTTTGATGACTCTATAGTATTCCATGGTGCATATGTACCACATTTTCTTTGTCCAGTTCCCTATTGATGGACACTTGGGTTGACTCCATCTCTTTGCTATTGTTAATAGCACTGTAAACGTGTGGATGCAGGTGTCTTTCTGGTAGAACGATTCATTTTCCTCTGGGAAGATACCAAGTAATGGGATTGCTGCATTGAATGGTAGTTCTATTTTTGGTTCCCTGAGAAATCTCCAAACTGCTTTCCATAGTGGCTGAACTAATCTACCTTCCCACCAACAGTGCACAAGTGTTCACCTACCTTTCAACATCATCTCCTACCACTCCCCTGGGCTCAGCCAGCCCACATCACCAGCCCTTTTCCCTGGGGTCATTTCTCTTTCACATCGCAGCAGGCTGACACTCCACTGATATGAACCAGGACACAAACACACAGCATCCATTGGTAAACAGCCACTAGCCCAAGAGCTTCATACTATCCCAGCCCCTCCAGCAATTATAAGATAAGTTATAGGGTATGGCCCAGCAAGTGGCCAGCTTGCTAAATACCCTGGCTGTCACCCCTGCCCAGGAGCTCTGCCCTCACCCTCTGTCTGTACCATCCCTCTCCCCAGCTTCTGATGTCCCCATGTCCATATCCTCCATGCCAGGGAGAGACAGGGACTCTTCCAGCTTTACTCAGTTATTCCCTTCCTGGTTTCCCCATAGAACCTCCTTGGTGTGTAATCCCAGCACTTGGGAGGCTGAGGCGGGCAGATCACCTGAGGTCAGGAGTTTGAGACCAGCCTGGCCAACATGACAAAACCCCGTCTCTATTAAAAATACAAAAATTAGCCAGGCGTAGTGGTGCACACCTGTAATCCCAGATACTTGGGGGGCTGAGGCAGGAGAATTGCTTGAACCCAGAGGCGGAGGTTGCAGTGAGCCAAGATTGCACCATTGCACTCCAGCCGGGCCAACAGAGCAAGACTCCACAAAAAAAAAAAAAAAAAAAAACCTGCTTTATACAACTTGCCTTGGTGTGTTGTGATTTCTTACTCTTCTCTCTGTCTTCCACTTAACCAAGAGCTACTTGGGAGCTGGAGCCACAGTCCATTCACACAATAGATGCTCAGTAAGTGCTTGGCGAACTAGACCTTTTTAGCAACTAAGCAAAGTACTCCTCCCCTTTAAAACTCTCCTAACTTCTCTTGTACCCACAGTCCTAGCCTTTTCCATATCTAGTACCTCCACAGGTTTACTTTGTGCAGAGCTAGGCTTATATAATAGGCGCTGAAGCTGGGCACAGTGGCTCATGCCTGTATTCCCAGCACTTTGGGAGGCCGAAGTGAGAGGATTGCTTGAGGCCAGGAGTTTGAGACCAGCCTGGGCAACATAGTAAGAACCCCCATCTCTATAAAAAGTAAAAAAAATTAGCTGAGTGTGGTGGCAGATGCCTGTAGTCCCAGCTACTCAGGAGACTGAGGCAGGAGGATCACTTGAGCCCAGGAGGGTTGAGGCTGCAGTGAACTATGATTGTGCCACTGTACTCCAGCATGGGCGACAGCGCAGGATATGGACTCGAAAAAAGAAAAAAATTAGGTGCTCAAAAAATACTATTTCTAAGGCTCATATGTATTTATCCCCTCCCCCATGAAATGAGGACATAACAGGCCCTCTTAGCTAAAATAAAGGGATCCAGCTGAGGCCAAGTAAATCAGGAAATCGCTGCCAAAAACAGCTAAGCTCACTCATCCATGCTGCCGGCGAGCCAAGAACCACGCGCGCCAGCCCTGCTTTGGAAAGGAGGAGTGCTTCACGCGTCCCCCCCACCCCCCACCCCCCTAGAAGCTCTTCTTCCTGCCCTGAGATCCCAAATAAGGCAGCCCAAAGCCCAGGCTAGAGAAAGATAAAGCAGGGATCAAACAAAGCTCTGGGTCCAGCTGCAAGGTGCTGTGTGTTTTTAAAGGAGAGAGGAAACAGAATCAAAAGGATGTCTTGTCTCTTTCAGGGACAAGCACAAGCGAAATCACCCAGGTGGTCCCACGTTCTACAGCTTTCCTCTAACAGGCCTCGGAACACCGGGAGAGGGTGGGGGTGGCTCTAACCGCCTCTGATCTGGGACCAGAAACAGCTACGACTCTTCTGTCATCAGGCCTTCCTGGGTTTGCTGGGGAGGGAAGGAGGAAGGAAGGAAGGAAGGAAAAGGAGACAAGGGAAGCAGAGAGGAAGGAAGAAAAGAAGGAAGGGAGGGAGGGATGACATCGCAGCTACTACAGGCCGGCATTCTGCCAAGAGCTTTGCACGTGTCCGCTCCCTGAACCATAAAAGCAGCCCTCTGAGTTTGGTGTCTTTCCTGTTCTAAGGCAGAGGGGACTGCAGCTTGGGGACGTCCTTTGATTTGCCCAGGGGCAGAGAACTATCAAGTGGCAGAGCCAAAAAGACAAGCCAGGGTGTCTGATCGCAATTCTAATAGCTCTCTGGGAGTAGTGGCCCCCTCTCACCTTTCCTTGAGACTTCCCCAAATCTCCAGCAGGACCAAGCTCTGCGTGACATCACGTCACTCTCCCGCTTTCTGCTTGACGAAGCAGGTCCACGCCTGTGTGGCTTCTCGGCATCGAGGGATTTTTACTCTCAACACCCACATGCATGCATGTACGTCACATAAGGGCAGAGAGAGCTGAAGATTAGCAGTAAATGGAGATTAGCACTGTCCACATGAGCCCAAGGCAACTGGGACACTAGAATCGCCCCTTGTTTGAGCATCTGTTCAACATGTCACCTGTGACCACCAGGCCTTCTTTCCTATGTAGTGTTGTCCCCGCCCACCTCCCATCACCCATGCTCTATCTAACACACTTTTATTTTCTCCTTTGCCCTTGCTACAGTTCAGTATTTATTTATTTATTTTTTCCAGACAGGATCTCACTCTGTCACGCAGGCTGGAGTGCAGTGGTGCTGTCTTGGCTCACTGCAGCCTGCAACTCCTGGACTTAAACAATCTTCCTGCCTCAGCCTCCTGAGTTGCTAGAATTGCAGGCAAGCACCACCATGACCGGCTTTTTTTGTTTGTTTTTGCGATGGAGTCTCACTCTGTCTTTCAGGCTGGAGTGCAGTGGTGTGATCTCAGCTCATGGCAACCTCTGCCTCCTGGGTTCAAGCGATTCTCCTGCCTCAGCCTGCTGAGTAGCTGGGACTACAGGCGTGTACCACCATGCCCAGCTAATTTTTGTATTTTTTTTAGTAGGGGGTTTCACCATGTTGTCCAGGCTGCTGTTGAACTCCTGACCTCAGGTGATCCACCAGCCTTGGCCTCCCAAAGAGCTGGGATTACAGGCATGAGTTTTTTGTTTTAGTTTTTTGTAGAGACAGGGTCTTGCTCTCTTGCCAAGGCTTGTCTCAAACTCCTGGCCTCAAGTGATCCTCCCAACTCTGCCTCCCAAAGTGCTGGAATTACAGGCATGAGCTGCTGTGCCCGGCCCAGGATTACTCTTACTCAAGCATTTCTTTGTTTAGTGTCTATCTTTCTCACTAGAATGTAAAGCTCAGCTATGACCAAAGTAAGGCATGCTGTCCAGGAGTTTGCTGAGTCATACTAGAACCCCATACTAGCTTATTCCACAGGCCAAAGGGTTCTCCTCTGAACCCCTCTACCTAGCACGCCTCCCCACCACTCAATTTACCAGGTGTGGGATGCATGTAATAGATTTTCCTGATGCGACTACTCTCCAACTAGATGTAGAACCTCAACTCTGCCAGTGTCTACTTCTGAGAGGTTCCTCCAGGAGCTGGAAGCAATGGCCTCGAATCCAAAGAGCTGCTACAAATAGGGCCAGGGGATCTCTCTGATAGCTGCATGTCAAGGATGCCCGTGCCCCGGTGCCGCGGTTTGCCACGGTTACTACTTGAGATTGTCACTAGGGCAGTTACTACTGTCACTACTTGAGACCATCATTACGAGACTGAATGAAGGGGGATGAACGCAGAAATGAAAACTTAAAACAAAAGTAACTATTTTAAAGGAAGGGTAACATGGGGAAGAAGAAGAGGGTTCCCTACTTCCTGCAAGCAAAGGCAGCCTCCTTTTTATTGGGTAGAAAGAGCAGGGAGCAGGAGGTAACGATTGGTCAGCTGCTTAATTGATCACAGGTTCATATTATCGCTAACAGGCTTCAGATGTGCCTAATTACAAGGAACACTTGCGCCTGGGGCGTGACTGCCCTCAGCATTCCTTCTGGGTGGCAGACGCAGTTTGTCAGTTTGCCAACAACCTGCTTTCATGAGAACAGTTTGCTGTTTACTCACATAGCCTCCAGTGGTATACTGAGTTGATCACGACCCCTCACTCTTTTGACCTTCAACACCCTGGTTGCCCACACTTTCCATCAGTTGGAAGGAGGCACTGCCCCCCATTTTCCAACAATCTGGTTGTTGCCAATCATAGGTTTTTGGCTTTATTTGTTTTGTTTCCTTTTTTTCTTTTTTTTTTTCAGGTGGGGTCTTGCTATGTTGCCCAAGCTGGTCTTGACCTCCTAACCTCAAGTGATCCTCCTGCCTCAGCCTTCCAAGTAACTGGGATTACAGGCATATGCTATGGCACCTGGCTAGGCTTAAGTTTAGAGCGGTGTTTGAAAGTGCAGTTCCCGGAGTGTTTGTCAAAATGCAGATTCCAGGGCTCTGAACTTCTGATTCTGATATTTTGTGGCCTTGAAATAGTTCCTTCCTTACTGGACTCCTACAGAAAAAAACCAGAGAGGTTGATCAGTCCTGCTTTCCTGAAACGAAGAGCCACCTAAAAGCAGGTCAACCCTCATTGTTTATGGACAAGTTATCAAGTTTTGGTGATGTAGAGTTTGCTCATACAAATAACTTCTGACCCAATACCATTTGAAAAACCCCTGCATTGGTAGTTTTTGAGGAACTGGACAGCTTAGTCACTCACCCCCACCAAAAGGACATTGTCACACAGCAATAACTCCCACTCACCCACAGTCACCCGAGCAACTTACTATTTCTAAGCATGCTCAGTATTTCCTTCTCAACTGGAGCTCCAAAATCTATATGTGGATGTGGCTCAACAGTTACGCTCAGTGGAGAAATCAGATCAGGCCAATAGGTGTTGCCCCTGTTATTTGTTCTGAGGGCTGTGTAGGCTGAATGCCTTAAAATCCCATTCAGAAAGACCTCACCCAGACTCTATTTCCTTCAAAAAGCCAGAAACTCTGGTTTGGAGGGAAAGAATCTCCACAACAAGGTCTCTTCAGCCCCACACACAACCATATGCCTGCCTTCTGCTTCTCTGTTTCACACACTTCTCTCTCTTCCAGTGGAGAAGCTGGGCTTAAAACTTGATATAATTTAGATACTTGTCCCTGCCAGTTGCATGTTGAAATGTGATCCCCAGTGTTGGAGGTGGGATCTGGTCAACACCAACAATCATGGCGGCAGATGCCTCATGAGTGGCTTGGTGCTATCCCATTGGTGATGAGTGAGTTCTTTATGAGTTCACACAAGATCTGGTTGTTTAAAAGAGGCTGACAGCCGGGCATGGTGACTCACACCTGTAATCCCAGCACTTTGGGAGGCTGAGGCGGGCAGATCACCTGAGGTCAGGAGTTTGAGACCAGCCTGACCAATGTGGGGAAACCGCGTCTCTACTAAAAATACAAAAATTAGGCGGGCTTGGGGGCACACATCTGTAGTCCCAGCTACTTGGGAGGCTGAGACAGGAGAATCGCTTGAACCTGGGAGGCAGAGGTTGCAGCGAGCTGAGATGGTGACAGTGCACTCCAGTCTGGGCAAGAGAGTGAGAATCTGTCTCAAAAAATAATAATAATAAGTAAATAAAAATAAAAATAAAACAGAGGCGGACACCTCCTCCTCCCTCTCTCGCTCCCCGTCTCACCATATGACACACCTGCTCCCCCTTCACCTTCCACCAAGATTGGAAGATTCCTGAGGCCTCCCCAGAAGCAGTTGCTGGTGCCATGCTTCTTGCACAGCCTGCAGAACCATGACCAAATAAATCTCTTTTCTTTACTCAGTCTCAGGTACTCCTTTATAGGAATTGCAATTTTGCATTATAGCAACATGAAACAGACTAATACACAACCTCAGTGGAAAATCATCCTGGCACTCTTGTGCTCAATGTACCATGAAATTCACAATAGATGCTGAAGAAACCACAAGCCACAATCATCCCCACCAAAATCTCAAACCTTTGAGAAAGCAAAAGACTAACCCTTTGAGACATGCTGAAACTGATCACTGGTGGTGAAATTTTGTGGCCCAGGCCAACAGTATGGAAATTGCCCCACGGATAAGCATTCTGTGGATTCTCAGCAACCTGTATTCAGAAGAGAGCCTCCCACCATGGAAGTACCTCTTTTTCCTGAATGGCTTCCATGCTCTACCCCCTCCATGAGCCAGAGCCTCAGAATGTGGTCCACTCACATAGTTAAGAGCTTTTACCAATAATATAACCCCTGGCCTTCTGCCCTCACTCCCTCACTCCCACAATTTAATTCATCACATCTGGTTACTGATGGCAAGTCTGCTTCCAAGTTAACTTTGCATGCACTACTTCCTTCCCACTTCAAAACAGAAAACAACAGGAGAACCACTAGTTAGAAGAAACAATTCACGGAAGTGTTTCTTAAGAGTTCGTCAACCAGACCAGTACTTTGAAAAGTACTTTTCCCTTTGTACTCAAGCCTCTGAAATTATCCTTACAAAGTCACTTCATGTAGGAGACAGTGAAGAAGATGTGCTGTTTCCAAGAGCAGCGTGTGACAGGCATCCATAATACCTCCTCTAATTAAGAACTATTTCCAGGCCAGGCATGGTGGCTGACATCTACAATCCCAGCACTTTGGGAGGCTGAGGCAGGAGGATTGCTTGAGCCCAGGAGTTTGAGGCTGCAGTGAGCTATGAGTGCGCCACTGCACTCCAGCCTGGGCAACAGAATGAGACTCTGTCTCTTGGAAAAAAAAAAAAAAAAAAAAAGAAGGGTTAGTCAATCAAAGACACTTGTTTCCCATTTAAAATACAGTAGTCCCCCCTTACCTATGAGGGATACATTTCCAGACCCTCAGTGGATTGCTGAAATGGCAGATGATACTGAACCACAGATAGTACTTTTTTTTTCTCTATATAGCAATGGCCACATAGTATATACAGCATAAATACGCCGGACAAAGGGATGATTCACATCCCAGGTGAGAAAGAGTAGAATAGCGTGAGATTTCATCCCATTACTCAGAACAGCACACAATTTAAAACTTACAAATTGTTTATTTCTAGAGTTTTCCACTTAACATTTTTGGACCACGGTTGACCACAGGTAATGAAAACCTCAGAAAGTGAAAACGTAGATAAGGGGGGAGTATTGTATGCAAAATTAAACAAATTATACCAAGATAGCTCTTTATTTTTTTTCATTTCCTTACGGGTTTGAGGTGTTATCAGAATGGTGCTGCAGTTCAAACCTGCATTTCTCTCCCCAGACACATGAGCTATTTGACAGCGACACCAGCACCGTGTACCTGGAATTTCTACTCCTCTAATTCTGTCTCCTCCTTCGCCTTTCCAGCCAAGAACCCTGGCCTTCCATGCCTGCTCCCCACTAAACAACGCTTTCTTGAATGTAACTTGACAACCCAATTCAGTTCAATACATAGGCATTACATTTTCCCTTCAGCAAATTTATACCTCTTGGTCTGCAAATTAAGAAGGAAATATGGTCTATGGACTCCACGTGTGTTACAGCAGGAAGAAAAATGTTTACAACTGACTTCAAATGAGAACTCCTAGCAAGCTAGGATCCAAACGCAGATCACAAGTAAAGAGTCTGCCCTTCTCAAAATGGTTTCTGCTGTGGCCACATGTGCCTTCTCTCTTCCCTTCATCTCAGGACCTTCCCAGCCATCCACCTTCTTTTTTTCTTACAGGCAGGGTCTTGCTTTGTCATCCAGGCTGGAGTGCAGTGGCAGAAGCATAGCTCACTGCAACCTCAACATCCTGAGCTCAAACGATCCTACTGCCTCCTGAGTAGCTGGGACTATGGGCATGTGCCACCAAGCCCAGCGAATTTTTTTAATTATTATTATTTTTGTAGAGATGGAGTCTCGTTATGTGGCCCAGGCTGGTCTCCAACTCCTGGGCACACGTGATCCTTCCACCTTGGCCTCCCAAAGCACTGGGATTACAAGCATGAGCCACCACACCCAGTTGCCATCCACCTTCCACAAGAAGGAGAAAGTCAAGGGCCAGAAATTAGCAACTGGCCTGATACGGTTTCAACTGTGGGAGCTAGCCCCAAGGTATTACTTGTTTAAATGTGTCCCTAGGATCCATGAGCCTAGCCAAAGGCTCATTGGCATCAATAGCTCTTCTGAAGGCCGGGTGCAGTGGCTCATGCCTGTAATCCCAGCACTTTGGGAGGCCAAGGCAGGCGGAATCACTTGAGGCCGGGAGTTCAAGACCAGCCTGGGCAACATTATGAGACTTCCATCTCTATTAAAAAAAAAAAAATTTTAATTAGGCAGGTGTGGTGGTACATGACTGTAGTCCCAGCTACTCAGGAGCCTAAAGCAGGAGGATCGCTTGAGCCCAGGAGTGTGTGGCTGCAGTGAGCTATGATTGCACCACTCACTGCACTTCAGCCTAGGCAACAGAGACCCTGTCTAAAGAGAAAAAAAAAAAGAAAAGTAATAGCTCTTCTGTTTGGGGTTTTGCAAACTCTGCTGCCAAAGGCCATTACTGTTGGCAGATGTGAACAAGGACAGTGCTGGCTGGTGTTTCTCTAAGCTGAGCTAACCACACTGCTGGTTCCTCGTGCCTATGAGCAGTGCCTGAATGAGCCCTCCATTGGCCAGCAATCCGCTGAGCCTCCTTCCAGTCCTCCCTGCCCTCACTCTCTTGTCTGGGTTCTGTTTCAAGTGTTTCTGGTTTCTGTGGCATGTTGCCTGTGAATGTTAAATATTCAGCAAACTCTGGGCTCCTTAGTGCTTTTGTGCAAATAGCTTGGCTTGGAGAAAGGAACAGGTTTATCTAAACAAGTGGGAGCAGCACAGCAAATGAGCAGAGTCAACAGTTCAAATAAAGTTAAAAAGGGGCAGGCGCGGTTGCTCATGCCTGAAATCCCAGCACTTTGGGAGGCCGAGATGGGTGCATTGCTTGAGGTCAGGAGTTCGAGACCAGCCTGGCCAACATGGTGAAACCCCATGTCTACCAAAAACACAAAAATTAGACCAGGATGGTGGTGCACGCCTATAGTCCCAGCTACTCAGGAGCCTGAGGCAAGAGAATCACTTGAACCTGGGAGGCAGAGGTTGCAGTGAGCCGAGATCGTGCCACTACACTCCAGCCTGGGCGACAGAGCAAGACTCTGTCTCAAAAAAAAAAAAAAAAAGAAAGAAAGAAAGAAAGAAAGAAAGTGAAGTTAAAAAGGAAGAAGCCTGTCTATTCAACAAGACACGCACAACACAAACACAACACAGCAAAGGTGGGGGACGAGAATGCACCTCTATAGAAGACAGGGTGGTGCAGGCAGGGCTAAGGGTGTGAGTCCTCAGGAAGTGAATCCTGCAGGGCCTTGTGCAAATATCACCCTCTCTGTGTTCTCTAAAATGGAGAGATTTGGACTGACCTGATAGTGGTTTCGTGAAGATTAAATGCAATGAGGCACATGCTTGGGTCCATACATAGGCGCTCCAATTAGGTCAAAACGTACTGCTAAAAGGAGACCTGAGCATTATCCAAAGAAAGCCTTCATCTGTACATATTTAAAATCCAGAGGCTGGGCGTGGTGGCTTATGCCTGCAATCTGAGCAAATTTGGGAGGCCGAGGCCAGAAGATGCTTAAGGCCAGGCGTTCAAAACCAGCCTGGCAACATGGTGAGAACCTGTCTCTACAAAAAAATATATACATTCTTTTTAATTAGTTGGGCATGGTGGTGCACACCTTAGTCCCAGGTGGGGGGATGGGGGGATCACTTGAGTCCAGGAGGTTGAGGCTGCAGTGAGCTATGATCACATCACTGCACTCCAGCCTGAGTGACAGAGTGAGACCCTGTCTCAAAAAATAATAAAATAAAAATAAAAAATAAATTTTAAAAAATCTGGGAGTTCAAAAAATTGCATGCATGTATGTTTTCTATATATATATGCACACAGTCTGTGTTCTTTGCAATAAACAATGATTATCAAAATAATGATTATGTAGCAATACTGGCTACTGCATGCCAAGAGCTGTACCAGTCACTTTAATCTACACTCCTTTCATTTTCAAAACAGCCTTTGAGGGAATGACTAGGGTTCAATTTCTCAAAGAGAAGTTACTTGCCTTCGACTACACCATAGTGAGTGACAGATCCCAGGGACCAACTTCAGGGCTGCCTGACACTCACATGCAGGTTCTTAGCACTGCACTGTACAGCCTCCGTCTTAGGCAGAAAAGCTGCTGCTCTGTGCAAGTTGGAAATGTCCATCCAGCACAGACCTCCTGTTTCCCAGATGCTGAGTATATGAAAAAACTGCTAAAGTAAGCTTCAGTTCAGAGAGAGGCAGATTCCTCCTCGTGTGAGCTGCCAAACTGTGCTGACAACGAACATGTTCCAACAGAACTCTCCAAATCTCTCACCTACCCAGTGAATTCCCCTCCTCCAGGCGGCAGCCCCAACAAACCGCTCAGGGGTCCCCATTCCAGGGGTGTGACCTCTCTCCACTGCGCAGAGACAGCAAATGGACTGCAGGAACCCAGGACACTCTCAAAGCACATCCAAATGTGCCAGGCCTAATTAGCTTATTTTTACCTACGCTGCTCCTCCCAGCAGGGTTCAATCCCCGCAGCCAAAAGGCTAAGGACCCTGCTGCCAGTGCCTCGGTGTCAGCTTCTCAGAGCCTGTTCATAATTAATTTTATAAAGGGCCTTGGCTCCCCAGCCTCATTCCATGTGCCTGATTCAGGTGAGGTCATGACAGTAATCACTGCCAAAGTTCTGTCCCATGGAAGAAGGGCTCACTGATGTGCATGTGTGTGCATGTGTGCCTACATGTACGTGTGTGTGTGTGACAGAGAGAGGAGAGAGAGTGATAAAAAGACACTCTCAGCCGGGCATGGTGGCTCATGCCTGTAATCTCACCACTTTGGGAGGCTGAGCCAGGTGGATCACTTGAGGTCAGGAGTTCAAGACCAGCCTGGGCAACATACTAAAAATACTCTACTAAAAATACAAAAATTAGCTGGACATGGTGGCGTGTGCCTATAATCCCAGCTACTCAGGAGGCTGAGGCAGGAGGATCGCTTGAGCCCAGGAAGTGGAGGTTGCAGTGAGCCCAGATTGTGCCACTGCACTCCAGCCTGGGTGGTGGGAGTGAAACCCTCTCTCAAAAAAGAGAGAGAGAGAAAGAGAGAGAGAGACTTTTCAACGCATAAAGAAGCTAATAAAAGAGGCTCTCATGCTTTTTAAACCCTGGCCTGGCTGGAAATGGTACTTTTTTTTAATCATTCAGTAATTTATTCAACTAATTGAGTGGTTTTTCTGTGAGTGCCAGACACCACCCTGGGCATTGGGGTTATAAAAATGACTCAGACTCGTGATCTCTGCTCTCAAGGAACTCATCATCAAATGGAGAATCTACACATGTAAATGACAATACAGGTGATTAATGCCATGTTTATTAGTCTGTTCTCATGCTGCTAATAAAGACATGCCCAAGACTGGGTAATTTATAAAGGCAAGAGGTTTAACGCACTCACAGTTCCACACAGCTGGGGAGGCCTCACAATCATGGTGGAAGATAAAGGAAGAGCAAAGGCACATCTTACATGGCAGCAGACAAGAGAGAATGAGAGCCAAGCAAAAGGGGAATCCCCTTAAAAAACCACCAGATCTCATGACATGTATTTACTACCATGAGAACAGTATGGGGGAAACTGCCCTGTAATTCAATAATCTCCCACCAGGTTCCTCCTACAACACATAGGAATTATGGGAGCTACAATTCAAGATGAGATTTGGGTGGGGACACAGCCAAACCATATCACCATGACAGGCATTAGTATAAGCAGTTACATGAGCACAAGGGAACATCTCACTCACTCTTAGGAGGTGCAGGAAGACTTCTTGTAAGCCATCAAAAGTCCAGAACCTAGCATAGAATCTAGCACAGGGGATTAAATCAAGTGTCTTCTATGTTGACTTCTTGGAGACCAAATAAGAATTAGCTAGGCCAAAATGGGGGGACCATATCTGTATCCACTAGGAATCCTTTTGCCTATACCAAATAGCTTAAACAATTAGGGGGCTTATTTTTCTTACATAATAAGAAATCTAGAGATAGGCAGTAGTTAATATTGACTCAGCATCTCAGGGATGTCAGGAATAACACGTTGGTTGTGTGCTTGATATTTCCCTCATGGTCACAAATAATTCCCTTAGCTCCAGACATTGCATTTGCCTCCAAAGTTCAAAAACAGAATGAAGCATCATATCAATGTCAGCTTCTCTTTTTAAAGAAAAATTTTCTCTCAAAAGTGTCCCAATATGTTCCTGCTCACTTATGCTTGGCCAGAGCTTCCTATGTGGCTACCCCTAGCTGTGTGAGAACCCAAGAAAGTAAGAATTTTGCTTTTAGGTTCCAAGGTGAAGCCAAGCATGGAAGAAGGAAGCTGGAATGATGGGCTTAGGGTGGGTCAACCAGCAGAGTTAGCCATAGTATTCCAAAGGCTATTTTTCTTTTTTTCTTTTTCCTTTTTTTTTTTTTCATTGTTTTTGTTGTTGTTGTTTTAAAACAGGGTCACGCTGTGTTGCCCAGGCTGGAGTGCAGTGACACAATCACTGCAGCCTCAATCTGAGTCTATTCTTCTTCAGCACTTCCTGATTTCATTTACTATCCGTTCAATTACTAGCAATTCTTGTTATCTTTATGTTAGAGTCCATGTGAGGCACAAAGTCTCTGCCTTGAGATGCAAACTAATCAGGACAAGGGCTAAGGACAGTGAAGGAGATGGGCAGGGAGAGGTGGGAGAGCTTTCCTGGAAAAATCTTCTCTCACCCTCTTCAGGAGCCTTTTTCCACCCATCCTCCTCCAATTATTCAGGTTCTCTCTATATCTTTTAATTTAAAAAAAAACTTCAGGCCAGGCATGGTGGCTCATGCCTGTAATCTCTGCACTTTGGGAGGCCGAGGTGGGTGGACCACAAGGTCAGGAGATCGAGACCATCCTGGCTAACAGTGAAACACCGTCTCTACTAAAAATACAAAAAAAAAAAAAAAAAAAAAAATTAGCCAGGCGTGGTGGCGGGTGCCTGTAGTCCCAGCTACTCAGGAGACTGAGGCAGGAGAACGGCCTGAACCGGGGAGGCAGAGATTGCAGTGAGCCGAGATCACGCCACTGCACTCCAGCCTGGGTGACAGAGCGAGACTCTGTCTCAAAAAAACAAAAAACAAACAAACAAAAACTTCATTGCAGCAAAATACATATAACGTAAAATGTACTATTTTAACCATTTTTAAGTGTGCAGTTCAGTACTGTTAAGTACATTCACATTGTTGTGCAACCAATCTCCAGAACTCTGTTTCATCTTTGAAAACTGGACATTTGATACTCATTACAACAACTCCTCATGTCTCCCCACCCCCAACTCCTGGCAACATCATTCTACTTTCTGTCTCTATGAATTTGACTACTCTAGGCATCTCATCTAAGAGAAATCATCCTGTATTTGTCCTTTTGTGACTGGTTTATTTCACTTAGCATAATGCCCTCAAGATTCATCCATGTCGTAGCATGTGTCTCAATGTCCTTCCTTTTGAAGGCTGAGTAATATTCCATTGTATGAATATGCCACATTTTGTTTATCCATTCATTCACTGATGGAATCCATGGGCATCAAGTCCTATCTATTTTTTTTTTATAGATAGGGTCTCACTGTGTTGCCCAGACTGGTCTCAAACTCCTGGGCTTTAGTGATCCTCCCACCCCAGCCCCCCAAGCAGCTAGAATTACAGGCATGAGCCACCACACTCAGCTTCCTATCTGTTTTTGTAAGCCTGAACAAAAGTGCTTTCTCCCAGGATGACCGGACCAATCTAGCACCCAGTAACCCTTCTCAGTGTAATCACTGTCTCTGTGAGAAACAAGCATCTATTGGTTTAAGCCACTGACATTCTGTGTTTTCTGTTAGTAAAAGCCTAATCTTTGTTGATATACCTCATTTGTCAAACAGATGTATCTCCAAGGCTGATAATTAATTAGACGATACGTACATTAGTTTGTTTCATGATATGGTTTAGCTGTGTCCCTACCCAAATCTCACCTTGAATTGTAATAATCCCCACATGTCAAAGATGGGGCCAGGTGGAGATAATTGAATCATGGGGGCTGTTTTCCCCATTGTGTTCTCATGGTAGTGACTAAGTCTCATGAGATCTGATGGTTTTATAAATGGAAGTACTGCACAAGGCCTCTTGCCTGCTGCCATGTAAGACATGACTTTGTTCCTCATTTGCATTTAGCCATGATTGTAAGGCCTCCCCAACCATGTGGAACTGTGAGTCCAATAAACCTTTCTTCTTTATAAATTACCCAGTGTCAGGTATGTCTTTATTAGCAATGTGAGAACAGACTAATACATTTGGGCTGCCATAATAAAATACTACAGACTAAGTGGCTTTAATAACAGAAATGTGGTTTCTTACAGTTCTGGAGGCCGGAAGTCCAAGATCAAGATGTTGGCACTGTTGGTTCATTCTGAGGCCTCTCACCTTGGTTTGCAGACGGCCGCCTTCTCACTGTGTCCTCAGGTGGCCTTTCCTCTGTGGGCGAGTGCCCCCAGTGTCTCTGTGTCCAAATCTTCTCTTCTTATAAATACACCAGTCAGATTGGATTAGGACTCACACTAATGGCCCCATTTTTAACTTAATCACCTCTTTAGAGATTTAGATCTTTAGAGATCTCCAAATACAGTCACATTGTGAGGTACTGGGGGTTAGGACTTCAGCATATAGATTTGGGGAGAGGACATAATTTTGTCCATAACAGTACGAACTCTGTGGTCATACCAGTTGCTAACATACTCACACCACTGCATGCCAGCCTGGGTGACAAAGTGAGACTCTGTCTCTAAAAAAGAAAAAGAAGAAAAGAGAAAAAAAGCCTAAACCACTAACCGTTACTATTTCTAAAGCTGAAGCAAAACAGGTGAGTTATAAATAATTCTTAATTTTTCATTTTTTTTTTAAATCCTGGGTGTAGATAAAGACCAAGCTAGAACCAAAAGCTTCAGAGAAATAAGTTAGCTTCATGCAGGAGCATGGCCTTTGAGTCAAAATGCCAACCTGGCTGTGTCCCTCACCCTGCCCCCAACCTCTTCACTGCCTGTCAGAACAGCTGCCAGCCAGAGGTCTCTACAGGTTTCCAGCAAATATTCCTTCTTTGCTCAGAGGAGGCAAATATCTGAGACTGGAAACAAATTTCTTGAAGTTACTTAGGTCCTTTACCTAAGTTAAGTTGAACTGTTATTTATTTATTTATTTATTTATTTATTTATTTATTTATTTGATAGAGTCTCACTCTGTCTCCCAGGCTGGAGTGTAGTGGCGCAATCTGGGCTCACTGCAACCTCTGCCTCCTGGGCTCAAGCAATCCTCATGCCTCAGCCCCCCGAGTAGCTGAGATTACAGGGACGTGCCACCACACCCAGCTAATTTTTGTATTTTTAGTAGAGATGGGGTTTTATCATATTGCCCAGGCTGGTCTTGAACTCTTGCCCTTAAAGTGATCTGCCTACCTTGGCCTCCCAAAGTGCTGGGATTACAGGCATGGGCCGCCTCACCTGGCCCAAGTTAAGCTGTTTTAAACAGTGTTTGGAGAAAAGGTTTTTTCCAAAAATTACTACCAAGTTCTTTCTAAATAGTTTATAGTGCATGGTTTCTAAATGTCCTATAATAATTAAAATTTAATAAGAGCAAACATTTATTATTTACTAGGTTCTAGGCACTATGTTAAGTACTTTATAGGTATCTCAATTAATTATCACAATTGTATGATAGAAGCAGGGGTGTCTTAGTCCATTTTGCATTGCTGTAAAGGAATACCTGAGGCTGGGTAATTTATAAAGAAAAGAGGTTTATTTGGCTCATGGTTCTGCAAGCTGTACAGAAGCATGGTGCCAGCATCTGCTTCTAGTGAGGACCTCAGGAAGCTTCCAGTCACGGTGGAAGGCAAAGAGGAGCCAGTGTGTCACATGATGAGACGAGAGAGGGAGCAAGAGAGAGGCGGGAGGAGGTGCCAAACACTTAACAGTTTTTTCATTCAGACTGGATCTCACTCTGTCACCCAGGCTGGAGCAAGGTGGTGTGAACATGGTTACTCTAGCTTTGACCTCCTGGGCTGAAGCGAACCTCCCGCCTCAGCCTCCTAAGTATCTGGGACTATAGGCCTGCATGACCCTCCCTGGCTAATTTTTAAATTTTTTTTTTTGTAGAGACAGGATCTTGCCATGTTGCTCAGGCTGGTCTTGAATTTCTGGGCTCAAGCAATCCTCCAGCCTCAGCCTCCCAAAGTGTTGGTATTACAGGCGTGAGCCACCATGCCTAGCCTCTTAGATTCTTTTAAACAATCAGATCTCGAGGGATCTAACGGACTGAGAACTCATTTATTACCTTGAGGAGGGCACCAAACCATTCATGAAGGATCTGCCCCCCATGATCCAAACACCCAAACACCTTCTGCCAGGACCCACCTCCAACATTGGGGATTGATTTTTTTTTGTTTTTTTGGGGTTTTTTTGTTTTGTTTTTTGTTTTTTTGAGGCAAAGTCTTGCTCCCCGTCAGCCAGGCTGAAGTGCAGTGATGCAGTCTCGGCTCACTGCAGCCTCAAATTCCTGAGCTCAAGCAATCCTCCCGCCTCAGCCTCCTGAGTAGCTGGGACTCATAGTGCATGTCACCATGCCCAGATAATTTTTTAAATTTTTTATAGAGATGAGGTCTCACTTTGTTGCCCAGGTTGGTTTCGAACTCCTGGGCTCAAGTGATCCTTCTGCCTTGGCTTTCCAAAGACTGGGATTATAGGCATGAGCCACCACCACGCCTGGCTGTTGTTTTTTTTTCAAGGGACAAATTTTTGTCACCTCTCCCAGGCCGCCTGCATGCCCGTGTGCGTTTCACAGTGCACAGCATTTATCTGCATTCACTGGCGTGCTAATCCCACTCGCTCATTTGCCCAAGTCATGCCAAAACCATCAGGTCAGCTCAGTGCTTCCCTCTCACTTGGCCTGTGATTTTGATGTCCTCCCCACCTCCACCTCTCAGAACTGTGTGTTCAAAGAAATACCTTGGATTCAGACTTCTATCTGCCCAGACTCATCTTTGCTAGAACTGTGACTTCCAGACCTCTCCCTCTCTCCCTCTGTGCTGCTGATTCAAATTTTAAAATTCCCCCAGGAGGTGACTCAAATCAGTAGGAGGAGATGTGTTCCAGAAATGATCCGGGAGGGTTTTTTCAGTAGGTCTGACCAACAAAACTTCTCTGCACCAGCAAACGCATGAGCGTGGCCTCGCTGTAACAAGAACAGAGAGGCTTCGGCCTGAGCGGCACCGGGTCTGCCCTGCGCAGCAGTGGGGCATAAGTATGATGGCTGATAAAAGAACAGGGAGCCTGGAATGATCTGATAAGAAGCAGGACCTGCTGCAGAATCTTAAACAGAGCAAGGGCGTGATCAGAATGGTGATGGGGACTCCGTTCTATGGGCTGGGTGACTGGAGAAGGTAAGAGGCAGCAGAGAGGACGGTCAGGACAGACACTACAGCAATCAGCGTGACGCGGACAGACGGATCCTGACTTATGACTGTGGGAACAGACACTGCTGGGAGTCTTCGGAGAGCAGTTGTGGGGAAGGACAATGACTTGGTGGTTGTCTGAATATGGGGTGTAGAAGGCATAGGAATAACAAGTGCCAGGTTTCTCCCCCGAGGAATAAAGAGAGTGCTGGAGCTGGAATCAGGGCACTCAGAAATCGATTGAGAGGCCAGGGCAGTGGCTCATGTCTATAATCCCAGCACCTTGGGAGGCCGAAGCAGGAGGATCACTTGAGGCCAGGACATCAAGACCAGCCTGGGCAACACAGTGAGACCTTGTCTCTGCAAAAACATTTTTAAATTACCAGGAGTGGTGGCTCATACCCGTAAATTTATTTTATTTTATTTTATTTTATTTTATTTTATTTTATTTTATTTTATTTTATTTTATTTTTTGAGACGGAGTCTCTCTGTCAAGTCGCCTAGGCTGGAGTGCAGTGGCGCGATCTTGGCTCAATACAACCTCCACCTCCTAGTTTCAAGCGATTCTCATGCCTCAGCCTCCCAAGTAGCTGAGACTACAGGCACACAACACCACGCCCAGCTAATTTTTGTATTTTTAGTAGAGACAGGGTTTTACCAGGCTGCTCTTGAACTCCTGGCCTCAAGTGATCTGCCCGCCTCAGCCTCCCAAAGTGCTGAGATTACAGGCATTGTCCCAGCGCCCATCCATACCTGTAATTTTTTTATTTATGAGGTGGCTCATACCTGACTACCTGTACTCCCAGCTACTCTGAGGCTGAGGCAAGAGGACTGCTTGAGCCCAGGAGGTCGAGGCTACAATAAGCTATGATTGCACCACTGCACTGCAGCCTGGGAAAGAGAGTGAGACACTATCTCAAAAAAAAAACAAAAACCTGAAAGCAAAGAGTCAAAGCCTGGCATTCCAGAAAAGGAGCAGAGATGATCTCTGAACATAGGATAATGAGAAAATAATCTGCTGTTTAAGCTGGAACAGCAAATCCAGCTCAAGCCCCAGACATCACAACAGCCCCCAAGGTGGTGGAACAAAAATGTGTAAGCACAGCCACCTGTATTCTCACCTACTCTACTCAGGAGGCTGAGGCAGAAGGATCACTTGAGCCCAGGAGTTCAACGCTGCAGTGAGCCACGTTCATGCCATGGCACCCCAGCCTGGACAAGACAGCAAGACCCTGTCTCAAAAAAAAAAAAAAAAAAAAAAGTCAGATGACACTGTTCCAGCCAAGAGGATCCTAAAATCCCAGCCTCTCTCTCCAAACCCCAGCAGCACTACCACCTCCTTCATTCAGACCCCTTGCCCATTGCCCTGGCTTTGGTAGTAGCCTCCCTACCTTGACTCCCTGCTTCTGGTGTCCAGCCCCTCTGTATTCCCCATCTGGTCTCCACATGACAGGCCCTAGTCTTTTCTTTTTTTCTTTTTCTTTTTTTTTTTTTTTTTTTTTGAGATAGAGTCTAGCTCTGTCACCCAGGCTGGAGTGCAGTGGCACGATCTCGGCTCACTGCAACCTCCATCTCCCAGGTTCAAGCGATTCTCCTGCCTCAACCTCCCAAGTAGCTGGGATTACAGGCGCCCGCCACCACGCCCAGCTATTTTTTGTGTTTTTAGTAGAGACGGGGTTTCACCATGTTGGCGAGGCTGGTCTCAAACTCTTGACCTCAGGTGATCAGCCCACCTTAGCCTCCAAAACTGCTGGGATTACAGGTGTGAGCCACCGCACCCGGCCCCTAGTCTTTCCTCAGTGTGAATACAATCGGAGGCCACTACTGGCTTCAGCTTGCATTCCGGGGCTGATGCACCAGGCCCTCCAGACCCAGTCTCCACCCTCTCTGGCTTCACCTCTCAGCAGCCTCCCTGGCTTCCCTGACTCCTAAAGCACCCACCTCTGGCTCCCAGGCTCTTATCACCAGTGGATTGATCTGTCCACAAACCTTCTGCCCATTTGGCACCCCCAGCTGGCCTTCTGACTCGTCTTCGGGGCTCAGTTCAAAGGTCATCTGCTTTCCCCAACACTACGTTGAGGGTATCTCTTCTGCGCCCACAAGCATCCTAGGCTTCCTGACATTGGGGTGCTTGTCACCTGGCATGAGCCTCTCTCGCTGCAATTGCCAAGCCCCACGCCCTGGACCCCACAGCATGAACTACATCTTTTTCTTGGTGAGAGACCTCATTCCCGGCATTTAGCTTGGCCTGGCTTGCTCTGATCACGCAGTCAATGTCTGAATGAATAGATGATGTCATCAGAGCCTTGGCGTGTTGCTACTTGTGAGTATGCCGTCTCAGAGGAGAAAAGGTCAGCGGTTTAAGACCACAAACTCTGGAAGGACTTGGATGCATATGCCAGCCATGCACTCCTCACTGTGTGGCCTTAAGCAGTCGCTAACGTGAGTGCTATAAAAATTCTCTATGTATTCACTCATTTAATCCTCACAATCACTCTATGAGGGACATACGGGACATAATGCTAGGGTTGTGTTTTTTTTGTTTTGTTGTTTTTTTGTTTTTTGGAGACAGTCTCTCCCTGTCACCCAGGCTGGAGTGCAGTGATGTAAATCTCGGCTCACAGCAACCTCCACCTCCCAGGTTCAAGCAATTCTCCTGGCTTAGAGTCAGTGGCTCACTCAGTCATAGCTTACTACAGCTTTGAAACTCCTGGGCTCCAGCAATCCTCCCACTTCAGCCTCCTGAGTAGCTGGAACTAAAGGCATGTGCCATCACGCCTGGCTAATTTTTTTATTTTTTGTAGAGATGGGGATCTTGCTGTGTTGCCCAGGCTGGTCTGGAACTCCTGGCCTCAAGCAATCCTCCTGCCTCAGACTCTGCAGTAGCTGGGACTATAGGCGTGCGCCATCACATCTGGCTAATATTTTCATTTTTTGTAGAGATGGGGGTCTCGCTATGTTGCCCAGGCTGGTCTAGAACTCCTGGCCTCAAGCAATCCTCCTGTCTCAACCTCCCAAAGTGCTGGGATTTACAGAAGAGTAAGCTAAGGTGCAGAGATGTTAAATAACTTGGTAAATGAGAAAGTCAGGATTGGAAGCCTCACCCTTAACCACTAGGTTGTACTGCCTAGCTTAGCACAAGGCAAGACACATTGTAAGTACTCAAGAAATGTGAGCCTCCCCCAGACAACAGCTTTGGAGATCTCCAAAATGCAAATCAGTTCCCCGTATCTAGGAGAGCACACAGCCTGGTCCATCCATGCTTTAATCCAGAACAGAATCTTCAATCACTGGTGTCATTTTGGCCACAGCACCAGCATCACTGGGGGAAGTTTCCTTCACACAAGGGAACACTGTGTGGATTGTCATTGAAATGACCACAAACTAAGAAGACTGCACAAGGCAGCCCTCACATCTCCAGAGCTCAATTTCTTTATCTGTAAAATAAAGTGGAAATAGGCCAGGTGCGGTGGCTCATACCTGTAATCCAAGCACTTTGGGAGGCCAAGGCGGGGCGGATCACTTTAGGTCAGGAGTTCGAGACCAGCCTGGCCAACATGGTGAAACCCCGTCTGTACTAAAAATACAAAAATTAGCCAGTCGTGGTGGCGTGGGCCTGTAGTCCCAGCTACTCAGGAGGCTGAGGCAGGAAGAATTGCTTCAACCGGGTAGGTGCAGGTTGCAGTGAGCCCAGATCACGCCACTGCACTCTGGCCTGGGTGACTGAGACTCTGTCTCAAAATAAATAAATAAATAAATAAACAAATGAAAATAAAGTGGAAATAAAGGCATTGACTACCTCACAGTGTTGTTCTTAAGTTTAAATGAGATAAGGCGGGAAGCTGAGGCAGGAGCACTGCTTGAGACCAAAAGTTCAAGACCAGCCTGAGCAATATAGGGAGACTCCCATCTCTACAAAAAATAAAAAATTATCCGAGTGTGGTGGCACGCGCCTGTGGTCCCAGCCACTTGGGAGGCTGAGGTGGGATGATCACTTGAACCCAGGAGGTAGAAGCTGCAGTGAGCTATGATCGCGCCTCTGCACTCCAACCTAAGCAACAGAGCAAGATTCTGTCTCAAAACAAAACAAAACAAAACAAACAAACAAACAAACAAAAATTCCTGGCCAGGCGCAGTGGCTCACAACTGTAATCCCTGGGTGACAGGGCGAGACTCCATCTCAAAACAAACAAACAAACAACAACAACAAAAAACTCCCAAATAACACAACACGTGTGCACACACACACACACCTCATGACATTATTTGTAAATGGAAAAGAATTTCTCGATGAAGGCCAGTGTATACTCATTTCATATCGGTTTTTGCTTGTTTGTAATGCAGCACCATTAGTTTCTAGTTCTGCAGAGTTGTAATCACTAGAAAAACTACTTTGGGACAGAGGAGGATGGAGCTGGCAGCAGGCTTCACAAGGCAGCCGGCTTCACAAGGCAGGCCTGTACTTTTGCGTTTCCTAGCTTTTGTGTGCTTAAGTTCACAAACCAAAGTCCTCATCAACAAGCCTTTTACATTTGAATAGATTACAAAGTGTTTATAGGTCTGAGTGTTTGCAAGACAGTAGTTAATTGGCCTCACAAACAACAGCAGGAGAGTCTCATTATCCTGATTTAACAAAGGAAGACACTTCATCCAGAGAAGTTAAGGGACTGGATCCAGGCCCTAGTGCTGAGTCTAATCATCATTGTCATCAGCGTTGTTATCATCGTCACTAATTTTTAACATGCTAGGAGGACACTCCAACAATCTGTCCTCGTCCGCCAGGAGCTCATAGATTAATACACCTTTGATGTAACCATTTTTCAAAGAGCTAAGTAGGTAATAAAACATAAATATTTATTCAAAGTAATACTGGAACCTCAGGCCTCATTCCTCATTAGAAGGAGACGGAGGGGCTAAATATAAAATTGTGGGGCGGTCACCTTTCTGCTGGGTATCTGTTTCCCCATCAGTAGTGAAGAATTAGTACCACCTGGCTGGGTGCAGTGGCTCATACCTGTAATCCCAGCACTTTGCGAGGCTGAGGCAGACAGATCACTCGAGGTCAGGATTTTGAGACCAGACTGGCCAACATAGTGAAACCCCATCTCTACTAAAAATACAAAAATTAGCCGGGTGTGGCAGCACACATCTGTAATCCCAGCTACTTGGGAGGCTGAGGCATGAGAATCACTTGATCCTGGGACGTAGAGGTTGCAGTGAGTCGAGATCACACCACTGCACTCCAGCCTGGGCAACAGAGCAAGACTCTGTCTCAAAAAGAAAGTACCACCTGGCTGGGTGTGGTGGCTCACACCTGTAATCCCAGCACTTTGGGAGGCTAAGGCAGGAGGATTGCTTGAGGCCAGCAGTTCGAGACAGCCTGGGCAGCATAGCCAGATGCCATCACTACAAAAAATTAGCTGGTCATGGTGATGCATGCTGGTAGTCCCAGCTACTTAGGAGGTTGAGATAGGAGGATCACTTGAACCCAGGAGGTCCAGGCTGCAGTGAGTTATAATTGCACCACTGCATTCTAGGCTGGGCAACAGAGCAAGACTCTGTCTCAAAAGAAGAAGGAGAAGAAGAATTAGTACCACCTGACCATGTCTTCTTTCCTAGGGATCAGTTGAGATATTTGTTACACACCTAGATTCCTAGGCCTCCACGTTGCAGATATGGGCCTAGGATCAGAGACTATGAAGATTGTTATTTTAACTAAGGACGCAGTAGAGGTCAGGACAGAAAGCTTTGGGGCTAAATGTGTCCAAGGCAGTCATTGTTCAGTGTGGCCCTCACAGCTGCTGACCCAGAAACATGGCTTATTTTTAGAAGTCTGGACAAACCCAGAGCCTGACAGATCACTTTTCTCTATAGTACATAGAACTGAATTGAACTAAGAACCTTGAATGGATAGTAACATGGTCATCTAATTAGGACCTTTTTCCACAGGGCACAGCCTGCTCAAGAGTAATTCAGAAGGGCATAAATATGAGAAATGGCCCAGATCAGATGGCTTGGGCTTTAAGTGACCTTGGGCAAGTTACTTATCTTTTTTTTTTTTTTTCCTTTGATGCAGGGTCTCACTCTCTCGCCCAGGCTGGAGTGCAGTGGCAAGATCTCAGCTCACAGAAACCTCCACCTCCTGAGCTCAAACAACTCTCCCACCTCAGCCTCCGGAGTAGCTGGGACCACAGGAGCACACCACCATTCCTAGCCAACTTTTGCATTTTTTTTGTAGAGAAGGGGTTTCACCATGTTGCCCCAGCTTTTGTTTTTGTTTTTGTTTTTCTTTTTAGACAGAGTCTCGCTCTGTCACCCAGGCTAGAGTGCAGTGGCACCATCTTGGCTCACTGTAACCTCTGCCTCACATGTTCAAGCTATTCTGCCTCAGCCTCCGGAGTAGCTGGGATTACAGGTGCCCACCACCACACCTGGCTAACTTTTGTACTTTTAGTGGAGACAGGGTTTCACCATGTTGGCCAGGCTAGTCTCGAACTCCTGGCCTCAAGTGATCCACCGGCCTTCCAAAGTGCTGGGATTACAGGCATGAGTCACCATGCCGAGCCCCAGGCTGGTCTTGAACTCCTGCAAGTTCTCTTCCTTGAGCCTCAGTTTCCTCGTCTGTAAAGTACAAGTAATATACAACATGAATAAACCTTAAAAACACTACATGAAGTGAAAGAGGCCAGACACAAAGGGCCACATATTATATAATCCCATTTATGTAATCTCCAGAGTAGGCAAATCCATTGAGATAGAAAGCAGATTAGTGCCTGCTAGAGGCTGAGGGAGGGAGGAATGGGGAGTGACTTTTTAATAAGTAGGAGTTTCCCTTTGGAGCAATGAAAATGTTCTGGAACTAGATAATGATGATGGCCGCACAACCTTGTGGATATACTAAATGCTGCTGAATTGCACGTGTCAGAATGGTTAAATGATGTTGTCTTATGTGCAGTTTATCACAATTTTTTAATGCAATCAAGGCCGAACTCAGTGGCTCAGGCCTATAATCCCAACACTTTGGGAGGCCGAGGCAGGAGGATCACTTGACCCTGGGGGTTTGAGATCTGCTTGGGCAACATAATGAGACGCTGTCTTTACAAAAAATGTTTAAAAATTAGCCAAGTGAAGTGCCGTTTTGCCTGTCGTCCCAGCTACTCTGGAGGCTGAGGTGGGAGGATCACTTGAGCCTGGAAGGTTGAGGCTGCAGTGAGCCAAGATTGCACCACTGCACTCCAGCCTGGGCGACAGAGTGATTCCATCTCATAATAAATAATTAAAAATAAAAATACATACTCCAGGGCCCTGCCCCCAGGGATTGTAAGTGGAGCTCAGCAGTCTGTATTTTGAAAAGCTTTCTCTGAGATTCGAAGGAAGAGCCAAATCTCAGACCAACAACCAAGTCCTTCACAAACTTGCCCACTCGTAAGAGATGCATGGGGCACCAGTTAAACATACACATTCCCAGGACTTTCTTCTGGGATGATGACCTGGAATCAGAATGTGTAATAAAGCACATCAGATAATTAGTGGGATCCAGCGAATTTGGGAAGCACGGCTTCAGTCATTTTTTTTTTTTGAGACAGTCTTGCTCAGTCACTCAGGCTGGAGTAAAGTAGCATGATCCCAGCTCACTGCAACCTCTGCCTCCCAGGCTCAAGCACTCCTCCTGCCTCAGCCTCCTGAGTAGCTGGAGTTACAGGCATGCACCACCATGCTCAGCTAATGTTCTAAAATTTTTTTTTTTTTTTGAGACAGAGTGTTGCTCTGTCACCCAGGCTGGAGTGCAGTGATGCAATCTTGGCTCACTGCAAGCTCCGCCTCCCAGGTTCACACCATTCTCCCGCCTCAGCCTCCCGAGTAGCTGGGACTACAAGCGCCCACCACCACACCCGGCTAATTTTTTGTATTTTTAGTAGAGACGGGGTTTCACCATTCACAGGATGGTCTCGATCTCCTGACCTTGTGATCTGCCCACCTCGGCCTCGCAAAGTGCTGGAATTACAGGCGTGAGCCACTGCGCCTGGCCTAAAATTTTTTATAGAGACAGGGTCTCACTATATTGCCCAGACTTCGCTCAAATTCCTGGGCTCAAGGGACCCTTCCACTCAGCCTCCAAAAGTGCGGGGATTACAGGCGTGAGCCACTATGCCCAGCCAACAGTCTTAGAAACATCATACACAACCCAAATCTCATCTCTCAAGCCTTAATCTCTTCACACTGGAATAGGCCCACAAGATATTTTGGTTCCCCCATAATAAAATGGAACCAATTGCCTATAATGTCAAAAGCTTTCGTAGGCTGGGCCTGGTGGCTCACACCTGTAATCCCAGCACTTTGGGAGGCTGAGGCCGGAGGATCACTTGAGGCTAGGAGTTCAAGACCAGCCTGGCCAACATGGTGAAACCCTGTCTCTACTACAAATACAAAAATTAGCCGGGCATGGTGGCAGGCGCCTGT
The DNA here is from genome assembly GCF_028885655.2 of Pongo abelii. Lineage (NCBI taxonomy): Eukaryota > Metazoa > Chordata > Mammalia > Primates > Hominidae > Pongo > Pongo abelii. Next base: position 17,532,827 of record NC_071991.2, read on the forward strand.
AATTCCATCTGTTCCAGAGACTGAGGCAGGAGAATAGCTTGAACCTGGTAGGACAAGATTGCAGTGAGCTGAGATCACGCCACTGCACTCCAGCCTGGGTGACACAGTGAGATTCTGCCTCCAAAAAAAAAAAAAAAAAAGCCATCCTGCAGGAAGCACTCCATTCTCACATTCTCACAGGATTCTTCTCCCTTTACCAAAAATTTGGTAAGGAAGAAGAAATGCCCTCCATGTATTTGTGCTCAACTCGAAACAAACTCTGCTTTCAAAGAAATTGTGTTTCTGTGCAAAGACTTTCAGTGCCAAGTTAACCAAAAGACATTTCTCTTGTAAAGCCATGAACCTGCATTATACCTCTAATGGCTTATAAATAAATAATGGACATAAAAATAGCAATAATGAACTTGGAAAATACTAGCTAATTTACACCGTAATAGAAATACCCAGGGATCTTTAACAATTGAAGGACCGATGCCAGCTTCTGTAGTAAGTACACCCAACCACATTATTCCACATGTGAGTGTAATTTCTAAATTGCAGTGTGTAATTCAGAACGGTGTATGCTTTCTGAAAAGCAAAGGAGTATTTATATGAGTGCTATTCCTCAACTGCATCATTCCCTGATGAGAAAAAGCAAAGGAATTATTGGAAAATGTATTCATCAAGGCCCAGAAGCAGAATGTTTCAGAAAAAGGCTATCATTAATATTTTTTTTTTGAGATGGAGTCTAGCTCTATCGCCCAGGCTGGAGTGAAATGGCACAATCTTAGCTCACTGCAACCTCCGCCTCCCAGGTTCAAGCGATTCTCCTGCCTCAGCCTCCTGAGTATCTAGGATTACAGGTGCCTGCCACCACGCCCAGCTAATTTTTGTAATTTTAGTAGAGATGGGGTTTCACCATGTTGGCCAGTCTGGTCTTGAACTCCTGACCTCAAGTGATCCACCCACCCTAGCCTCCCAAAGTGCTGGGATTACAGGCATGAGCCACCAAGCCTGCCCAAAAAAAGGCTGTCATTAATCTTTATGCAGTTGTGGAGATAAACCAGTGTCCCACGCCACATGAAGTGTACAGAGGTGTGAGCACTCATGTCCCAGCAAAGCCTGCCTTAAGGCCAGCCATTGATTGACATGAGGAATGATGGGGACAGCTGCTGCAGATGAACGGATCACACACACTAGTCACCTTTCCAAAACCCAAATCTGAGCCCATGTAGTAGTTGGCAGTTGTCTAGAGAGAAAAAAAAAAATCTTGGCTGGGCATGGTGGCTCACACCTGTAATCCCAGCACTTTAGGAGGCCGAGGCAGGTGGATCACAAGGTCAGGAGTTCGAGACCAGCCTGGCCAATATGGTGAAACCCCATCCCTATTAAAAATACAAAAATTAGCCGGGCATGGCAGCAGGTGCCTGTAATCCCAGCTACTCAGGAAGCTGAGGCAGGAGAATCACTTGAACTTGGGAGGTGGAGGTTGCAGTGAGCCGAGATTGTGTCACTGCACTCCAGCCTGGCACAGAGAGACTCCATCTCAAAAAAAAAAAAAAGAAAAAAAGAAAAAAAATCTCAACTCTTAATTCAACATAAGGGATCTTCTAAAAAACAGCCCCTCCCTACCTCAGGTGCTGCATTTTTAGCTTTCCTCCCTTACCTTGTTCAGTTTCCTCACTTTGCATCTTACACACCAAAGATTTTGGAATATTTTGAGTTTTCTCAGCATACCTTGATACAGTGGTTTCCAATGGGGGTCATTTTGCTCCCCTTCCCGATTACCCCACCCTCCAGTGGACATTCAGAGACTCCGAAGACTTTTTTTTTCTTCTTCCTCCTCCCATCCTCCACCTTCAAGTAGTTCCCAGTGTCTGTTGTTCCCTTCTTTGTGTCCACGTGTTCGCATCATTTAGCTTCCACTTGTAAGTGAGAACGTGTGCTATTTGTGTTCCTGTGTTAGTTTGCGAAGGATAATGGCCTCCAGCTCCATCCATGTTCCTGCAAAGGACATGATCTCATTCTTTTTATGGCTGTATAGTATTCCGGTATATGTGGACCTAACATTTTTTCCTTATCTAATCTGCCACTGATGGGCATTTAAGTGGATTCCATGTCTTTGTTATTGCGAATAGTGCTGCAATGATGTCAAAAGTCACCCTGAAGGAAGCACTCCATTCATACATATGCTTGCATGTGTCTTTATGGTAAAATGATGTATATTCCCCTGAAGATATTTTTGATTGCTACTAGTGGAGGTGCTGCAAGCATCTAGCAGGTGTAAGGGTCAAAGATGCTGCTAAACATTCTATAGTTCACAGGACAGTCTCCCATAAAAAAGAAGAATCCAGCCCCAAATGTCAATAAGGCCACTTTTGAGAAACTCTTCCTTGGTAAATTGCATTAATGGCCCCAAATTTTTACCCATCCCTATTCCATACCATGAGTCATTTAATTTTGCAGTGTTCTCTCATCATGGGAAGGGCTTCTTCCCCACTCTTGACTCCAGGCTTAGCTATGTGACTTACTTTGGCCAAGAGAATGTGGCAAAATGACAGTACTTTTTTTTTTTTTTTTTGAGACAGCATCTTGCTCTGTTGCCCAGGCTGGAGTGCAGTGGCACGATCTCAGCTCACTGCAACTCCACCTCCTGGGTTCAAGCGGTTCTCATGCCTCAGCTTCCCGAGTAGCTGGGATTATAGGCACGCACCACCACACCTGGCTAATTTTTAGTATTTTTAGTAGAGATGGGGTTTCACCATGTTGCCCAGGCTGGCCTCGAACTCCTAAGCTCAGGCAATCCACCCGCCTCAGCCTCCCAAAGTGCTAGGATTACAGGCGTGAGCCACCCCACACCAGGCCAACAGTGCATGTTTCTACCTGGCTTTTACCTCTGCCAGTGCCACGACAGACTTGTTAGTGATCTGGTAGCAGGAAAAGGATGAGAGACATATGGAACAAAGCCAGTCCCCAGCTAAGCCCAGACTAAATCCACCAACCCACAGGCAAACTCATGAGAAATAATTATCATTTTAAGCCCTTGAGTTTTGGGAGGATTTGTTATGCAGTAATAGCTACCTATTACAGACACAATGTTGCTTCATGCTTTTGGACGTGCTGTTTCCTCTGCTTAAACATGTCCCCTACTCTCACCCCCATGTTACTTGGAAAATTGTTCTTAATCTCTCAAAGCCCAACTCAGAGATCATCCTTCCTGGAAACCTTCTTGGATTCCCTGCAAAAAAGTAATCCATTCCTCTTTTCCTACAGACTTTGACTGTTGAACTGCCATATTTGTATTAACTTGTCTTTATCTCTTACTAGATAGGGAACTTACGAGAGCAGAGACTTTGTCTCAAATCTGACCCCAGGGCAGCACAATCAGAGTGGACACTCAGGAAATATTTGCAGAATGCAAAGGGCTGGGCTGGAAGTTGGGGGAAGGTGATTATCAGAGACATTCGTCAGCTTTGGCTCTAGCCCTGGAATGGTGCCTGGAACGTGGCCCAATCCCCGTGACAAAAGAAGAGACTATGGGCTCCAGCCTGCAGTCTGGATTTCCCTGCCAATCAAAGTTGTCACGGAGAGGAACAGCCTCTGCCATTACTGTTTAGCACAATGAAACTGTTTAGAGGAGAGCCTTACCTTCAGGAAATTCCAATGAGCCTGTTTTATTGTTACCCTCCAACAGTAATGACTCCCGTAGGATTAAACAGAGTGTAAAGTAATTGCTAAAACATCCCCTGCCGTGGACAGAGAAGCCTGCACAAGACGTAATGCTCCCACTTCACTTGGGAGGGAGGGGGCTTGCTCATGGAAACAAAGTGTGTCATTAGAGCTTTACAGAGTAGGAAGAGGCAGCGGTGGGAGGAAAAATGCAAGGCAATGCAGAAGAAAGAGTCCAGACTTTGGAATGGATCAGCTCCAGTTGAAATTCCAACCACACCCCAGGTCGCTTCATGCCTCTGAATCCTGGTTTGCTCATCTGTAATACCGAATTATAAAACATGGCCAGGTGCAGTGGCTCACACCTGTAATCCCAGGCCAGGAGTTCAAGACCAGCCTGGCCAAAATAGTGAAACCCCATCTCTACTAAAAATGTAAAAAAAAATAACCAGGTGTGGTAGTGCATGCCTGTAATCCCAGCTCCTTGGGAGGCTGAGACAGGAGAATCGCTTGAACCCAGGAGGCGGAGGTTGCAGTGAGATAAGATCGTGCCACTGCACTCCAGCCTGGGTGACAGAGCCAGGCTTTGTCTCAAAAAAAAAATTATATATATTATATATATATATATATATATATATATATGGAGAGAGAGAGAGAGAGAGAGAGAGAAGAAATGTAAAACATCTCTCTTCTAAAGATTGTTGCGACGATAAAAGAGGTAATTCATGTGAAAATGGCTGGTGCAGAGAAGTAGCTTCGGTAATTAATTTCCTTTCCTCCTGCAGAAGTTTGGAGGAGAAACATACCTGAACAAATATGTCAAAATTAGAGGGCCAGGCGCAGTGGCTCACACCTGTAATTCCAGCACTTTGGAAGACCAAGGCCGGAGGATCACTTAAGGCCAGGAGTTTGTGACCAGACTGGGTAACATAGCAAAACCTCATCTCTAGAAAAAAATTTAAAACTTAGCCAGACATGGTAGTGCATGCCTATAGTCCCAACTATCTGGGAGGTTGAGGTAGGAGGATTGCTTTGGGCCAGGAGTTCAAGACTACAGTGAGCTAGGACTGTGCCACTACATTCTAGCCTGGGTGACAGAAATAGACTTTGTCTAAAAAAAAAAAAAAAAAAAAAAAAAAATTGGCCAGGCCCAGTGGCTCACACCTGTAATCCTAGCACTTTGGGAGGCCAAGGCGGGTGGATCACCTGAGGTCAGGAATTCAAGACCAGCCTGGCCAACATAGCGAAACCCCATCTCTACTAAAAAAAAAAAACACAAAAATTAGCCGGGCATCGTTGTGGGCACCTGTAATCCCAGCTACTCAGGAGGCTGAGGCAGGAGAATCACTTGAACACAGGGGGCAGAAGTTGCAGTGAGCCAAGATTGTGCAACTTCACTCCAGCCTGGGCGAAAGAGCGAAATTCTGTCAAAAAAAAACCTCACACCTATAATCCCAGCACTTTGGGAGGCCGAGGTGGGAAAATCACTTGAGGTCAGGAGTTTGAGACCAGCCTGGCCAACATGATGAAACCTTGTCTTTACCAAAAACATAAAAAATTAGCCAGATGTGGTGGCACGCACCTGTAATCCCAGCTACTCAGGAGGCTGAAGCAGGAGAATTGCATGAACCCAGGGGGTAGAGGTTGCCGTGAGCCAAGATCGCACCACTGCACTCCAGCCTGGGTGAAAGAGAGAAACTCTGTCTCAAAAAAAAAAAAAAAAAAAAAAAATTAAGACACCCAGGCCAAGAAAACATAAGCTCCAAAGAAATAGTCTTACCAAGAAACTGAGTAGGAAACAACACAGTGAGACTTGGAGGACAACTGAAACCTCTTTATCACCAGGGAAGACCCATGTGGCTGGATTCTGGCTGGGAGGCAGGAACCCACAACTATCTCTCCTTTGCAGGTTTGGCTTCACGAACCAGTGACCCGTGCAATCACACGGGGTCCTGTCAATTTTAAACAAGGGGTAACAGGTTTTTATTTTGTACCTGGCCTTGCAATTACGAAGCAAGCCCTGCTAGCTTGTTCTTCATTCCCTATGGATAAGGAGCAGGATAGCTTTTCTCTAAGAACTCCTGTCTCCTAAGAAAGAGGCACATATCTCACAGGGCCCAGACCATTGGGAAATTCAAGCCTGAAGTTTCCTGGAGCTGTCATTACCACACAAAATCTCTAGGATGGGTCCCTCATGTGTATAGGTAGGGGAGGACAATAAGGCTATTAGACAGAATATCTTCAACTGCAAATAAAGAATATGGGGCCAGCTGGGCATGGTGTCTCACGCCTATAATCCCAGCACTTTGGGAGGCTGAAGTGGGTGGATCACTTGAGGTCAAGAGTTTGAGACCAGCCTGGCCAACATGGTGAAACCTCGTCTTACTAAAAAATACGAAAACTAACTGGGCATGGTGGTGGGCGCCTGTAATTCCAAATACTCGGGAGGCTGAGGAAGGAGAATCACTTGAACCTGGGAAGCAGAGGTTGCAGTGAGCCGAGATCATGCCACTGCACTCCAGCCTGGGCAACAGAGTGAGACTCTGTCTCAAAAATATTATTAATAATAATATGGGGCCAAGAGTGCCTCAGACCAGGGGTCCCCAACCCCTGGGCCATGGACTGGTTGTTCCCTTCTTTGTGTCCATGTGGCCCATGCAGAACCAGGCTGCACAGCAGGAGGTGAGCAGTAGGCAGGTGAGCAAAGCTTCATCTGTATTCACAGCCGCTCCCCATCACTCACATTACCACCTGAGCTCTGCCTCCTGTCAGATCAATGGCAGCATTAGATTCTCACAGGTGTGCAAACCCCACTGTGAATTGTGCACGTGAGGGATCAAGGTTGCACACTCCTTATGAGAATCTAATGCCTGATGATCTGTCACTGTCTCTTATCACCTCCAGATGGGACTGTCTAGTTGCAGGAAAACAAGCTCAGGGCTCTCACTGATTTGCATTATGGTGAGTTGTATAATTATTTCATTATCTATTACAATGTAATAATAGAAATAAAGTGTACAATTAATGTAATGCACTTGAATCTTCCTGAAATCATTCCCCCCACCCCTGGTCCGTGAAAACATTATCTTCCACAAAACTGGTCCCTGGTGCCAGAAAGGTTGGGGACTGCTGCCTTAGACAATAGAGACATTTAGTTGTTTCAGCCAACTAGAAACCTGCAGAAAAGTTCTTCCTGGGTGATTCTGCATCTCTGCCACACTCCTTGCCTTGACTTAGTGACCACAATAAGGTTGCAGCTCCTCTAAACACCAGATCTGCCTACAACACCATCCAGAGGGGGAAGGGAAGAAGGGGACTCTCTTCCCACATCTATTTTTTTGAAATTTTTTGTAGAGATGGAGTCTCGCTGTGTTGCCCAGGCTGGCCTCAAACTCCTGGCCTCAAGTGATCCTCCCACCTTGGCCCCCTAAAGTGCTGGGATTACAGACATGAGCCTCTGCACCTGGCCAACATCTCTCCGCTTTTATGAGAGGAGGACATCTTTTCCAGAAGTTCCCCCAACAGATTGCTCTTTGGGTTTCATTTATCCAGAACTGGAACAGATGGCCACGGCTAGCTACCAGGGAGGCTACTGGGCAATAACAAATCTGCCATTGAGGACTGAGATGACGGTGGCCACTTTATGTGATCTGAGCAATGGTGGGCTGTGTAAGCAAGGAAGAAGGAAGAATGGCCAAGCGAATGGCCTTAAACTTAGTTGCCCTCCCAGTCCCATAGCTAAGCCTGCCTTCATATGGCTTACTTCATTCACTACTCATTGCTGTCCAAAGCCCTTCTGGAACAGACGTTGTGTGTGGTGTAAGGGCACTTCCTCATTCCGAGAGTACAGCTCAACATGGAGGTCTCAGGCCCCCAGTTTTAGAAACCAGGCCGGGCGCGGTGGCTCACGCCTATAATCCCAGCACTTTGAGAGGCCAAGGCGGGCAGATCACCTGAGGTCAGGAATTTGAGACCAGCCTGACCAACTTGGAGAAACCCAGTCTCTACTAAAAAAATACAAAATTAGCTGGGCGTGGTGGCACATGCCTGTAATCCCAGCTACTTGGGAAGCTGAGGCAGGAGAATCATTTGAACCTGGGAGGAGGTGGAGGTTGTGGTAAACCAAGATCATGCCATTGCACTCCAGCCTGAGCAACAAGAGCAAAACTCTGTCTCAAAAAAAAAAAAAAGAAAGAAAAGAAAGAAAGAAAGAAACTTCAGGGAGGTGGAATTGGTAAAAACGCAGAATCCTGTACTCTCTCTACACAGATATAGATTTAGTAGGTCAAGAAAGAGGGACAAAAATCAGCATTTTTAACACACACTTCAGGCAATTCTTATGCACAGTAAAGTGAGAACCACTGCTTAACTCTTGCTAATACTCGTGCAATTATAAAATACATAAGATTATTCTTCTTTATTTATTAGTTATTAGAGACAAGGTCTCACTCTGTTGCCCAGGCCGCAGTGCAATGGCACAATCTTAGCTCACTGCAGGCTGGAACTCCTGGACTCAAGTGGCGCTCCCACCTCAGCCTCCTGAGTAGCTGGGAGGCTAATTTTGTAACTTGTTTTTGTTGTTGTTGTTGTTTCTGGTTTTCTGTTTGTTTGTTTGTTTGTTTTTTGAGACGGATCTTGCTCTGTCCCCCAGGCTGGAGTGCAGTGGCGCGATCTTGGCTCACTGCAAGCTCCGCCTCCTGGGTTCACGCCATTCTCCTGCCTCAGCCTCCCGAGTAGCTGGGACTACAAGCGTCCGCTACCACGCCTGGCTAATTTTTTTTTTGTATTTTTAGTAGAGACTGGGTTTCACCATGTTGACGAGGATGGTCTCGATCGCTTGACCTCATGATCCACCCACCTCAGCTTCCCAAGGTGCTGGGATTACAGGCGTGAGCCGCCACTCCCGGCCTGTTTCTGGTTTTTTTTTTGAGACAGGTTCTTGCTATGTTGCTCAGGCTGGCCTCAAACTCCTGGCCTCAAGCCATACTCTCACTTCAGCCTCCCAAAACGCTGGGATTTCAGGCATCAGCCACTATGCCTGGCCAAGATTATTTCCTATTACTATAGAACTAGTCCCTAACACCACAAATGACACATAGTAAGCACTGAAATATTAGTTCAGCAACTGAATTTTTATAAAAAGAACATTGGTGGCCGGGAGCAGTGGCTCATGCCTATAATCCCAGTACTTTGGGAGGCCAAGTGGAGGATCGCTTGAGCCCAGGAGTTTGAGGCCAGCCTGAGCAACATAGGGAGACTCCATCTCTACAAATAATTTAAAAATTAGCTGGGCATTATGGGGGCGCACCTGTGGTTCCGGCTACAAGGCAGGCTGAGGCAACAGGATCACCTGAGCCTGGAAGGACAAGGCTGCAGTGAGCCATGTGATCACACCATTGCACTCCAACCTGAGCAACAGACCAAGACCCAGTCTCAAAAAAAAATGTCCCTGGGAAAGGCACTACCAGCTTTTGCCAGGGGATTGGTATTCTCCTGGGAAAGGAAGGTCTTGTGGGAAATAAAGACCTGATGAGAAATAGAAAGAGTAAGGAACAGGCTGAGAGGCCCCAAAGACAGATTTTCCTACTTTGCAATTTTGTCTCTAAAAATCACATTCAGAGTGATCAGGAAAGTGTAACCGAGAGTGTCACCACCTCAAAGATAGTTGTGTTTTCCTTGAGTTGACAGAACAAGGGTGGAAATGTAACATAGAATTGTGTTAAGTCATATTAAATTAGGGCAGAATTCAGATCCTGGCATGGAACTTAAGATAATAACAGTCTATTGATTTGTGAATTGCATTCAGCCTGAATCGAGTCTGTCAGTCTAAAGCTGGATTTTGGCAATGTGATTATTTTCAGTACCACGGCGCTTGAATATCAATATCAATAACATTGACCTGTAGAGAAGAAAAAAATAAACACCAACTACGATGACCCTTAAGAATGATGGACCTCCCAATATATGCCATTAGGCAGGAAGGTCCTACAGGTCTGTGGCTCGGAGCCTGGGCTTCATCCCCTTGGGGAGGCTATAGCGTTGCTGAAGTGATCTCTGGACTGTTTCATGAAAAACTCTCAGACTGTGTTTTTCCTCTGCTCTCACATCACAACTACTATCACCAACACAGAAGACTTCTGTGACAGAAGGGATGAGGGTTTATCCCCACACACCAAGCAGCAGACATCTGAGTGTCCTCCAATTTAATTCTGACACTATTCACATGGAGATTGTATCAGATCCCATACACTGAAGGCTCAGTCCCCAAGGCTGCCCTCCCAACACACATCCCCCAGCCCCGCCCAGCATCAGACACCAGCAGCAAGTCTGGGGATCTGGAACTTCTGATCAATTGCTTCAGGTTGGAAATCCTATGACCCCCTCTTTGGGTTCAATTGATTCATTGCAGCAGCTCACAGAGCTCATGGAAACACTAACTTACATTTTCCGGTTTATTATGAAGGAGAGTGCAAAGGAAATAGATGAAGAGGTGCAGAGGGTGAAGTATGGGGAAAGAGGCATAGAGCTTTCATTGTCTTCCCTGAGTGCAATTTCCTCCAGGAACCTCCATGAGTTCAGCTATCTGGAAGCTCTCCAAACCCTGTCCTCTTGGGTTTTTATGGAGGCTTCATTATGTAGGCATGATTGATAAAACCATTAGACACTGGTGATCAACTTAACTTTCAGCCCCTCTCCTGGAGGTGGGGACTGGAGTTGAAAGTCTCAACCCTTTAATCCTGCCCTGGTCTTCCCAGTAACCAGCCCCACCCTGAAGCTATCAGACAAAAGACCCAGAAAAGGGCTGGACGTCGGGGCTCAAGCCTATAATCCCAGCACTTTAGGAGGCTGAGGCGGGCAGATCACGTGAGGTCAGGAGTTTGAGACCAGCCTGGCCAACACGGTGAAACCTCCTCTCTACTAAAAATACAAAAATTAGCCGGGCATGGTGGCCCACGCCTGTAATCCCAGCTACTTGGGAGGCTGCTGAGGCAGGAGAATTGCTTGAACCCAGAGGCAGAGGTTGCACTGAGCTAAGATCATGCCACTGTACTCCAGCTTAGGCATCAGAGTGATATCCTGTCTCAAAAAAAAAAAAAAGGACCCAGAAAAAACAGCATTTTAGGGATGCCAAGGATTTTAGGAGTTGTATGCCAGCAAAGAAATGAAGACCAAATACATATTTCCTAATATCACAATGGCACAACCCCACATTTCACCATCTTCACAAACTGTATTCTCCCACCATCTGCCTTCAACACGTGAGTAGTAGCAAGAAAACCACACGCTGGGGCCGGGTGCAGTGGCTCACGCCTATAATCCCAGCACTTTGGGAAGTTGAGGCGGGTGGATCACCTGAGGTCAGGAATTTGAGACCAGCCTGGCCAACATGGCGAAACCCCGTCTCTACTAAAAATACAAAAATTAGCTTGGCGTGGTGGTGCACGTCTGTAGTCCCAGCTACTTGGGAGGCTGAGGTAGGAGAATTGCTTGAACCCAGGAGGCAGAGGTTGCAGTGAGCCGAGATTGTGCCACTGCACTCCAGTCTGGGCAATAGCGTGAGACTGTGTCTGAAAAAAAAAACGAGAAAAGATAGCATTTTGGAGATCCCAAGGATTTTAGGAGTTGTATGCCAGGAAACAGAAATGAAGACCAAATATATATTTCCTAGTATCACAATGGCCCACCCCCACATTTCACCATCTTCACAAACTATTCTCCCACCATCTGCCTTCACCATTATGAGGAGTAGCAAGAAAACCACAAGCTGTGATTTGTAGAGGTTTAAGGAACTAATCCCTCAAACATCACTCTCCTCTAAATGTTAAGCCTGGAATTCAACCCTTGATGCTGTATTCCCTCACTGGTGGTGCACGCATTCTGTTCTAACCTCAGCTGTTGTACTGTAATTCAGTTCTGGCATTCACTACCTGAAATTGGTGTAGACCCCACAAGTTAAGGGCTTCGCAAGAAGGCTGACCCTCACTTTAGACACCAGCTGCAATTCAAGGCCACCCACACTTCAGACTGGCTAAAAAGTTGGGAATCCCTACCACTCCCTGAGGTTTGATAATTTGTTAGAATGACTCACAGAACTCAAGAAAACACTATACCTATAACTACAGTTTTTTGTTTTGCTTTGAGACAGGGTCTTGATCTGTCACCCAGACTGGAGTGCAGTGGCATGATCATAGCTCACTGCAGCCTTGACCTCCCGGGCTTAAGCAATCCTCCTGCCTCAGCCTCTTAAGTAGCTGGGTCTACAGGCATGAGCTACCCTGTCCAGCTAATTGGTTTATTTTTCGTATAGATGGGAGTCCCACTTTGTTGCCCAGGCTGGTCTCAAACTGATAGGCTCAAGCAATCCTCCAGCCTTGGCTTCCCAAAGTGCTGGGATTACAGGTGTGAGCTACCACACTGGGCCACAACTACAGTTTTGTGAGGTTTTTTGGTTTTTTTCTAAGACAAGTCTCACTCTTTCTCCCAGGCTGAAGTGTAGTGGCGCTATCTCGGCTCACTGCAAACTCCGCCTCCCGGGTTCAAGCGATTCTCCTGCCTCAGCCTCCCAAACAGCTGGGATTACAGGTACCTGCCACCATGCCTGGCTAATTTTTGTATTTTTAGTAGAGACAGGGTTTCACCATGTTGGCCAGACTGGTCTCAAACTCTTGACCTTAAGTGATCCTCCTGCCTCAGTCTCCCAAAGTGCTGGGATTACAGATGTGAGCCACTGCGCCCAGCCCACAATTACAGTTTTTTTAAATGAAGGATACAAATCTCGACCAGCCAAATGAAGAGATACTTAGGGCAAGATCTGGGAAGGTCTCAAATGCAGAGCTTCCATGCCCCTCCCCATCGAATCAGAGCGTGTCACATTGATGTATTCACCAACCAAGAAACTCCACTGAGCCCCAGTGTCCAGCTTTTTTATTGGGGTTTCATTACATAAACATGACTAATTGAATCATCAGCTGCATCATTGGTCACATGATTGAACTCCATCTCCAGTCCTGTTGTTGCCCACTGGTAAACTGGCTCAAAGTCCTCTAATCACATGGTTGATCTCTGGCAACCAGCCTAGGGACCCACCATGAGTCACTGCAGTAGCATAAACTTGGGTGTGATCCAAGGGGCTCCTGAACAATGAAGATACTCCTATCACTTAAGAAATTCCAAATGTTTTTGAAGTTCCATGCCAGGAACCCAGGACAAGACTAAGCAAATTATTTATTGCACAATACACATGTGCTGCCTTTGCCAGTGCAAATACAGCTAAGCAGGCAAGCCACAGAGCCCCTGAGTCTGTCTTTCTCCCTTTCAAGAGGAGACACTGAAAGAAGTAGTTGTATTTGGGTTTTTTTTTGAAACAAGGTCTTGCTCTATCACCCAGGCTGGAGTGCAGTGGCACAATCATAGCTCACTGCAGCCTCAAACTCCTGGGCTCAAGTGATCCTCCCACTTCAGTCTCCTGAGTAGCTGGGAGTACAGGTGTGTTCTATCATATGCAAGCAAATTTTTTTATCTTCAGTAGAGACAGGGTTTCACCATGTTGCCCAGGCTGGTCTTGAACTCCTGGTCTCAAGTGATCCTCCTGTCTTGGCCTCCCAAAGTGCTGGGATTACAGGTGTGAGCCACTGCACCCAGCCATCCAGAATGATTTCTTTTCTCAATATCGTAATCCAAAATCTGGATCACTGAAATTTTGCCTGCCCCAAATGCCAAACTAACATTACTACCAGGTTGGAGCTTCCCATCCCTAGCTCCAACCTCGTAATGATAAACACATCAGCACCAAACGTAAACTATTGTCTCAATGACATTATAAACCCAAGGAAATTGTTAAACAGGATACTCATTTCGTATTCCCCACATCTAGCACCCATTAAACTGCCAAGAACTTACCTGGTGCTCAATAAATGCTTGTTCAGTTTAACTAACTGGTTAATTTAAATATTAACTATAATGTATCCAATTCAAAAAACCACAAACATTTAATGAACACTCACTGTAAGCCAAGCTCTTAAGAAATAACAATGAAAAAACCACAGTCCTTGGTCTCTAGAAGCTGTCAAAGGTGGGGGGAAGACAAAAAAACAAAAATTATTTCATCATAAAATTGAAATTCTATAATAGAAGTAAGAGAAAAGTACCATGGAAACTTTAAGTAATGAGTGTTTTTGAGTATCAATGTGTGTGTTGTGGGATTGGGAGGTAATAACGTTAAGAATGGAGTTTGTAGAGGAGAAGATATTTGATCCACCATTAGTTGGTAGGTAGACACCAGCAGAGAAGAAGAAGTAAATTTAGGCAAAGTAAAACTGTGAAAACAAAAGGAAGTTGGGGAGAGGATCACAAAGGGGACACAGGAAAATTTCAGGATTATGGAATTACTTTTTATGACACTGGGGAAATGTACACAGTTTGCTATGTATTTGTCAAAACCTATAGAACTTAACTTCACAAAGAGCAAACTTCAATGGATGCGGATTAAAAAAAAAATCAGAAGACGGGGGTATCCCAGAATGAAATGCAGACTGTGACAAAAGAATCTAAATGTTTTACAAAGCTGTGAAGTGGATTGGGGAAAAAAGAGCTGATCTAAATAACTTTGGAAAATGCAAGGCTAAAAACAAATGGAAATCTACATAAACACTGTACTCCAGTTGGTGAAGTTGTTTCTCGTAGGATTATAGGTTAAAATTTCTGAAACTATTTTACATGCATACTGGGGATAAACTAATAAGCAAATAGAGGGTGGATGGTGGGAGATGAGTTTATCACTATTGTCAAGGGAAATTACAGATAAGCAGGAGGGAAGGACTAGACTAAACCATGTGGTGCTGGATTAGAGTCAGAGATATCAGCGTGAATTCATGTTTAACTGAATAGGGAAACAAATGGATAAATACAGAAGCTACGGTAGATAAGTTGTATAAACATGGTGATATGGCTTAGCCCTGTGTCCCCACCCAAATCTCATCTTGAATTATACTCCCATAATTCCCACTGTTGTGGGAGTGACCCAGTGGGAGATAATTGAATCATGGCGACAGTTTCTCCCGTACTGTTCTAGTGGTAGTGAATAAGTCTCACAAGATCCGATGATTTGAGAAGGGGAAACCCGTTTCACTTGATGCTCATTCTCTCTCTTCCCTGCTGCGATGTAAGACGTGCCTTTCACCTTCCACCACGTTTGTGAGGCCTCCTCAGCCACATGGAATTGTGAGTCTAATTAAACCTCTTTCTTTTGCAAATTACCCAATCTCAGGCATGTCCTTATCAGCAGCGTGAAAACAAACTAATACACATGAGTTAGTATACACACATATTTTCTAGTTCTGTCAGCTTGTTGGGCCTAGAGGCAGTGACATCCCTGTAGAAATGAGCACATTAAGTGTGCAGATCTTGGTCTCTAATACCATTCTGCAATAAAAGGAAGCATAGCACCTTGCAGATATGGCTGAAGCTAGGGCTGTGGCAGGGAAGATACAAGATGAAACTGGAATTCTTATGGTGCTAGAAAGTAAGAAAGTGGCTGAATGAGGCAGCTCAGGCCTGTAATCCCAACACTTTGGGAGGCTGAAGTGGGCAGATCACTTGAGCTCAGGAGTTCAAGACCAGCCTGGGCAACACGGTGAAATCTTGTCTCTACAAAAAAATACAAAAATTAGCCAGGGTTGGTGGCACGCACCTGTTGTCCCAGCTACTGGGGGTGCTGAGGCAGGAGGATCACTTCAGTCTGGGAGATCAAGGCCGCAGTGAGCCATGTTCATGCCACTGCACTCCAGCCTGGGTGAAAAAGTGAGATCTTGTCTCAAAAACATTTTTTTTTTAATTATCCAGAGGCATGCGCCTGTAGTCCCAGGCACTTGGAAGGCTGAGGTGGGAGGATCGTTTAAGCCCAGGAGTTCAAGCCTGCAGTGAGCTATGATTGCACCACTGCACTCCAGCCTGGGTGACAGAGCAAGACCCCATCTCAAAATAAACAAAAAAAGAAAGTAAGAAAGGACTCAAAAAACAAAAGGATAGGGCATGTCAAAGTCTGAAAGATTCTAAATGGCCAAAGATGCAACAACTTAAACAACAAAATAAATAGCCTATTATTGGATTATAACCCAAAGTATACAAGAAACAACCGTGAGTCCATACTGATTGTATTAGTCCATTTCCCCCCCTCCACACATGGGGATTACAAATCAAAATGAGATTTGGGTGGGGACACAGAGCCAAGCCATACTACTGTTTTATGTAAACGACTGAGTAAAATAACTGTGGGCCTTAGAGACAAATCTTCCTTACAGAAGAATGAAAGATGTATACAAAGGGGAAAAATAGGCAGGGTGGGTTAGCTCATGCCTGTAATCCCAGCACTTTGGGACACCAAAGTGAAAGGATCACTTGAGCCCAGGAGTTGGAGATCAGCCCGGCAACAGAGTGAGACCCTGTCTCTACAAAGCCTTCTTAAAAATTAGCTGGACGTGATGGCACATGCCTGTAGTCCCAGCTACTTGGAAGGCTGAGGTGGGAGGATCATTTGAGCCTGGGAGGCTGAGGCTTCAGTGAGCAGTAATTACGCCACTACACTCTAGCCTGGGTGAGAGAGCAAGTCATGTCTCAAAAAAAAAAAAAGAAAAAGAAAAAGAAAAGAAAAGAAGAGGAGGGAGTGGGGAGAAAAATAAGGTAACATTACAGAGAAGAAATCTGGCAAGCAGCAAACACTTCTTTTACCTGATGATCGAGATCAAGGTTAGTATCAGTGATACATCATGTTAATAGTACATACCTTTCATGTGATGTGATGAAAATGGCGTTTCATCTCTATCGTCTTCCTTCCAAAATCCCAAAGCCCAACCTAGCCATGAGAAAAACATCAGAGAAGCCCACATTGAGAGAATTCTACAGAATACCCAGCAGTATTCCTCAAGACTGTCAAGGTTATCAAACACAAGAAAAGACTTGACAAACTGTCACAGATCAGAAGAAACAAAGGACAGATGACAATTCAGTGTAATGTGGTGTCTTGGATGGAATCCTGAAAAAGAAAGAAAACATCAGTGAAAAAAAAAAACCTACTGAAATCTGAGAAAGCTGGAAGTTTAGTTAATAGTAATATACCAGTGTTGGTTTCTCAGCTGTAACAAATGTACCATGGTAATGTCAGATTTAACTATAATGGAAACTAGATGGAGGGGGGTGGGGGGTATATGGGAGCTCTCAGAACTAACCCTGAAATGTTTCTATACATCTAAAATTATTCTAAAACAACAAGGATTTTGTTTGTTTTTAATACAGGACAAATTGGAAAAAGTAAGAAATCTGGCATGGTTAGCATATCAGTTGACTGGCACAATGAGAGGAGATGAGGCTTGATGGTGTTTGGGGTCAGATTCTAGGAGCTCCGTAAACTGTATCAGTTAGGAACACGAGGCCTAACTGATAGGCCTTGTTAAGCAGTGCTTAAACAAGCAAGGGTGTTTTTAGTTATACAATGGGAAGTCTGCGAGTAGGCTCTACTAAGCTGGCAAAGAAACTCTTGTTCTTACCATCATTACTATGCTTTTTTTTTTCTTTCTTTCTTTCTTTTTTCTTTGAGGCAGAGTCTTGCTCTGTTGCTCAGGCTGGAGTACAGTGGTGTGATCTCAGCTCACTGTAACCTCCACCTCCTGGGTTCAAGCAATTCTCCTGCCTCGGCCTCCCAAGTAGCTGGGATTAGAGGTGCACACCACCACACCCAGCTAATTTTTGTATTTTTAGTAAAGATGGGGTTTTGCCCTGTTGGCCAGGCTCGTCTCGAACTCTTGACCTCAGGTGATCCACCCACCTCAGCCTCCCAAATTTCTGGGATTACAGGCGTGAGCCACCGTGTCAGGACACTATATGGTTTTTGTTTGTTTGTTTGTTTGTTTTTGTTTTTGTTTCAAACAGGGTCTCACTTCATCACCCAGGCTGGGGTGCAGTGGCATGCTCACAGCTCACTGCAGCCTCAATCTCTAGGCTCAAAAGATCCTCCTGCCTCGGCCTCCCTAGTAGCTGGGACTACAGGTGTACTCCCCCATATCCAGCTAATTTTTTAATACTTTTTGTAGAGATGGGGTCTCACTGTATTGTCCAGGCTGGTCTTAATCTTCTAGGTTCAAGTGATCCTTCTGCCGTGGCCTCCAAAAGTGCTGGGATTACAGACATGAGCCACTGTGGTTTTTGATTTTCATTTCCATAATTGTAAAATGGTCACACTGTAGGAGCATTTTTGCAGGAAAAGGAAAAAGTGAATCAGAAAGGACCAAAGGAGCCTGATGGGTGAATCTGTCTCCTGTCTGACACTTTCCCATAAGCCCCACCCTGCACACTTTGACTTCTTCTCATTGGCCAGAAGGGATCATATGGCCATTTCCCTTTTTTATTTAGAGGCAGGGTCTTGCTGTCTTGCCCAGGCTGGAGTGCAGTGATGTAATCATAGCTGACTGCAGCCTCAACCACCTGGGCTCAAGCAATCCTCCTGTCTCGGCCTCCCAAACAGCTGGGACTACAGGCGTGTGCCACCATTCCTGGTGGCTAATTTTTGTATTTTTTTGTAGATACAGAGTTTTGCCATGATGCCCAGGCTGGTCTCGAACTCCTGGGCTCAAACGATCCTCCCACCTTGGCCTTCCAAAGTGCTAAGATTCCAGGCGTGAGTCACCGCACCCAACCACATGAATATTCCTTACTGCAAGAAAGCCTAGGAAGGCTGGTATTCCTTACTGAACATGACTCTCCAAACAAAATCAGCATCCTATTTGTAAGGAGGAAGAGATGGATATTGAGAAGTTGACTCTATAGTAGTATAGTTACATAGACAGAGAGAAATTACTTTTATTTGATCCTATGGGCAGAACGGAGTTTCATACTTTTCTTTTTTTCACTCTGTCACCCAGGCTGGAGTGCAGCAGCCCAATCTCAGCTCACTGCAACTTCTGCCCCCCCGGATTCAAGCAGTTCTCGTTCCTCAGCCTCCTGAGTAGCTGGGATTACAGGTGCGCATCACCACGTCCGGCTCATTTTTGTATTTTTAATAGAGATGGAGTTTCATCATGTTGGCCAGGCTGGTATCAAACTCCTGATCTCAGGTGATCCACCTACCGTGGCCCCCCCAAAGTGCTGGGATTACAGGCGTGAGCCACCACAGCCTGTGACTTTCAGATATTTTTAAGCAAAGAAATAACATGATCACACGTTTGTTTTAGAAAGATCACTCTGGCCACTCTATCCATAAGATAGCGAAGACTTCTTGGATCAAAAATTCCTCTGAAAATCTGAAAATCTAATGATAGCTGTAGATTCTCTCCCCAGGGGGCTGGGCAAGGGGAATGTATATATGCACAGGATTTTCTTTTTCTTTTTCTTTTTCTTTTTTTTGAGCCAGGGTCTCACTCTGTCACCCAGGCTGGAATGCAGTAGTGTGATTTTGGCTCACTGCAACCTCTGCCTCCCAGAGTCAAGCGATTTTCCAGCCTCAGCCTCCCAAGTAGCTGGGATTACAGGTGCTCACCACCACGCCTGGCTAATTTTTGTGTTTTTAGTAGAGATGGGGTTTCGCCAGGTTGGCCGGGCTGGTCTTGAACTCCCGACCTCAATGATCCATCTATGCACAGAATTTTCTAACCAGTTACAGGATGGGCTTCAAACTCTCCAAAGCTCATGGACATCAGGAAATAACTCCCGGCTTACAGGTTAAATCAGAGGGTGAAGAGACAAGAGGCAGAGGGACCGATTAGGCAGTTTTTGAAGTTGTCTGAAGAGAGGCATAGCAAAGGCTCAAACCACACAGATAGTGTGGAATAGGAATTAGTGGGGAGTTGGATTAAAGAGGCAAGGCAGGCTGGGTGCAGTGGCTCATGCCTGTAATCCCAGCACTTTGGGAGGCCAAGGCCGGTGGATCATTTGAGGTCTGGAGTTCAAGACCAGCCTGACCAACATGGCGAAACCCTGTCTCTACTAAAACTACAAAAATTAGCTGGGCATGATGGCGCATGCCTGTAATCCCACTACCCGGAAGGCTGAGGCAGTAGGATCACTTGAGCCCAGGAGAGAGAGGTTGCAGTGAGCCGAGATCGTGCCTCTACCCTCCAGCCTGGGCAACAGAGTGAGACTGTCTCAAAAAAAAAAAAAAAAAAAAAAAGACACGAGGCTAAGGCAGGAGGATAGCTCGAAGCCAGGAGTTTGAGACCATCCTGAGAAACATAGTGAGACTTCTTAGTCTATTTAAAAAAAAAATGTTTTTTTTGAGACAGGGTCTCACTCTGTTGCCCAGGCTGGAATGCAGTGGTGCAATCACAGCTCTCTGTAGCTTCAACCTCCTGGGCTCAAGTGATCCTCCCACCTCAACCTCCCAAGTAGCTAGGACTACAGGTATGCACCACCACACCTGGCTAAATTTTTATTTTTGTAGAGACAAAGTCTCACTATGTTGCCCAGGCTGGTCTCAAACTCCTGGGCTCAAGTGATCCTCCCACCTCCGTCTCCCAAAGTGTTGGGATTACAAGCATGAGTCACTGCACCTGGCCTCACAAAAAAAATTTTTTTAATTAACCAGGCTCACCTGTGGTCCCAGCTACTCAGTAGGCTGAAACAGGGGAATCTCTTGAGCCCAGGAGCTGGAGGCTGCAGTGAGCTATGATCACACCACTGCACTCCAGCCAGAGCAACAGAACAAGACCCTGTCTTTCAAATTAAAGAGAGAGAGAGAGAGAGACAATCAACAGGACTCAGTGTTTAATTAGAAAGGTTATTTAGATTGGTTGGGAGAATTAAAGAAGTCAAAGATTACTGAGATGCAGTAACTCAAGCCTGCAAACCCAGTACTTTGGGAGGCTGAGGGAGGACTGCTTGAGCCCAGGAGTTCAAGACCCAGCTTGACAACATAGTGAGACCCACCCCCCATCTCCACAACAAACAAAAATACTAGCCTCGCATGGTAATACCCACCCATAGTCCCAGCTACTCAGGAGGCTGAGATGGGAGGATAACTTGGGTCCAGAAGGTTGAAGCTACAATGAGCCATGATCTGCCCTCCAGTCTGGGCAACAGAGACCCTGTCTCAAAAACAAACAAACAACAACGACAAGAAAACAGGCCAGGCGCGGTGGCTCATGTCTGTAATCTCAACGCTTTGGGAGGCCGAGGCAGGTGAATCACTTGAAGCCAGGAGTTCGAAACCAGCCTGGCCAACATGGTGAAACCCTGTCTCTAGCAAAAAATACAAAAAGTAGCCAGGCATGGTGGCACACACCTATAATCCCAGCTACTGGGGAGGCTGAGGCATGAGAATCGCTTGAACCTGGGAGGCAGAGGTTGCAGTGAGCTTAGATAAGCCACTGCACTCCAGCCTGGGTGATGGAGAGAGACTGTCTCAAAAAAAAAAAAAAAAAAAAAAAAGATTACTGAGTATTTTAATCTTAAGTAACCGAAAGGATGGTTATGCTGGTAACCAAACAAGGACTATGGGAGAAGCTCTAAGGGGAAGGATCATGAGTGTAGCTTGAACCTGCTGAGTGTAGCGGGCCTGAAGTATATTCAGGTGTCAACCCACAGCAGGTAAAAGGAATTCCAGATCTGACCTCAGGAGAGACACGGGACTGAAGCTGTGAGAGCACATCAAGTACTAGCCAATCTACTCACATTCAAAACATTGCAAAATGCTAGAGTCTTCCCATTCCTGTATTTAGTTCAAAACTATTTCATGGGTAAGCACATTCCTGGAAAAACAAAAAACAACTATTTCAAGCATGATGATAGACTTCTCTCAATACAAAACTCCTTTTTTTTTTTTTTCTGAGGCAGAGTCTTGCTCTGTCGCCCAGGCTGGAGTACAGTGGTGCGATCTCAGCTCACTGCAACTTCTGCCTCCAGGTTCAAGTGATTCTCCTGCCTCAGCCTCCCAAGAAGCTGGGACTACAGGCGATCCCTACCACAGCCAGCTAATTTTTTGTATTTTTAGTAAGATGGGTTGCACCATGTTACCCAAGCTGGTCTTGAACTACTGAGCTCAGGCAATCTGCCCATCTCGGCCCCCCAAAGTGCTAGAATTACAGGCGTGAGCCACCATGCCCAGTCACAAAGCTCCTTTTAAAAATTATTATGTGACCTACAAGAAATAGAAGTGTTCCAGCCATCTCAAGTTTCAGTCCTGAAATTAGAATTTGCTTCTTCTGAGAAACAATGAACTTTACGTGTCCAAAGTCAAATCAACCTCTTGGATGATGAATCTTCTAATCATTCTTAAATAATGGCTCAGCAAAGTGTTGTAGGATAAGTTAGTGTAAACAAAAAAAGCAAATTAGAAATCACTTGAGGAGGAGGACAACATCGTGGTTAAGAGGACAGGCATTGGTAACAGGCTGAACTAGATACAGATCCTGAGTTCACCACTGACTAGCAGTCTGATCCTAGGCAACTTACTAAATCTCTCACATCCTCCATTTCCTAGTCTGCAAAATTAGGTTTAAAAAAATAGCCGGGCCAGGCTCAGTGGCTCATACCTGTAATCCCAGCACTTTGGGAGGCTGAGGTGGGCAGATCACCGGAGGTCAGGAGTTGGAGACCAGCCTGGCCAACGTGGTGAAACCCTGTCTCTACTACAAATACAAAAATTAGCTGGGCGTGGTGGTGGGTGCCTGTAATCCCAGCTACTCGGGAGGCTGAGTCAGGACTTGAATCTGAGAGGCAGAGGTTGCCGTGAGCAGAGATGGCACCATTCCACTCCAGCCTGGGTGACAAGAGTGAGACTCCATCTAAAAAAAAAAAAAAAACTAGCCGAGACTGATGCCTCACACCTGTAATCCCAACACTTTGGGAGGCTGAGAGGATCACTTGAGCCCAGGAGTTCGAGACCAGCCTGGGCAACATAGTGAGACTCCATCTCTACAGATAAAAAATTTTAAAAATTAGCTGGGTATGGTGGTACATGCCTGTAGTCTCAGCTACTTGGGAGGCCAAGACAGGAGGATTGCTTGAGCCCCGGAGTGGGAGGCCACAGTGAGCTATGACTGTACCACTGCACTCCAGCCTGGGTGACAGAGCCAGACTCTGCCTGAAAAAAATAAAAATAAATAAATAAAAATAGTGCCTATATATAGTACCCCACAGAAGAGTTATTGTGAGAAATGAATGAGATATAATGTCTGGCATGTACTAAGTCCTTAAATAAGTGTTTATTCATAGTGGTAGCAGTCTGGTAGTAGTAGTATTTGCATACTTAGTATGATAGAGAATTATGATATGCAGGAAACTAAGTTTCTTGAATTAGTGCAGAAATGTTTTTAGTTACACAGTCACTCATCAGCTTGCCAAGACCGTACAATATTTTACAGTAAATGAGTAATAAAACATTGAATTAATTCATTTTGTCACCAGTTTATGACTTTAGAGAAAAGCAGGCTGGTTTACAAGAGGAAAAAAAAGTGAATTGGTTATTTCTTTTTATTTATTATTTTTTCAGAAAGCTAGCATTTTTAAACCCTCATTTTGAAAGGAAAAGTCAGTCTCGCGGCAGTGGTTTTCCCCACTTTTGTAGAAAAACAGGGCTTTTTTTTTTTTTTTTTGAGACAGAGTTTCGCTCTGTCACTCAGGCTGGAGTGCAGTGGCTCGATCTCGGCTCACTGCAACCTCAGTCTCCCAGGTTCAAGCAATTCTCCTGTCTCAGCCTCCCGAGTAGCTGGGATTATAGGCGCGCACCACCACGCCCAGATAATTTTTGTATTTTTAGTAGAGACGGGGTTTCACCATGTTGGCCAGGCTGGTCTCGAACTCCTGACCTCAGGTGATCTGCCCGCCTCAGCCTCCCAGAGTGCTGGGATTACAGGCGTGAGCCACCTCTCCTGGCCAAAACAGGGCTTTCTTAACTTCCAAGAAGGGCTCCAAAAGGAAGCTAAGGTGATGCAGGCAGTGTAGCCACAGACTTTCTGCAAAGAACTTGATGATCTAGTCAGGCCAAACAGAAAGAAATGCTGTAGGCAAGATGACACCGTTTGTAAAACATCAGCAGAAACAAATCCCACCTATTTACAGGATGACATGTGACAGAAGCACAATGGAGTTAGCTCTCTTTACAACAAAAGTTTAAAGGCAGTTACCTTGCAGGCAAAGAAAGAACATGTAATTAATTAATGCCAGAGACTGTTGTTGTCCATAATGAAGAAGACACAATGTGCCACCATTCGCCTCATTTGCATTCGATTCAGAAGACACTTCTCATGCAAACACACCCGTTTTATTTTAGAATATTATTTAGGTGATGGATTAAAACCAGGAAGCTTGAACACAGCAAGGAACATTTTCTTCCAGTGCCTTTCACACATACCAAGTTTGGCATTCTGCACATTGTAGGCAGCTGAGAACAGTTGACGATTTTGACCTTGAGATGAGTAATTAGAAGAGAAATCAATTCTAAATCATAAATGTCAACAAATACTTTAAAATATTATAATTGATTTTGGTCGGGCGTGGTGGCTTGTACCTGTAATCCCAGCACTTTGGGAGGTTGAGGCGGGTGAACTCCAACTATTTCTGTTGGAACGGGGCTTGAAGATATTAATGATATATTTCCCATTGTCTGCAAAACTTTCCAGGGCAAGGAAGAAGGGGTGGATTTGGGAATGGAACAGGTCATCAGGAGCCATTTTAGAACTCTCCACAAAGATAGCTAATATGATCCCTGTGGGATCAAAGACAAAGCTAAATAAATGACCCTCATCCCTAAGGATCCACAGACAGCCAGGGTTCTAAAGCTGCCCAGAAAAGGGCAGAGAAAAGAAGCCCAGGAGAAAAAAGATGGGGCTGTCTGCAACTCATCCCGTTCCTAGCCTAAAGGTGGGAGGAAAGGCCGGGCACGGTGGCTCATGCCTGTAATCCCAACACTTTGGGAGGCTGAGGCAGGTGGATCACATGAGATCAGGCGTTCAAGACCAGCCTGGGCAACAGGCAAAATCCCGTCTCTACAAAAAATTAGCTGGACATGGTCACACACACCTGTAATCCCAGCTACTCAAGAGGCTAAGGAGGGAGGATGGCTTGAGCCTGGGAGGGGAGGTTGCAGTGAGCTGAGAATGTGCCACTGCACTCCAACCTGGGTGATGGAGCAAGACCCTGTCTCAAAAAAAAGAGGAGGGAGGGGAGGACAGATAATATTGTGCATTAGGGTCATTGTAATACATGATTTTCTTTTTCTTTTTTCTCTTTTTTGAGACAGAATTTTGCTCTTGTCTCCCAGGCCAGAGTGCAATGGCACGATCTCAGCTCACTGCAACCTCCACCTCCTGGGTTCAAATGATTCTCCTACCTGAGCCTCCCAAGTAAGTAGCTGGGATTACAGGTGTGCGCCACCACACCTGGCTAATTTTTATACTTTTAGTAGAGATGGGGTTTCACCATGTTGGCCAAGCTGGTCTTAAACTCCTGACCTCAAGTAATTCACCCACCTTGGCCTCCCAATGTGCTGGGATTAGAGGCATGAGCCACCACGCCCAGCCCATTGTAATACACGAATTTCATTAAGGATTTTTCTCAAACCATATTTTTATCTGGTTACACAATTATTATCTTGGGAAATATACACAAGTAAAAATAATACCACCACCAGACACAACCACATTTAACAGTCTGATGTATTCATTTCTTTTTTGTTTTATCTAAATACATATATTTTAATACCAAAAAATGCTATTATCCTGTTCTTGCTATTCTGTAGCCTGCTTTTCCAGGTAATATTTCATTCACCTTTTCCCAAAGCATGAGTGTTTCCCCCTGAGCTCCATGATAACACATTTAACAACTGCAGGTATAGTAGGTCCCCAGCTTTGCACATGTATTCAGACTTACTCAAACAGTCTTTAATTTTGAGATGTCAAGGTGGCTTCTAGATTTTTTTTTACTATTACGAACAATGCTTCTTGTACAAACATATTTACCAAAGTCATGATTATCTCCCTAGAATAAATTCCTAGATGAAACTGGTAGGCCAAATGACATGCTTGTTAAGTCTTAAATGAATTCTGCCAAATGTATTGAATTGAAATGAACACTGCACTTCGGTAAAGATGCTCTGATTTATATTCCCACTAGCAATGTATGAGGATGCTCTCTTCAAAACCAAGGTGTGAAAAGCTGCTTGGTTATTGAATGCTAGCAGCTCTGTTAATGTAGATTAATAGTTAAAATACAACTAGATTAGACCAAGAACAAGTCTGTTCTGTCCTCTCTAAGAGGTTTACTCACCTACCTCCCGGTTTTTTTTGTTTTTGTTTTTGTTTTTGAGACAGG
Organism: Pongo abelii; assembly: GCF_028885655.2. Lineage (NCBI taxonomy): Eukaryota > Metazoa > Chordata > Mammalia > Primates > Hominidae > Pongo > Pongo abelii. The sequence continues at coordinate 17,558,768 of NC_071991.2, forward strand.
GTCTCACTCTCTTGCCCAGGCTGGAGTGCAATGGCACAGCCTCAACTTACTGCAGGGTTGACCTCCTGGGCTCAAGCAATCCTCCCACCTCAGCCTCCCAAGTAGTTGGGACCACAGGCATATGCCACCATACCCAGCTAATTTTTGTATTTTTTGTAGAGATGGGGTTTCACCATGTTGCCTAGGCTGGGCTCAAGCGATCCACCCTCCTTAGTCTTCCAAAGTGTTGGGATTGCAAGCAGGAGCCACTGCACCAGGCCCCTTTCTTCTTCCTGTATCTTTATTACTTCGGATAAAAAGAACAGCCCTAATTCTGTCATTGGTTTATGCAGGAAACAATGGTACCCACTTCCTATAGGACGCTGGGTGCTGCTGAGGTAATCCATTGTCTAGATTTTATCTAACTTTGTAAATTCTTATCCTTTTAAAGATATGTTGCTAATTAAGGGAACATTCCTTTGAAGGTAAGAACTCTATTGACATATTAAATGACAGGACTCCTGGACAAATCACCCATCAGCTCCAGGAATCCCTCTTCCTGGATAACTACTTTAACTATCTGACACTATATAAAAATTCACATCTTAAATCACAACAGGGACCGGGCACGGTGGCTCAAGCCTGTAATCCCAACCCTTGGGGAGGCTGAGTTGGGTGGATAGCTTGAGCTCAGGAGTTCCAGACCAGCCCGGGCAACATGGCGAAACCCCATCTCTACATACAAAAATTAGCCTGGTGTGGTGGCATGCACCTGTAGTCCCAGCTATTCAGGAGGCTGAGGCAGGGGGATGGCTTGAACCTGGGAGGGAGAGGTGGTAGTGATCTGATATTGCACCACTGCACTCCAGCCTGGGCGACAGAGTGAGACCCTATCTCAAATAAATAAATAAAATTAAAAAAAAAAAATCCCAGCAGGTACGACCTCTTTGGGTTCCTTTACTGATAAGAAAGACTCTTTGATTCCAAAAGCCTAAAAAGTCCGGAATCATAGTAAGGAAAGATTGGAAGCCACTGATCAAACACTTGGTGGAGTTTCAGAATCAATCTATTTCCAGTGTGTTGCAGAAAAGTTAATTTATGGCAGAAAACCATGATTAATTTCAGAATAAACAATATTTGGACTCAAGTGAGTTATGAGTTACTGGAGAGAGGAGGCACATTTAGTAGAACATGACTTATTCAGACATGTAATTCTTTCCTTAGCTCCGTAAAGCTAAGTATGGCAAAAATGCCAGAAACAGCTTTGCAATTGGAATATGCAATTTAAAATAAGTAAAGATTACTCCCAGGCAATTTATTGCTTTAACTACATTGAGGCATGTCCCTGTAGCAGACAGCATAATGATTCTCATTTCATTTTTGGTTTGTGCCAAATATCTTCAGTTAGTTTTGCTTTATTGGCTTCATGCAATTTATTGCAGCTCTAGAATGCGATTGTAATGCAACTAGTATTTTAGTTTTATCTTCCACTGGTAATTTTTCTTCTTTATAGTGACTATACTGTCTGCATTAATACAAGCGATGGAAATTATACAGTGTGGAACCTTGTTTTCAGCAGCTCCCTCTCTCATGAAGAGCAGAACAACAAGAGCCAACTCCCATAACCCAGTGATAGCCAAGGATGTGCCAGGGGATGACATAATGAACAGCATTTGCAATCCAATAAAGTGATTTATTTGATGAAGAGTTGCTAGAAAGCCTAATTTTCTCATTGATTCAAAAAGAGGCAAGATGTTCTTCAAGATCTTCTAAGTATTCCTCAAATCAATCCCTGGAATACAAACCCAGTAGCCAAGGTGGCAGCATTTGGGGAAGATGAGGACTCTTCTGTTATTCTTTGAAAATACATTTATTTAGCCTGGTTTGCATTTATTGATTTGACCAACCTTAGAACAGCACTGTAATCTGCTAAGGAATTATTTAACCATTTCCAATTTCCTGAAAGTTGCGTAAGTGATGTGCTAAATATAATTTTACCTATAGGTATCCCAGATCAATAACACACATCATTTCCTTAGGGGGTGGTTTTCTGTGAAAAGATGGAAGAGGACTCAATCTTCCAGTTCTCAGAACTTCTTATTCTAGGCACCTTTGCAGAAGTGGTACAATAAAGAAACCAAATTAAGTCAGATAAATCATTTGGGCCCTGCTGAAAACATATTTCTCAACTTTTGTCCTTGTATCCGGCCAAAATTTTGCTGAGTAATTCATTCCATAGGCTATGGTATATGTCTTTTTTTTTTTTCTATAGAGATAGGGTCTCACTACGTTGCCCAGGCTGATCTGGTCCTCCTGGGCTCAAGCAATCCTCCCACCTTTTCCTCTCAAAGTGCTGGTATTGCAGGCATGAGCCACCATGCCTGGCCTAAGGTGTATATCTTAAAGGGTCCCCTATTAAAATCCATATTTCCAGGGAGGTGTAACACAGCAAACTATTATCAGTCATTACTTTTTAATAAAATGAGATCATTAAATTGATGTAAAAATACATAGCAAAGGTATGATAGAATAGCTCTGAAGGAGGATAGGATACTTATGTTTTGAGTGCAGAAGGAAATATAGGATACTTATGGGATACTTACGTTTTGAGTGCAGAAGTGAAAATTCAAAACATGAGCTTTGCACACAATAATCTCAGGTAGCACAGTCCATTAGGGGTCCAGAGACAGCCATGAAACATCCCAGAAGAGTGAGCACCCACGGACAGGAGGTAGACAGTTTGACTAAACTGTGACTGTTCTTGCCCTAACCAAACACCCAGTCCTAAATTACAACCTATCTGCCATCCTTTTTTTTTTTTTTTTTTTTTTGAGATGGAATTTCACTCTTATTGCCCAGGCTGGAGTACAATGCTGCGATCTTGGTTCACTGCAACCTCCACCTCCCAGGTTCAAGCAACTCTCCTGCCTAGCTTTCCAAGTAGCTAGGATTACAGGCAAGCACCACCACACCCAGCTTATTTTGTATTTTTAGTAGAGATGGGGTTTCACCATGTTGGTCAGGCTGGTCTCGAACTCCTGACCTCAGGTGATCTGCCTGCCTCAGCCTCCCAAAATGCTGGGATTACAGGCGTGAGCCACCACACTCGGCCATCCTGTCTTGCTGTGAGTAAATATCCATGTCTTCCAAATAAGTTCCAAATTTTAAGTTTTAAAAAATAATATTCTGGGTTGGGTATGGTGGTTCATGCCTGTAATCCCAGCACTTTGGGAGGCCAGAACAGGAAGGTGTCTTGAGGCCAGGAGTTTAAGACCAACCTGGGCAACATAGTGAGTCTCTACAAATTGTAAAAATAAATAAATAAATAAGAAGAATATATTCTTGGGTCCAAAGGATTAAAAAAAATAACAACAAGGAAAACAATTCCTGATCATTCATTAGAGGCAGACGAAACATATTCCTGATTGTCATCTAACACACCTGAGCTACCAGGAGACTGGTGACTTGGCCTCTTAGTTTGAATGCCAAGGAAGAAATAATACAAATTTGGCAAAATTAGGGAATTGGCATCACCATTGGAACCTAGAGGAAGCAACATAGAAATGTGTCAAGTTCAAAGCCTCTCATAAATAACAT